>NC_056660.1:26009000-26341000 GCF_018350195.1 Panthera tigris | reverse complement strand
GACTGCTTCTGATTCTGTGTCTCCCTCTCTCTCTGCCCCTCCCCAGCTCACGCTCTGTCTCTCTCTCTCTCCTTCAAAAATAAATAGACATTAAAAAAAAAAAATGGGAGGTACATATACACCATAAATGTCATGAAGCCTCCAAATGGAATGTGGTAGATGTGTATATACTGATATATATACTGGAAATATCTCTAACATATACCTTAAATTAAAAAAAAAAAGCTAGTGCACAGTGGTATGCATAATATGATTCTGGTTATGTAGAAAATAAGAAATGTATATGCTTTTGCAAGGAAACATTTTTATTTAAATGCACAGAAAAAGATATAGATGTTTATGCTAAAATGAAAGGATATTTTATAGGTTTGTGGGGTTTTTTTACTTTTTAAAAATGAGAATATATTCTTTCACTACTTGGGTTTATTTAAAAATAAATACAGGGGCACCTGGTTTGCTCAGTCGGTTGAGCGTCCGGCTTCGGCTCAGGTCATGATCTCACGGTTTGTGGGTTTGAGCCCCACGTTGGGCTCTGTGCTGACAGCTCAGAGCCTGGAGCCTGCTTCAGATTGTGTGTCTCCTTCTCTTTCTGCCTCTCCCCAGCTTGCACTCTGTCTCTCTCTCTCTCTCTCTCTCTCTCAAAAATAAACATTAAAAAGATATGAATAAATAAAAATAAATACAAGTTCAAAGTAATAAATGGAATAAAATATCTACAGCACTTAGTACAGTACCTGACACATCATAAGAACTTAATAAATTTTCACTTATATTATTATTTTCATTTAAAAGTTAAAAATATTGGGGGTGCCAGGGGGTTCAGCTGGTTAAGCATGCAACTCTTGGTTTCTGCTCAGGTCACGATCTCATGGTTTGGGTTTGAGCCCTGCATTGGACTCCTTGCGGACAGTGAGGAGCCTGCTTGGGATTCTCCTCTCCTCTCCTCTCCTCTTCTCTTCTCTTCTCTTCTCTTCTCTTCTCTTCTCTCTCTCTCTCTCTCTCTCTCTCTCTCTCAAAATAAATCAATAAACTCTAAAAAAAAGTGAAATTTATTAATGAGATATAGCAGGATATAATGGTCATTTGTGATGTACTGCAAATCAGTAGCAGACCTTAAGTTTGAAAGTTTTTCTTTTGATTAAAAGTACTGATCTGCTCCCAAGCTATAGCTTATAGATCATTTACTTCACTTGCTACTTTCAGATATTAGTAAGTATTATTTTTTTAAAACAATGAGTTGTAAAATGTGATCTGTGATCAAATGAGTTTCTGAAATGCTAAGGTTACACGAAGTGCAATAGTTTTTTTCTTTGTTTTGTTAGTTGTCTGAGCTATAAAATTCTATTATGCATTGTGAGTCTCAAAAAGGGAAATCTTGTGTGACACACTCCCCAAACTTACTGAACTCCACAATTCCTTCTCTGAAGTATCTCCAGGGATTTCTCTTCCATGAAGTGCTTTTTGGAAATACTTCACTGGACCATGATACAGATTACAAATATCACAATATCCATTTACTTGCTCCAAACAAATTGTGAGGTTTCACAGTCAGGCTATCATGATGCTTAAAAATGCCAGCGCACTCTCTTTTGTCCTTTACTTTGTCTAGAACAGATTCCAAGTATAAACACGGACTTGTTTTGTAAGGCAAGAGAACTTTCCTATCCATGCCTCATGCTTTTTTGGATTAGCATTGATTAATGGGTGGAAATATGATGCATCTAGAGCTGTTTCTTGGCAAAATAACCTAAAGCTGAACAAAAAAGGGAGGTCATGAAAAATAAGGAGAGAGGAGAATGAGACCCCTGATGTCCTTATTTCTGCTGTTACCACACACCCAAGGACCCTGCTAATTGGGAAAAATACACTGCCATATGTAATTGGATGAAAAAGTATTTCTGTACATGCTTGGACTGCATAAAAGAAACCTCTATGAGGTCAGAAGATATCAAAACAAAATATGAAATTGCTAAGCTGTAAGCTATTAGTAATGAGTGTATACATGCTGAATATCCCCTTCCTCCACTTTTTACATCTGCCAATTGTGCTACATTTGCAGAGAGCTATTGTCTTGGCATTCTTCAACCCTTTGAAAATATGTCATTCAAATTTGTAACTTTGTTCACACAGTACCAGCTAACCAAAGGGCAGGCGTGGAAAAAAAAAAAGACACAGAACAAGAGCCCCGATGTCTTTGTTCTTGCTGATTGTTAGCACCTGCAGATACAGTCACCCCAAGAGCACAAACATTTGAAGAAAGACGAATTACAGAGCTGGAGATGTACAATGGGTATTTGTGATTTAGACAGAAAAGAACTGTTTCCATTCGTAACATCGAGGGTTAGCATAGTTTTGCTTCTACATTATGTTACCTGGGCTTGACTTAGATTATTCCAGATTTTGGAAGCAGGGAGTCCTTACCTTCAAGAGCTGTCTTCAAAGCAGAGAATCCTCTCCTCCTTCTAGAAGGAGAAATCTCTTTGGTCCCATCAAAAGGACTTCCTTACTCTAATCCACAGAGAAGTTGAATTGAATGGAAGCTTCTTCACTGCCTGAAATTAAACCATGACTTTTTTTCTTCTTAATTATGAAAAGCAAAAAAAATTGATGATGTTCTTGATTCTTCAAATATGAAAGTGCTAACTAAATTCATTATTTCCTGTCCCTTGCTTCTGAGTGAGCATGATGTATTGAGGACACCAAGGAGAAGGAGGTATTTGGGTTAACCTGTGGACATCCAGAAAAGTCTCACTTCTGATAAAGCTGAATTTGATCATTCAATTAATAACAAGAAACAGAACCTGGAATATGTCTGGTACTGTCCTACATTTGTTAAAATTTTTCGTCTATTCTCTCTTGCTACCCGTGAAAGTGACAGTGAAAAATAGCTGTGCATTAACACAAAAGCAAAACGTAATGCAGTAATGATGCTGAAGCTTCCTGCAGTGCTGGAATTTTTAGAAGTCATGAATAATAAATTACCAGCAATGCCAAGAGAAGCTGATAGCTCTTCTCTTTGGTAGGTAAAACTCTCCATTATAAAATAATAATACACTGGGTCATATGTCACAGCCTCCAGCAATTTTCTTAAAGATATTTTACTTTAATACCAGAGTCACCAACATGGAATTCATTTTACAGACGGGAAAACTAAGACTATTCTATCAAATGATTGTTCAGAATGAATCAGAGTATTTCAACTGAGATCACCAGCTTTAAGTTAAGGCCCCCAACATATTTGTTACTATGTCAGGTACAAGTAGAAGTCATTGGTTCATGAGTTGGGGTTGGAGTGGAGATGGGATTCCATTACTCACAAACTCTGGGTCATTTGTTTCATCCATTGAATTCAAGAATAAGCAACAACATGATAAATTATTAAAAGATAGAGTGGGCCCATTTTTCCCAGTATGTGGTTGGGGGCCACAAGGGGACTAAGCAAGTGTTCTCTTAGAGGAACAGAAACAAACACAAAGCCTGCAAACAAGAAAGCAAAACACCCAAGTCCAACACCCTTGTTTATCAGTTCAAGAACTCCATACTCAGTTATCAGTGTATAGGAGGGGTCCAAAGCAAGGAGGAAGTTCAGACAGGCTCTGAGATGCTTCCTTCCTCTCATTTCCCTCAATTCTACTCAGCAATTGTCCAAGAACCTGATGGCATCCTCCAAATTACAGAGTCTGTAGGAACCCAAAATGGAAATAAAATGTCCTAAGCACATCCAAAGCCCAGAACCCCCAGAAAGGGACTTCATATAGGATAGTTCTTTCCAGTGCTATCATTTGAGACTTTCCATTTGTAATATGCCTAATCAGTCTGTTAGAATAAAGACTGGCTCAAGCTCTTGCTTCTTTTCTCTGAAGAAAATTCATAAGAGGATGAATTCTGAGATACAAGTCATGTGATGTTTACTGGGACACCTCCCTTCTGGAATTTGTTCTCCCTATGGGTAATAGGAGGTGGGGAGGATTAAAACCACGATCCCAAATCAGACACTTCAGAAGCCCTTGGACTACCTGATGATTTAAGTGTCTCTGTGCTTCAAAATTCTATGGTGCTTTTTGGTTGAGCAGCATTGGTAGAATCACAACTCCTTGACCTTTCATTTTCTAAAATTTTAAGTTAATGATCCTCAAACAAATCAGAAATACATAAAACCACATAAAATAACAAATCCTGAACATTTACCTCCTTTCCTTTTTTGACAAATGACTTAGGTTCATAGCTTGTGAAATAGCTGTAAATCATCTGTCTCTTACCTTCTTCATATAGTTACAAAATTCAGTGTTCTATTCCAAGCAAGGAAGCAGATCTTGCCCTCAGTTTGACAATTGTTGAAACTGTAGGCAGACTCAATAATAATGATTTAGGACAAAAACCTTAAAACTCAAGCTGTCATAAAGAATACACAACTTAAACCTTATATAATCTATGAAACTTATTCCAATCAGATACCATAACCAAACTTCTTAAAAGATAGAAATTCCATTTCTTCTTTTAAGTTAAGCCTCAAAAGAATTAAAGGACGGGGAAGAAGGAGGGGGAAAAATGTGTTTGAAAAAGGGCTTGATATACCCTCATAAGGTTGCTGGTCAATGCCGAGACAGAGAGAGAGAGACAGAGAGAGAGAGAGAGAGAGAGAGAGAGAGAGAGAAATAGCCATGAATATATATTTCATTTTTCTGGATGGTAACTAACTGTACAGGCTATCTTCTTCACTTTGTTCTTTCTCATGGAAAGAATTTCAAAACAACTTGCCAACAGGATCTCAACCACCTTGGAGTGAGGGAAATGGCATCTTCTGTCCTGGAGTTCTAACAGGAAATTGCTTTGAAAGAGTTGATTGGGCTCTCTTTCACATGACACCTGATTCATATCCTTGACAGATTTAATTTTCAATGAAGGGAGAGCTCATTAATGTTTCTCTGAAATTGCCCTGTGTGTTGAGAGCCAATTCTCCTAAACTTGGCTTGCTCATCCTTGTGCAGCATCTTAAAGAAAAGTGATCCTGCCACATTAAATGGCCTTCGACAACCAGAGCCAGGAAAGTTCTCTGACACATTTGGACTCTAACTGGGGTCAGTGCCCAGCATCCTGCAGGCACTCCTGGGGATCGCAAGAAATTTTCCATCTTCTCTCTTATTTGCATTACTCCCTGGGAAGGTTCAAATTAGGCAAACGTCAATATTTTGATGCAGTGACATGATAAATTTCCACAGTTAGGACTTGGCTATTCCATTTTTGAAATGTTAGACTGCAGGGGGTAAGACAAGCAAATAAAACAAACCAAACACCACAAAGAAAACTCAATTAAGAGCCTTGAGGAGACTTTCTACAGAACAATCTCTAACAGAAACAACCCTCAACCTCAACACACTCAATGCTGAATTTGTGGCTTTCACTCCAAAATCTGGCTCTCTTCCTGATTCTTATCTTGAGAATTGCATCGCTGTTGGACCCATTTGTACAAGCAAGAACCTGAGAAGACTTTCTTGATGTCTCCCTTGCTCCCAGGCACCATGTAGAATCCTTCACTAAGTTCTGTTGCTTTTTACCTCTCAAGTGTCTCTTGAATCTGACTCCTCTCCACCTCCACTGTCTCCACCATCATTGGTCATCTGAGGAATGCTGAGTTGTTTGGCCTCCTCTGTTGACTCTGACCTTCCACAATCAATTCTCACGCCACAGCTAGAATAGTCTTTTCTAAACCTGAATCCAATGACAATATAAGCCTGCTTTAGCAATCTTGATTGCTTTCCCATTACTCTCTGAAGGCCAAGATCCATAACATGGCCTGCAACGTTCTCAGTGTTCTGGCTCTGTTCACCTCTCCAGCTGGATTTGGGGCTACTTTCCTTCATATACCGTGCTTCAGTCACTTGGGCCTCCTTCCACCTCCTCAAACTGACATGCTCCCTCCTTACTGGGGGATCTTCTGCAGGTGCCACGATGCCTGCTGTGTCAGCTCTTTGCTTCAGACTTCCCTTTCTACTCACCTGATTAACACTTACACATCTTTTAGATCTGAAATCAAGGGTCACTTTTTTAGAAAAGATTTTTTGATTCCCTCGGTTCAAGTCATGTTCGTTGATACAGAATGTCTTCCTTTCCCGCAGAGAACTCAGCCAATGTGCAATTTTACATTCATTTGTGTGCCTGTTTGATTACTGTTTGTGTCCTGTACCCTAATGCAAGTTCAATATGGCAGGGATTTTTCTCACTATTGTATTTTTTGTTCTATCAGGTTCAGTGAGAAATGTGCTTAAATGTTTCTAACTTGTTGTGGGTTTGCTTATTTCTCCTTTAATTCTATCATTTTTTCTTTATATATTTCATTTATTTATTTATTTATTTATTTATTTATTTATTTATTGTTAACAGGTTTTTTTTAATTGTCAAATTGGTTTCCATACAACACCCAGTGCTCATCCCAGCAGGTGCCCTCCTCAATGCCCATCACCCACCCTTCCCTCCCTCCCACCCCCCATCAACCCTCAGTTTATTCTCAGTTTTTAAGAGTCTCTTATGGTTTGGCTCCCTCCATCTCTTTTTTTTTTTTCCTTCCCCTCCCTCATGGTCTTCTGTTAAGTTTCTCAGGATCCACATAAGAGTGAAAACATATGGTATCTGTCTTTCTCTGTATGGCTTATTTCACTTAGCATCACACTCTCCAGTTCCATCCACCTTGCTACAAACGGCCATATTTCATTCTTTCTCATTGCCAAGTAGTATTCCATTGTGTATATAAACCACGATTTCTTTATCCATTCATCAGTTGATGGACATTTAGGCTCTTTCCATAATTTGGCTATTGTTGAAAGTGCTGCTATAAACATTGGGGCACAAGTGCCCTTATGCATCAGCAGTCCTCTATCCCTTGGGTAAATTCCTAGCAGTGCTATTGCTGGGTCATAGGGTAGATCTATTTTTAATTTTTTGAGGAACCTCCACACTGTTTTCCAGAGCGACTACACCAGTTTGCATTCCCACCAACAGTGCAAAAGGGTTCCCGTTTCTTCACATCCTCTCCAGCATCTATAGTCTCCTGATTTGTTCATTTTAGCCACTGTGACTGGCGTGAGGTGGTATCTCAGTGTGGTTTTGATTTGTATTTCCCTGATGAGGAGTGGCGTTGAGCATCTTTTCATGTGCCTGTTGGCCATCTGGATGTCTTCTTTAGAGAAGTGTCTATTCATGTTTTCTGCCCATTTCTTCACTGGATCATTTGTTTTTCAGGTGTGGAGTTTGGTGAGTTCTTTATAGATTTTGGATACTAGCCCTTTGTCTAATATGTCATTGCAAATATCTTTTCCCATTCCGTTGATTGCCTTTTAGTTTTGTTGGTTGTTTCCTTTGCTGTGCAGAAGCTTTTGATCTTCATAAGGTCCCAGTAGTTCATTTTTGCTTTTAATTCCCTTGCCTTTGGGGATGTGTCAAGTAAGAGATTGCTACAGCTGAGGTCAGAGAGGTCTTTTCCTGCTTTCTCCTCTAGGGTTTTGATGGTTTCCTGTCTCACATTCAGGTCCTTTATCCATTTTGAGTTTATTATTCTGAACCTATATTATTAAACACTACAAACTTAAGACTAGTCTATTATTCTAGAGGATTAATCCTTTTGTTAGTTTTCAATGGTCCCTTTCTGCCTTACAATTTACTTTGTTTGATACTAATATGCCAATGCCAGCTTCCTTTTGGTTAGGATTTGTAGGGTGTGTCTTTCCTTATTCCTTACTTTTATTATTTCTGGGTTTTTAAAATTTATTTAAGGTGCTTCTCTTATAAGTATTATATTATTGGGTCTTGTTATTTTTAATGCAGTCTGACAATATACATTTTAAAAATTGTTTATAATTGTTAATTATATTTAAACAAATATAATTGCTGGAATACTTGGGTTTAAATTTACCATCTTACTGTTTGTTTTTCCCCCCAATTTATCCCATTTATTCTATGTTCCTTTTTTCCCCCTCTTACCTTCTTTTGGGTTAATCAAGTAGGTTTTACTACTCCAGTTTTTCACATGTTGGCAGTTACAAAATCTTTTGGCAGCTTTCAGAGGCTACTTTAGAGATTCAATATGAATCTTAACTTTATTGAAGTATAATACATAACAGTATATTTTTATCAATTCCTGTACAGTGAAAGGACATGTATAAACACTTTGACTTTACTTACCTTCCTTCTAAATATTATGCTATCATCACCATTTATTTTAATTCGACATATATTTAAAACCCCATGTTATTAGTATTGTTTTCATATAGTCAATATTTATTTAGATTTGCCTACATATGTACCTTTTCCCTTTTCTTTCATATATGTATGTGTGTATATATATATATGTATGTGTGTGTGTGTATATATATATATTTGTCATTTAGCTTCATTTTTTTTCTGCTGAAGACCTTCTTTGTGTTTTCCCTTTAATGCGAGTATTGGTGATGAATTCTTCCAGAAAAATATAGTGTTCAAGACTCTGGATCCAGCTAAAAATTTGCAAGAAACAGAGAAGAAAGGGACTTGTTGAACTGTACCACAACGTTAACAAAATCTAGACTTTGGGAAATTCTATGGGTCAAACAGGCCAGGATCTTCAAGATAGAGTCTAGGAGAAGAAAAACAGAAGGAGCTCCAGGAGATAAAAGAGACTTCCAGAACATGTCAATTTTTTTTTCTTTTTTTTAAGTGGGCAAGACTGCACTATAGTGTCTAGGGATGTATATGTGGATAATCAAAGTATAAATACAAGGAAGAGATTACAATAAAAGTATTAAAGGGTAAGGACTGCTCTTAGGGAAAGCAGTGCATTGTGATTAGGATAGCACACAAGGAGAGGTTTCTGAGTGGCCAGTCAAGTTCTATTTCTTTACAGTGATTACAAAGCTGTTAGGCTTAAAATCATGTATTAAACAATATACTTGATTTGGGTGGTTTCTGTATCTGTGTTTTATTTCATAATAAAAAGATAAAAGTAAAAATAAATTAAAAGTTAGTAAATCTTATATTCGATATTGAAAGGCAATTTTTATTTGTACTTTGTTTCTCTTGAAGGACACTTTTTATAATCCTAGTTTAGAAGGAGTATTTTGCACCTTAGAACAGTATACCAATGTCTTTGGCTTCCATAATTTTTCTTAAGAATTCAGCATTAAGTCTTGTTCTTTTTTTTTTTTTTTAACGTTTATTTATTTTTGAGACAGAGAGAGACAGCATGAACAGGGGAGGGGCAGAGACAAAGAGGGAGACACAGAATCTGAAACAGGCTCCAGACTCTGAGCGATCAGCACAGAGCCCGATGGGGGGGGGGGGGGGGGGCTCGAACTCACGGACCGCGAGATCATGACTTGAGCCGAAGTCGGACGCTTAACCAACAGGCGCCCCAAGTCTTGTTCTTTTTGAAGACCACGTGTCTTTCTTCCTCTAACTGCTTTTAACATTATCTTCGTCTTAGGTTTGCAATAGCTTCATTGTGGTGTGCCTTACCGTAGTTTACCTGTGTCTGTCTATCATGGAATTCATAGGGTTTCTTGTGTATGTGGCATAATGCCTCCCTTCAGTTTTGGAAAAATCTCTTCAAATATTGCTACTACCCATTCTTTTTCTCCTCTTTCTGGCACTACCATTCTACATTTATATATAATAATTTACAATATCCCCTATATCTCTTTCCTTCTTTTGCTCTATTTTTTGCATCCCTTCTTTTTGTGGTTCAGTATGGATATTATCTACTGACCTACAGTCTGGTTCTTCATTTCTCTCTTCAGCTATGTTCAGTGTGCTCCTAGTTCACTTATTAAATTTCAATTTTATTTATTCTCTTTTTTCAGTTCTAGAATTTCCTTCTTATTTTTAAATTTGATTCCTTTAACTTTTAATTTAATCTCTTCTTGTTTTTTATTTATTTTTGAGAGAGAGAAGGAGAGAAAGAGAGACAGAGAGAGAGCGAGAGAGCGCACACAAGTGGGGGAGGGGAAGAGAGAAAGGAAGACACAGAATCTGAAGTAGGCTTCAGGCTCTGAGCTGTCAGCACAGAACCTGACATGGGGCTCGAACTCGTGAACCATGAGACCATGACCTGAGCCAAAGTCAGATGCTTAACCAACTGAGCTGCCCAGGCACCACCCCCCCCTTCTTATTCTTTTTTAGATTCACATATAGATTTATAGTAACCTGTTGAAATTCTCCATCTTGCTGTCAATTCTCTTTAATAAATTTCACATAGTATTTAAAATGTGTGTCTGATAACTTCCGTGTCCATATAATATCTGAATACTCTAGAAGTCTGTTTCTACCATCTTTTAATGGTTTTTTTTTTTTTTTTGGTCATTATATTGTCCCATTTTTTTTATTCCAAATATTGGACATTATGGTATGAAAAATTATAGGGGTGGCTTGAGGTTCTGGATAAAGTTATCTTTCTTCATAGGGGATAATCTCTCGGTGATTAAGCTACACAAATCACCTTAATTCAACCTCAGCTGAAGCTGCTTTTTTTTGGTGAGAGCTGGTCTGTATCTACTTTGCCTTTACTCCCAAGACTGTTGCCTTTTACATCTCCCAACTGAAAGCTGGGTGTTTCTCAGTTCCCCTCCTCCTTAGCCGGCCATGAACTCCAATTTTGTCCCATGAGATTGCTGAAAATTCTCCATAGCCACTTAGGATCTTGCCGAAGCTTCCAGGAGAAAGTAGAGCTGCATGTTAATCTGACCTCTTCCCATTTACCTTTGTTCTAGTATCTTCTCTACTAACTAACACCCTTGAAGCCTTGGCAACCCTTGTGTTCCTTCAAACACATTTCTTCTTTTATTTATTTTTTTAATCCAAGTCTTCCCAATTATTCCTTGTGAAAGGTTTTAGTCTGATAGAAACTAATCTGTCACAGTTGCAAAGAAAGTTCTGTCTTGAAATGACTGCTATTTACTGACCATGGGCTTGGAGGCCCTGCTATTTTCTCAGAGGCTCAGAGTTTTTTCTTTGTAGAACACCTCTCAATTTGTAACTAAGTATCTTTATGTTTCCTTGTTTAACATTCCCCCCCCCCTCAGTCGTGAGCCAGGAGGCATCACATCTGTTTTGTCCAACTTGGTATCTAGCTCATAATCAGCAACTCAAAAACTATTTTTAATGAATGAGTGCAGACTTTGGGGCTAAGGATTTTATATGCGTGGTCATTTAATCCTCATCATAAGCACAGGAGGCAGGTATCGTTATCCCCATTTTAGAGAAGAGGTAAAGGAAAATTAGACAAGCGAGCCATTTCCCAATGTTACTATATATTGGCTGTTCTGTAAAGCCTCTCTTCTCCGGCACTTAGATCATTATATTTTTTGCAACCTGCCCATGCAGCCAGCTTTTTATTTTTTAATATGCAGGCCGTTAAAGCATCCTTCAATTCCTTCTCTTCTTTTCCTTTTCTTCCTTCTCCATATTCCATATGTTGCTTTTTGAGACAGTAGATGCTCATAAACATTTCATTAGCAAGTGACCTGGGGGGGGGGGGAATGGTGGCATTCACCACAGCTGGGCAGGGTGTCTGTGCTCCAGTATACCAAGAGATGTCACATACTCCACTCCCCTCCCTTCATGCCTCAGGGGACGGTGTTGGGACCTGCTCTCATTCATTTAAAATAATTTTTTCAAGTTGTTTCATTTTACTTTTTTTTAAAGTAGACTTTATTTAAGAGTAGTTTTAGGTCCACGCAAAACTGAACAGAAAACACAGAGTTCTTAGTACCCCTCCCTCACACACACACACACACACACACACGCTCACACAGAGTGGTACATTTGTTATCTTTGATGAACCCATATTGGCTCATTCATTTTTATCCCGCTGTCTGAAACCATCTGGGACTGTGTGTTTGCTCAATTTCAGCCATCTTGTGTTAGGAGCCCTCTTTTGACCTGCAGTGAAAATTTAAAAACCTCTGCTTCTTTGTCAGCATTTATTCTGTTCTTACCATGCTGCAGTGAAGTTCACTTACCCCTGAACTTTGGCCCTTCTGGCACAATTTCAGTGTTTGCATGCTCAAAACCAGGCAATTAATTTGAATACTTCATTCTTAAGGGAGATTGGGTACAATCTCTAGAAGCTGTGAATGATCACATTGTCACGTTGACTCTGAAATCTTTGTGATGCCGTTCACACTCACAGTGTTCTTGCATCCTGCCCACCAGACCAGGCTCTGGCTCAGATCCTACCACATCTGTGAAGCCTGGCCTAACAAGCTCCATGCCACAATTTTTTTTTTTCTCTCTTTGGTTCCATATCCAGCATCAAACTGTCTTTGAGAAAGTCATTAAGTCCCTCTGAACTTCAGTGCACTCATTGGAAAGTGTGGCACAAAACACTTCCAGACAAATTTGTAGGTAAATTTGGATGTATCTAAATGTGCCCATGTGCAACACACAGTAGCTATGCTGTAAACACCAGGACTCCTGCTATCCTTACCTGCCCACTTGTGTCTGGGGGGTAGGTGCATAGTGTGAGAGACAAGACTATGAGACCATGTAAAAATGTGCCTGGACACAGGGTGCAGCAGACAGCAATACCTCTGAGACATCAAGTCCTTTCTGGGTTTGCGAAGAAAGCGGACTATGAAGGAGCTGAAGGGAAAGGAAGAGTGGGGGACAAGGGGCACCCATATTGGGCAAAGGGAAGCAGAGTGCAAAGTGATAACCCCATGCATATCTCGGGGCAGGGACTGTGCTTTCAGCTCAGGAGTCAGAGGACATGGGTAGGATTTGCCCCCGTCGAGGAGAGGAAGGATTTCTGAACAGGGGGGATATAGAAGGATCCATAACTCGAGGCACAAAATGAAGCAATTGCAGGGCTATCATGGGATAAGAAGTAGACCCATTTGATAGCAGTGGGGGCCCCGGAAGGTCAGGAGGGCCCAGATAGTAAAGCACCTCGGATGTCTGGGTGAGAAGGATGGAATTTATCCTGCAATCACTGAAAAGCTATTGGGAAACTCGGAGCTGACATGTCACGTGATGCCTGAGATACTGGCGGGAGCAGCACAGACTGCGAGGGAAACAGCCTGGAGGCTGGGAAACCAGCATGAAGCTCTTGCTAAGGTCCTGTACGAGCTGATACGGCCTCACCGCAAGGACGACGGTGGGAACGGAAAGGAAAGGATTTCTGTCCAAGCACTGCCTTGTAAAAGATTTCTGTGGCCTCCACTTCTTCTGGATTTTTTTTCCCCCCATCACCATTGTATGAGAGAGTACAGGTGTTTAAATAGGATTTTCATTGGATGAGCACTAAAAAAATCTATTTAAAATAGAAGACAATAAAATGGACCTGGTTCTGGGAGCTTATTTGCAAAACATTGTAAGGGAGTGAATTAGAAATCCTCCTCTGCCACCACCATCCAGGAGAGATCCCTAAGATAATTATAAATGAGGTAACATCAGAGGGTAAAATATAAATCAGGTTCCATTCAGAGGGTAAAGAGCATAATAGTGACAACTCTTGTGATTTCTCTTCAAAGGTAGACAGGCTCAGCGCAGGCAGAAAGAAACAAACCCTTGTTAATGAGAGGGCGCGCATTGTTCCAAAACGGGCCAAGCGAAGGTCATGGCGGTGGGAAAATTAAGTGACCTGGTGAGAGCATCGGCTATGGCTCTGTCAGGCAAGGAGGAGACAGAAATGTTGCTGGGAGGCCCACAGGCTTCACCCCTGCTCCTGGAACCACAGCTCGCCCCTCCTTCCCTGCACTCGGTGCACAGGGACCCAACAAAGGCGTGTCAAGAAGCACCCCACCGAGGAGTCTGGGGAGGAGCACGTTGGGGTGTATCAGGAGGCAGAAAATGGTCAAACTGGAATCATCACTTTTGGGAAAAGACCAACATTTCTGAGGGGAGGGGTTGGGTTATTAACGACTTGGGGGGCTCTCTGGTGAGTAGGCTGGAAGGAAGAGGGTCACACCAGGCATGTGTTGAGATCCCCTCTGTGCCAAGCCCCAGGCCCCTCCCGCTGTCATCCCACCTAATTCTCACCACCACAGGGGATGTGGGGATGCCCTCAAGCCCTGTGTTATGTACGAAAACCGTGAAGCTCAGTGACCTGCAGTAGACCATCCGGGAGCCTATGTGGCAGGGCCGGGTACACGTCCCTCCATGGATCTTTTTGTCTGCCCTGTTATGACATTTAATATTATGACACATGATAGAGGGACAGTGACTCCTCTATGCAGTCTCTGTACTTTGGGTATCGTCAGCCTCATTTGAGTCGTGTTTTTTGGTCCAAAGCAGAACACTCCTCCCCTTTCGCAGCTGCCTCTACCCAGCCCAGGACTTCTTGGGAGAAGCTCTTTGGTGCGGCCGGCAGGCCTTCAGAATTGCATGTGTCTGTTGAGAAAAAACCTGAGTGAGGAATTCAGTGGCGCTTTAGACTCAGTCCTTCGACCTGAACATAGAGAAGGGAGTCCAAAACTCTGCAACCTAGAGAGGGAAGAGCTCTGCTCCTGCAGCTAAGTCAACTGTGACTTTCCAACAAGGGAATGTCCTTTATTGAAGCGAGGGACAGAATCTCTGCTCCCCTGGTGAAACTGCCCGCTTCACTTAGAAAACCATCTCTCCCTTTCTGACATGCAGTAAGTCTCCAGAGAGGGATTGCTCCGCCCCGGACCCTGGCCCCCTCTTCTGACTGGGCCCAGGGCCTCTCCCCGTGTCCCAGCCACTCCACTGCTTCCCCCTGCCATTATGTTGCTGTCTATGTGACTTCACCCCTGCTGAAACTGTGAGCTGCTTAAGGTCAGGGATGCGTCTTCCTCCTCTCAAATTCCCCGTGTAACAAACCCTTAATAACTGTTGAGTAAACACATGAATGAAGCTGGCTAGCCCAAGCCTTTGTGCAGAGTATGAAAGTAGAGTTCCGACCTGAAGAACACAGAGGCGCAGACACTGCCCACCTCAGATTCCAGAAACTTCTTCCCTCCTTCTTTTATCCCTCAGAGTGTGATCCTTTCTCGGCCACTCCCAGCAACGATATCAGAAATAGCTTGGGAGAGCCACCTTGATCTAGGGAGTAGGTGGGTACAGAGGAGCTGAGCTCCTTGCTTTGTGTCCAGGCTTCATTCTAGGAGGCTGTGAGCGGAGAGCCTAGTCCAGGTCTCCCAGCAGGGAGGAAGAAAGGTGCGGCTTCACACTCACACTCGATTATATTTGTTTCAGGCAGTTATGGCTAAGGGTGCTCACGGCTGGGAGACAAGAGCCAGAGGATGCCTCCTTTCCATGCAGTAGCGTGCGTATCCGCGTGACCTACGTGAGTGAATAGCAGGTTTCAGAAGTACGACATAGAGGTGGCTGGGGAAGCTGGCACGGCCCTGAGCAGACACGGCACAGGATGGGAAGGCAGAGGCTGAGGAAGGAAGGTCATCTCCCTGCAGCACTATGACAAGGTGAAGGGTGAATGAGTGCATGGGGCTGCCCAGCCCAGCCCGGCCATGCCCTGTTCAACTTTCTGCCAAGTGTCTCCTCTGTGCCATCCCCTGGGGCTTGGAGGAAGGCCAGGGCTGCTGCAGCCAGGAAGGTGGGTCGTTTGCCCACTCGGCTCCTCTCCTTTACTGATCTGCACGCTATGGTGCGGCATGGCTGGCCCAGGGTGGGGTGGAGCCTCCCAGAGGTCCTAGGTACCCACGGGGAGCCCGTGGCTGCCCTTTCTCCTCTGTGTGCCCTCCCTGCTTACTCTTCACCCAAGGATTCCCTAAACCGTGTGCGAAGCAATACTTCAGAGGGAGGGTTGGTGGCCAGACAGACTCAAGGTTGAAGTTCCTCCTCTTGCACTTGGGCAAATTACTTGTTCTTTCTGGGCTCTATTTTTTTTTTTTTTCCTCATCTCTAAAATAAAGCTGCAAATCCCTGCATTGCAGGTTGCCATGATGATTAAAGCTGTGGTTCTCAACCCTGGCTGCACACCAGAATCCCCCCCGGGGGCCTTAAAATGCCCATGCCTGGGCTCCACCCAGATCAATTAAATCAGAGCCCTTGGAGGGTGGGCCCAGGCGTTAGTATTTCAAAG
The DNA here is from genome assembly GCF_018350195.1 of Panthera tigris. Classification (NCBI taxonomy): domain Eukaryota; kingdom Metazoa; phylum Chordata; class Mammalia; order Carnivora; family Felidae; genus Panthera; species Panthera tigris. The sequence continues at coordinate 26,324,973 of NC_056660.1, read as the reverse complement.
GTCCCCAGGTGATTCATAGGTGCACCAGGCTGTGATGGCAGAGTAGAGGTAATGTATATCACCTGAAAGACATAATGCCCCCAGATATAATATGCCATTAATAAATGAGACCAATATCACTATTATTACGTGTTTATTATTGCTGCCCTTAATCTTCTGCCAAGAAAGAAAATGCGGTCGTGGGAAAGTGTGGTTATAAATCCAAGTGTAAGTAGCAGAGCACATGTAAGTGATGACCGCTAGCCTCCAGGCTGCTCAGCGCAGCGGAGAGAGTGACCAGCCGGTCAGCTGTGAAGACCCCGGTCCCTTAAAATGTGTGCATGTGCTCACTCAGCTCTCCGTGATGTGGCCCTCCATCCATCTTGGGTCTGTGCCAGTGTAAACATTTCCGGTTGAAACCCAGGGCCCTGATTTCCAGGTCCGACGGTCTCCCGGGAGGTGGCTGTCAACCTTTGCATCCCACGTTACCTCCGTTCTGCAGTAAACAGATGAGTCATAGTTGGTCTCAGCAGGTCAACCGACAAGCAGTCCTGGGTTATCCTGTCTGGTGGCTTAGGCTCTTGAGACAATGCCCTTGGTGCCTATGAGGGAGTCATAAAGTTGGGCTTGACACTCTTTAAAGTTATCTTCGTTTGCTGATTGTTTGGCTAGAGGGACTGGTGTTGAGTTCTCTCTGGCTTCTCTGGGGCCCTGCGATGGTAAGCATGATGATAAGCATAATTGGGGTGGAAGGAGGGCAAACAGCCCTTCGTTAGCTGAAGCAATGGGCCAAGCAGATTATCAGATAATTGGCATGGGCAACCCCCTAGCTCCACTTTGGATATCAGTTCCCTTCTTTTTTCTAATCTAAATATGTTCTGGGTATTGTTTGCAGAGGGCAGCCTAAAAGTTAAGGTTTCTACATATCCCATCCCTATCTGGGCAGTGTCGGGGAGTGGGTAGTAGCTTTAGTTTGAAGCCAAATATATAAATTCGTCTCCAATCTATCCATTACTTTGCTTCCAAACTGCCCAAGTCTGGGCCAGAATCATCAAAGATGAGGCATTTATGCCTCCTACCGGGATCCCCACATTCCCTCTTGCCTCACCAAACAGCCAGAATGAGGTTTCCTAATCTCAGATCAGACCATTTCACTTCCCTACTTGAAACCTGTCAGTGATTTCCCCATCATTCTCTGGATCAAGCCTCACCTTCTGAGGTTCCTCCAAGCCTACACCAGAATCTGGCCACCGTCCACCTTGCCATCTCCTGTAGCTACAGGCAGGAGGAGACAGCTCCTCTCAGCTCCAGCCTCCTTTTCCTTCCAGATCTTGGAACTTGATGCTCCCACTCACCTGGAGCGCCTTCTCAGGTGTAGTTAACCCTTGAATCCTTCAGTTTTCGGTGTAAACTTCACTGCATTAGGGAAGCTTTCTCTTTCTCCTTCCAGGACATGACACCCTCACACTCTGAGTTTCTGATGCTAACACTTCTCAGGCTTTGTCGTCGCCGCCTGTCTAACCATAATTTAAGTTCCATGAAGGAGGGACTATGTCCCACCTATGTTCCATCTCTCTCTATGCATAGCACCTGGTGGGTAGATGTATTTATTTATTTTTTTAATGTTTATTTTTGAGAGACAGAGAGACAGAGCATGAGCGGGAGAGGGACAGAGAGAGAGGGAGACACAGAATCCGAAGCAGGCTCCAGGATCGAGCTGTCAGCACAGAGCCCGATGTGGGCTTGAACTCATGAACCATGAGATCATGACCTGAGCTGTAGTCGATCGCTCAACCAATTGAGCGATCCAGGCACCCCTGGTATATGTATTTAGAATGATCCCGGTAAGTACTTGCCAAAGGTAGATATTTGTGATCCTTTCAACACGTCGACTGTCGAAATTACTCAGAGACATGTTATCTTTTCACACAGCAATCAAAGGGTCAATAGCAACCTATTATGTCTAAGGGACAATGTAAGATATTTTTTAACAACTTTATTGAAATATAATTAATATACAAAAAGCAAAACCAAACCACAATGATATATATCACCTTATACTAGTTTGCATGGCTACTATAAAAAAAAAACAAACAAACAAGTTTTGGCAAGGATGTGGAGAAAATGGGACCGTTGGTGGGAATGTAAAATGGCGCAGCCACTACGGAAAACAGTATGGACATTTCTCAAAACATCAAAAGCAGAACCACCATACGATCCATCAATCCCACTCTGGGTATATATCCTATTAGATGGTTTAGTTATGAGAAATACAATTTTATTAGTATGTGTTTGGTTTTTTTTTCAAAAAATTTATTCGCCAGACTGTCAGTAAGTGAAGCCATCGTTAACTACTTGAAAACCTGGGCGTTATAGCTGACAATCATTTAGTGCCTACAGTGTTCCAGGCACAAAAAACCGTAAGAGGTAGATGCTGTTATGCCTCAATTTTCTGAACGAGAAAACCGAGAATGAAGCAATTTGCCCAGTGCCGTGGAGACCACATCTGAAACCCGAAGCTGCTCCTCCAGGGCGGGCACCCATCACACTGTTTCCCTGTGGAACTGCCTACCACCTTCCCAAGTTTAGGGTCTCATACATTTGTAGGAAAAAAATCATGGGCTGAGGATGTGTAATAGATTTCATTCCCCTTCCAAGAGTTGGAGCCACTGCTAAGGCCTCAGAACATAAAAGGGTGGGGCTTGATTTCTTATCTGCTTGAATTATTTCTGAAGAGTTTGCTGTATTATCAGTGACTAAATAATAGTGGCCATGAGGAGATAGAAGGGTGTTTCATTACAGAAGGTGTGTGATCTTTCATTTCCTTTAAAGGACCCAGAGCTCTGCGGCTCCCCACCTGTTTCGTGACCCAGAATTGGGCTGATCTGCAAGTGCTCTGTGACTGGGGGGTTGACAGAGCTACAAGCGCCCTCGGCAGGATCCGAGGGGGCCCACAGCGTCAGCTGTTTCCACGCCAGCCTCCTGGTCTGGAGAATTCACACACTGCTCTGCCTCTCCAGTTTGAGTCAAGAGCCCAGTGGGAATGTTGTTATAGTCCTTTCCACTTTAATTACATTTCCTGCAAGGGGCATCTGCTGGGCGTTTTCTGGTTGTGCTGGTGCCTCTCCTATGGTTAATGCCGATCCGCCACCACTGGGCAGTTAGTCGCCAATTCGTTGTTGAAGGCGATTAGGTGCTCCGGCGGCTCAGCTGCCAACAATGTTGCAATTATTACTGTTTATTGGCTGGATGTTCCTCTTCCCCATGCTTTGTAGGCCCTGTGCTCCTGAGTTACTGGAGTCATATTGACTTCCACTAATAAAATCGCCTGCTCTATCAAATCTGATGACAATTTCTGCCGTGATTAACACTTTCCCAGTGTCTTAAATCTGAGAAATATTCTACAAGGGGCTACCAAAATGTATATATATATATACACATATATATGTATGTATACGTGTATATATACGTATGTATATATATGTATGTATATATGTATATATATACACGTATGTATATATATAGTGTATATATATACACGTATATATATATACACCTATATATATGTATGTATACGTGTATATATATGTATGTGTATATATATATATATATATATATATATATATATGTGTGTGTATATATATGTATCTCCTCTTGATAATAGCACACTTTTACAAAGTGTCAGACATCTTATATGCACTTTCTCATTTATTCTTCTCAACATCCTTATGCATACTTACTGTTATTACGCTCATTGTATAGGTAGGAACACTGAACACACAGGGTTTGCTTGTCGGTTGGTTGGTTACTTTTTTAAACTGTTTTTTTAATTCCAGTCTTTTAAAACATTGTTTTAATGTTTATTCATTTTTGAGAGAGACAGAGACAGACACAGAGTGCAAATAGGGGAGAGGCAGAGAGACAGGGAAACACCGAATCCTAAGCAGGCTCCAGGCTCTGAGCTGTCAGCCCAGAGCCCAGCGCGAGGCTGGAACCCATGAACCATGAGATCATGACCTGAGCCAAAGTCCAAACGCTTAACAGACTGAGCCACCCAGGCGCCCCACTGTTCGTTTTTAAGTAACAGTTAAATGTCACATAACCAGTAGGTAGCAGAACTGGAATACATTGAGCAACCTGAAGAGCCAACACATTCGACCACTGTGCCATGCTATTCTGTCTTACTTCTCCTAGACTGTTTTTAACGTCAGTTGTTTTATCCATTATAGTTGTAGCCATGAATACTTGATTGCTTGTTTATTAAAAATATGGTCCTGGGGCTCAGTCGGTTAAGCATCCGGCTTCGGCTCGAGTCATGATCTCACGGTATGTGAGTTTGAACCCCGCGTCGGGATCTGTGCTGACAGCTCGGAGACTGGAACCTACTTTGGATTCTGTGTCTCCCTCTCTCTCTGCCCCTCCCCTGCTTCCTCTCTCCTCTCTCTCTCTCAAAAATAAATAAACATTAAAAACATTTTAAAAATATGATCCTGAGAAATCAGGATATATTTTTCAGCATCATTCAATTTCCGTTCCACACATTCTTCCCTCACCCCCAGCACACACACACATAGGTCCGCATATACCCTCAAAAGTCTTCCAAGGTGATCTAGAAACTCTTACTTGTAAGCCTCTTAGGAAGTTACGGTGACTTTTTGAAAAGGGAGAAGTTGCTCTGATAAAATATGGAATCCCAGGGAAGGTATACACAGGGTCTAGAGAGCTGAACAGGTAGTGTTTGTCCCTTCAAATAGGTGAAAATAATGTCTGAAGCCTCCTAGGATTATTTCTTTTCCCCATGGAAACCACATGACATATTGGGTTGGATAAACATATTCTCTGCATCTCTTGGAGAAGAAGCAGTGTGGTGTTTCCCTTCTGTGACAATAACCAGGCAATTGTATGTAATATGACAAGCAGGGGACCTGGGCCAAGCCTCAGTCTCGCCCCTCACTAGTCTTGCAGCCTTGGGCACATAACGACCTGCTACAGCCTTGGTTTTTATTTTTTTAGCATGAGCCTGGCCGTACCTGTTCTCCCTCTAGACTCTTCAAAGTATCAGATAAATCAACCTGGGAAAGCTGCTAGGCATGATGGCTGCCACACACGAGGCCCTCAGGAAACGTGAACTTGTACCCCAGCGTGTTCCTGACGCTCACTCCATACACCGGGAAGTGTCCAAACACTCTTCCAGTAAGATGCGTTGTTAAAGGGAACACATCGCCAGGTCTCAGATCCCCAAACTTCCAGAGGTATAGCGGAAGTGAAGTTCCAGGCACTCCACATGGAACAGCCAAAAAACGAAATGGAAAAATAAATGATTTGAAGACGTCCAGGAAAACAAAAAAAGCATTCTCTAAGAATCATTCTCTTATTTCTGGATTTCTTTCTTTCTTCCTGGATTGGGGATGGGGGGGTGGATAGGTTATTCTTTTTTCTTTTTTTTAAGTTAATTTAATGTTTTTACAGTTGGACTGCATAGGGTTAGAGGAGTGAGGATAATAGAGGTCAACGATCATTTGATAACTGGACAAAAGTGTAAATCATTGTAACTATTACAGAATAAAATCCACCCTCCCAGGGACAGCGACTATTATGTGGACAGAACCCAGGGAAAACACTTTAACCGCACTGTTTGCCGAATAGAATTCCTGTAACTAAATCAAAAACATTATTTTCATGGGCCGTCTACCAGGACATAGAAATAATTTTGTTATGACAGGCTCAACTTCCTAGAGATGATTTTGTGAGAAGATTTGTGAATGATCATTTTGTCTTTTAAAGATCAATGTTGATGAATACAGTGAGGAGTCAACCATACTCTTCGAGGCCTATGTGAGACTCAGACTCAACACCTACATGATCTGTGTCTTTCTCCCCCCCAGAAAGGGGAACCTCTCCTATGTGTCTGTGATATTGTAATGAAGCAAAATTTCACTTTCTGGGCCACTGCGTACTGGGTAGTATCGTCGAAGGAGCAGACTCCCTGACGTTTGGTCTTCCAGCCCTCTGCCATCTTCCTCCTCCTGGAGGCATTGAGACTCCTTCACTGCACCCATCTACAGAACCTCTGCTCCCAATATTCTGGACTTCCAAAGAAGTAATTCTTATTGTCAGTGGCTCGCAGTTCACTAGAAGAAGGTGAAAGATAATTTGGTAGCCCTGTGACTATTTAGCTTCTTGAGAAGCACTTATATTTATGAAATAAAGCAAGACTGGAGGAGGTGCTCTGTGACAGTGAAAGGGGTCCAGGATCAATGATTTTAATTAGCGGGAGCAATGCTGACGGCTAACTACAGACAGTCACTCCAGGCCCCTATAATTTCCCCGCGTAGATGTCATGGTCGATACTAAATTGTGGGTCAGGTGTCATTTTACCTTCAGGAAAAAGAAAAGAAAAGAGCATCTAAGATATCTCTGCTAGTATTCATTCATTCATTCGTTCATTCGTTCATGAAATATTAATTGAGTGTGTATCGGAGGGTAAAGGCCTGTGCCGGTTGCTATGGTGATCAGAGCCAGGGTCAGGGTCAGGCAAGGGAGGCAGTGGCCAGAAGCACAACATTTAAGGGGATGCCAAAAACGTAGGAATCAAGACAAATAACACCTTAATGCAATATATTTTAAAAACTCAAAATGAATGCAAAAATCTATGATGAACAAAATATCAAAATTTCCAATAACCACCGAATCAATGAACAGTGCTTGGCCATAGCAGACCCTCCGGCAAAAGAAAAAAATCTGAAAGGAAAAGGGCAAATAAAAGGAAAAATACTGATCCTGTCTTTCTTGAAAATGTTGATATTTTGTTAATGGAAAAATCATGGATTTTTTTCACTAATTCTTTTTTTTTTTTTTTTAATGTCACATTAACAACATGATTTACTTTCACTGGGGTTTGGCTCCTTCCCCTAAATTTGACATCTGACACAAGTCCCTTGTCTTACACAGTCCCAGCCCTGGTGGGGAGATGAAGATCTTTGATCACTTTAAGAAGTGATAAATGCAAGAAGAAAGGTTACGGAGAAATGTCATAGGAGATGAGGAAGAACTTATTTCCACAGTAGGGGGATGGGGTCAGCGAGGGCTTTAGACAAGGCTGTGTTGAAACAAGACCTTACCATGCTCTGACATGGTAAAGCATTAATAGAAAGAAGATCCCAGAAACCCATTCACACTTTAAAGTAAAGAAGGAAGCATTACTAGGTCAGAATCAGAGAAGGGAATCCACAGGCTATAAATGGAGAAAGTGTGCCAGGGATAGATGAAAAGTGTGTGTTTATACAGTGCAGAGCATGTCTGGGAGTCCTTCCTGTGGCCAAGGGGCCTTGTGGGGATGGATTCATTTTACGACACCTTTATATAAACAAGACCCTGTTTTCTAGCTCCGTGGATGAAGACAGAAGCCAGTGTGTGGAAACAAGTGAATAAATCGTGCCTGTGAATGGTGAAGGAGATGCCTTGCACCTCAAAGGTGTGTTCATTCACCAAGTGAATTCTTGCCTCAAGGGCTGGTTTCAGACACAGCAAGAGGCTTCTGTTGTCAAGATTGTGGTGAGGGGCCACACCAACGACAAAATTCCTGATGTGAAAAATCAAACTTTTATAAGCCACAGTTACACACACACAGAGAAGAAAGCATGAATTCAGAATCTTCTAAAAATTCATATCCAACATGGAATCAGGGCTCTCGGCTAGGGGGTTTGATTTCAAATTCTGCAATTCATCCAGAGTCCACTATCCTTTGTTTACTACTAACCGCCTTCATTTGATCAGGTTCAGAAACAGAGATTTCAGGACATTGTTTTGACCCAGTTCTCTGAATGAGCTGAGTCACCTGTGAATCTATACCAACCCAGCCCGGAAGGGGCAGACTGCTGGCAGAGAGCAGGTGCAGTATGCACTCAGTCTGCAGAGCGAAAGGGAGGGTGGAAAATAGTTAGTAGAGATCACCTGATGCACAAAAAGTCATCTAACCTGGACTGTTTTAGGGCAAACAGTGGTATGGTTACTATAAGCAGTTGAAGTAATAAATGAATAACACAAACCTACGGATTGTAGTTTTCTAAAGTTAGTTCACTGTCATGTCATATTTAATTGGGAGGGGGAGAATGAAGCCACCTGAAAATGATATCTGTGGCATTTGATGCCCCCCAAAGATGTTCACATTCCTTTTCCAGGAGGGGCCATAGCTTTTGCCTTCACCTGGATAGATTTAACACCCATATCATGAAAGCTTTTACCTCACCCAGAGGCTCTACATTCTCAGAAAACCAAACGATCAAGTGACCAGACCAGAAAAACAATCTAAGAATGAAATAGTTGTGGCCTAAAGGTTATTTATTTTACTTTCAACAATGATAAGAAACAGGTTTTCAAAGATTCCAAGGACATGAGCATTGAAAGAGAATGTGGACATCACCTAGTCCATGGCTTTTCCCTAACCCCAATGGAAGCCAGCTTAAAAAGAAAGAAAAATCTGTGAAGAAAAAAAATCCTCGAGGAAAGAGAAGTCTAGAAAGTTTAGATGATTTGCTCAAAGTCACACCTACATAACGGACGGGTTTGGAATATAGCTCCTGACTCCAGCCTCCTGGTTTTTCCTGCTGTGCCTACAGGATTTGGTGACACCAAATCCAAATGGAGATATTTCCCATTATAGTGTGTGTGTGCCCACATGTTCATGGTCTTGCCCTATTTGACTAAGTACGGCCAGTGCTTCCCAACTTTTTTCATAACAGGACGCACACGCAGTGTCCATGAAGCACACTGGGTTAACACCCAGAGGCCTAGGGGCTTGGGTGTTTTGAGCCCGGCCCAGATACTCTGAGGGGTGAGAGGAATCCCTCTCTCCATACATCACTGTGGGGACACAGGTTGGGAAACTCTAGGCTCTTCAGCCCAGCTCACTACTCCTCCAGAGAAAATCAGGAGAGGAAAAGACTTTGACCTGGTCATGTGCTAACTATGCCATCAGTGTCATTTTCTAGCACGTTTTCAGTAGCAAGGTCTAGGCATGTGGGACAGGGCTGTGTGCTCAGCAAAGTCAGCAGAGTCTTATTGTATTAAGGCATGTAGTCATATTATTTCCACTCCACACAATTTTCTTAGCACCAGTTTGGCCCATTGCCAACTCGAAAGGCGGTGGTGAACATGGAAGGGAATGAGGTCATGAAATAAGTGTCTGATCAATGCTGCCAAAGACAGATGAACCAGGTGACAGATCAATCAGAGCATGGGGAGGCTTCATAAAGAAGGGACATCTGGACCGTCTCTTGGAAAATGAGTAGTGTTTCAACAAGCAGAGAGATTAAGAAGAGCCATCCAGCTGAAAGCAACAGACTGGACAGAGAATTTCCCCATCAGAGTGGGAAGATTCAAGCCTTGTTAAGGGAAAGGTTTGCTTTGTATTTTGCAAAGGAACAGCAGCCATTAGGAGGCATACTGAACAGACGGGGCAAGCCAGGATTATGGAATGCTTATAGTGCTATACCAGGGAGACTAGATTTTCTCCTATATTCGTTCCTAAGACAAGGTATTAGGCATTCATTGGATGCTAGGCACTGCGGTACATGTTGGGAATACAAATGCAAAATTACAGTCTTAGAAGTAAGAGAGAGATGTAAAGAAATAAAATGTTATAGGTACTAGGACTGAAACCTATATCAGAAATAACAGATAAAATTAGGGGTGGTCAACCCTATCTGGAGCTTAGGGTCACCTCCAGGGACAACGTGGGAGGGGACATTGAAGTTTAAGGTTGACGATTTAAGAAACAGAATAGCTGGGCCAGGACCATGATTAGAGCTGCATTTTAGCAAGATTAGCCTCACTGGGTCAGATGGGACGGTTTGGTGAGAGGAGCAGTTGGAGATAAGGACCCTGGTTGGGAGGTCATTGCATGTTCTGTGAGAGAGACAATGAGGGTAACAGACGTCAGTGATGGGAAGACATCAGTGGCTTTGGCTGGTCCCAGTGTCAAAATAGATCATGCACGGCAAGCCGCTACCTGTAGTAATATCAGATTCACACAATTAACCTATGAGACCAAAGTTTGGTCTGTTTCTCCACCAGCTATGCAAGAGTACCACCAAAGTCTGATTTCATCAGGGACTCCGACTCATAACACTTTCCCCATTGCTGTAATGCTGGACTGTCATTTATCTACTCAATCCCACATAAATGAGTGTTCTTTCTAAATATACCCCTTTTAAGCCCATCTCCTGACATTTTAACTACGAACCTTTACCTAGCTCTCCACTTCTTGCTTCCAAAGTAAATAAATCTTTCCAAATAAGATTTATGGGATACAGGGTGTGATCTTCAAATATTTTAAGATTTAACCATGAGGCTGATACATTTTTTTGTGTAAACGAAACAAGCCTTTCTACCTCTGACTCCCAGGAATTTGCTATGCATTATGATAAAAAATCCAATAAATCTCTCAGCAACCCTCTATGCACCCCCATTACAATGTTATAGCTCAGAAATGAGTGTAGAGAGATACTTTCAAGAAATGACTTGGAAAGCAGAGCTCAGGGCAGAAGTGAGAGAAGCTTGGAGAAGCTGCTGAGAGTATGGACTTAGGAACAGCATTTTTCCTCCTTTATGTGTGAGAAGAAGGTCCCTTCATGGGAAGGTGAGCATACAGGCTGTATTGGAATCAGTGAGAGCGATTTGTGCCTAAAATGGTGCAATTTGCACCTAGTAGTTACTCAATAAATATTTATGGGGGCAAATTTCAGTAGGGCAGGTTTCAGATGAATATGGGAAAAGACTTTTCAACAGTTAGAGCTGTTCGACCAGGGTGATTAAAGAAGCAAATGAGCTCTCTAACCATCTTTTCCTGCAACGTCTCCTCCTCCTCCTCCTTCATTAGCAACAACAACATCACGATTACAATTACCACTGCATGGGAAAGACCCTACTGGAACTATAGGGGATGCAAAATCTCAACCGCCAAGGAAATGATAATTTACTGGGAGATGGGAGTGGGGGAGGGGAGGGACAAAAGACCATAGAACTGGAGATAATAATAGAAATCACAACACAACACAGCGATTTCTGCTCATTTTATGACAGAGGGTCCAAAGGAAGAACGATTCCATTTGAGAATCAGGAGACAAGTTTTTGGAGAAGGATGAGCAGGGTGTATTTTAATCAAATACAGAATGGATGAGTAAAGAGAAACACAGTCCTCAGTGACATTTTGGCTGGGGCATCGGGTACAGGTAGTACAAAGCTTGCTGGGATTGAACAACAAGGTTTATTAGGGGCTCAAGTGAGGAGTGGTAGTTTTTTAAGGTTCTGTTACAATAAAATGATATTATTTAAACTGTATTTGGAAAAAATAAAAATAAACTGTATTTGGGGAGACTCATCTGGCAGAAGTGAAAATAAAAGATTATAGGAAAAAGAGAAAAGAGGCAGGGAGCCAAGTTGACAGAAGATAGTTCGGAAGTCACTACGGATGGAGAAGAGAGACCAGGTCTGAGAGAAATCATGGAGCATGAGGCTGGCACTATAATGGCCCTGAGGTCCTGAGTCTGGACAACTTTGAGTAAACTAGTTCTATTGATGGGAACGGAGCACAGAAAGGAGCAGCACAGAAAAAAAGAAAGGATAAAAAAGAGAGGAACATGCAGAATTGTTCCTTTGGAGATGCGTTGAAATGTGCACGTGCCATGCCTTTTCACGTGTGAAAAGTAAGAGAACCACTGGTTTAAGAGATTAGAGCCTGTGAATTTCTTTGAATAGAGTCAAAGATTGTTGAGTAAACACGTGAGAAACAGTCTGACCTAATCGTAGGCCTTCGTCAGCTGTTCGTTCAGATCTAAGGGCTCTCCGTGTTCTGTTTGTCCATCTAGCAATTACTTGAAAGTACCTGAACTTCCATTTTTTTACACACATGTACATGCATCATTTGAGTTTTACAAAAGCAGCCTGGCCTGGAATTTAATTTAATGTGGATTCGTCTTTAACTAACAGGGGCAAATTATGAGTAACAGAAGTATGGACTGTGGAGTCCACCCTTGGTTTGAAGCCTGGTGTCCCCACTTAGTAGCTGCGAGAAAATGAGTCAGTTGCCTAACCTTTCTGTGCCTCGGTTTCCTCACCTCTAAAAAGAAGATGAGAGCACCACCCTCCGAAGATGGGAGGCGGGATGGGAAGGGACGGTGGCTGCCAGGTATCAGGTTGACACTGGCAGTAGGAGGTGCTCCATGAAGAAGGATTCTGTCCTGCCTCCCAGCCACCCCCAGAACCCAGATCAATATCAGGCTGTAAGTCACGAGGGGGATGTGAAAGCTGCCAGTAAGCCAGGCTTGCCCAAATTGCTTACCAAGAGGAAAAGGAACTTTTACTATAGGCATAACTTTAAGGAGAAAAATTATTTTTCTTTCAGCTAATACAAATGTATTTAGCATGTGAAATATTTGCTAATTATACTCTCACTATTGTTTTAAAAAATTCAAGCAACTGAAGACCAGAAATTGAGAATACAGACTTCTGCTGACCTTGCTAGCTCAGCCACACTGCTTATCCTGTGTGGTTTCCGCTCAGAGATTAACTGTAAGGATTTCACTATATTTCACACTTTCCCATTTAAAGTGCTGTGTGTCTAAGCTAGTGCACTTAACATAGCTATTTCCTGTTTGGATTTCCATTTCTAATTAAATGCCATATAAGATATTGCGCTATTCCCTGTGTGAGCTGTAATCAATAGTTACAATTTTTGCTGTATAAATTTACGAAATGAGTGACCCACAACGGCATCTGCTTCTAACCAGTTATGTGACCTTAGAAAATTTACTTGTTTTCCTTGGTCTCATGTCTTCAGCTGAGAAGATATTGTCCCTTTGTTATGAAAATTAATTGTTGGGAGGATTGAAATATGTATATGAATTTTCTAGTTCACTTCTGAATTATTATTCTGGCACGTTTTGAATGTGCCAGAATTATTCTAAGTGATTTCTGCACCCAAACTCACTTCATCTTCTCAAGGACCTTATGAGCTAGGGGCTATGACTATCCTCAGTTTAGAGAAGAGGAAACTGAGGTGTAAGGAGGTTAAGAAATTTGCATATGGTCACTTACAAGTAAAGGGGCTCCAAGTCCAGGTAACTGGTTCCAGAGGTTGGATTCATATGTTGTATGGCTTTTGTTAAATTTAGGTTCATGACAACATTTTTGGATGATTCCATATATCTTTGATCCATATATTTTTGTGAAAGAAGGCAATCTCTTTCAGTAGGGTCAAAGTGCTGATAGAAGTTTACATTTTCTTTCCATTCGTGTCTTTTCCCAGGTAATACTGCTAGACCCAAATCAAGTCAGTAAATGGCTGCCCAGCCCTGTCTCCCTACTTTACTAAATGTGCTCTCCATTTAACCAAGGCATCAGAGAAAAATAAAATCTGTCTTTTGAGTATTAAATGAATTGCCTTTCATTGCCACCTGAAGGAGCTCGCAAACCTTCTGCTTCTTGGATTCTGGATGCATAAGGAAGGTATGCCTTTCGATATTGCTGATCAGATTCCAGTTCCTCCCATTGACATATTGACTCTGTGTTTCAATATGTGTATCATCTCATTGTCCGCTGTGGGCTTTCTCTAACATGTGGACCTGAATGTAGAAAATCCAGAAGGATCCCTCGATTTTCACACACACACACACACACACACACACACACACACACACACAGAGTCTTTACATGTACTTTATTGTAATTCATATGTACTTTATGCCCTTTACTTAAATAGAGGAGTTTACATCATACTAGTGCAAACAAATAAAACAGTTAAAAATGATACGACATAAACATTTTTTCCATCAACTGAGATCTACTACCTGGTAGCTCAACACTCTACCCCCATCCTCACTAACAAAAAGTATTACAGTTTCATTGTTTTGTATAGTCCTCTCTTCCTTCTATTTTTTCCTTCCATAACTTTCCTGGGGCCTAACCTTCCTGCTCAACTCTTCACATCAGGCTGGTTCATCAAGATAGGAGAAATTCTGAAGCCAGCTGCTGAGATTGTGCATTTTCTCCCTATTCGTTTACATTTTCTCCCTATTGTCCACAACTCAAGGGAAGAACACATCTCTGTGAACAGCCCACCTTGACAATTAGGTGGCAAGTGCTAACATCCCTAAATCTCCTTCTTACCACTCCAGGCAGCTACCTCTTGTCCTACATTTGGAAACCCTGGGGGCAAGATTCAACTAGCTACATAATACCCCATCCCAGAGATTTCCTGCTTCTAATCCCGCCTTCCCCCACTCCCATCCTAAGGCCAGTGGCTGGAGGGAAAGAGATAGGATGAGAGATACGGGAGGCACTTACCCTGGAGGTTCTCAGCACCTTGGGGTGGGAAAGGAAGGGTGCTGATGGACAACGAATGGGCAGAGTAGAGAGGGCATCACTGGAGGCGAATCAGAGAAGGGATCATGGCAGAGAGAGGCCTGGAAACTTCTCTTGGCTGTGAGGCCTACAAGAATAAGAGATCAAGAATCAGGTCCAGCTCTCCTGGATGATCAACCCTGTTTTATCCTTTGCTAACCTGCAGCGAGCTGACATATTTCTCTCCTCTCTTCCATTTCTGCTACCTTGTGGTCAGCATTTCCAATTAATATTTATTTAACACCAAGCATGGGGTAGATATCTGGAAAAGAGATTAAGAAGAAAAGCTGGACCCTACCCTGGAAAACTTCTGGTGTCTTTCCCAGAGAAGCATGCTGATTCTTTGGGAGTCGCTATGCTGGGCTGCTTGAAAACAAGTACAAAACCCATTTAGCTCAGATTCAGTCCGAACTACCTTCCAACCAGGCGAATAAAGAACATGCTAGGAATTGATGAAATTGCCAATTCTGCCAGGTACATGGACTTTGGCACACAATGGAAATATATTGGTGAAAGTTAAAAATGCCTCAAGAAGGTATGCACTTGCTGAGGGGAAAGCCGTTCGTCCCCGTGAGTGCAGCCAGCCTCTGGGGGAGTTTGGGTGCAAGACAAAGGTGAGTAGCTGCTGTGAAGGCTTCCAGCAACACGGGACTCAGTGCCGTCAGCCAGTTTCTCCTCATGGAAACCATTTTGCCATCAAAGAAAAATTACATTTTGCCCTCATTTCACGATGTGGACTTCTGCTAAATTAAATGCACTAAAAGGCTCAGAGCCAACACCTATGAAGGAGCAATCTCAGACTCCTCTGGTTTCTGCTGATCTGTGCTTCCTTGAAAACAGACACCGGGTGATGGAAAATGTGGGAAAAGTTTTAACGTTCCTGCTAAAAGGAAAAACACGTTTTCTTTCTTTATGTTGGCCAGCCGCACCTGGCAAGGCAAAGACCAGCTGGGTGAAAAGTCACTTGTGCAAAATCTAGCTGAGATGTCAGTTGAGTGCGGCAAACGGTGACTTGGAAAGAAAGAAAGAAACAAACAAACAAAACCAGGGGAAGGAGCCACCAGCTTAAAGTACAGTGCGTCTCTAGTGCCAGGGTATATACATATATTCAACTTTTTTTTTTGAATTGACAAGAAATAGGCCATCCACCTCCAGAGAGATGGTCGCAAAAAAATATATCCCCAAGTACACAATGTTACTTTATGCGATATTAATGCCTGGCACACAATGTGAGAAAACTAAAAGTAGTGAAATCCATTCTTCATAAAGGAGAACATATTTGGTCCCAAATCTTCAATGTGATACCTGTCCTGTGTCAAGATGAGTAGGGGAGATGAGAGGTGAGAGGAGATGGGGACAGCTAATAATTCCTGTACATCTTATCTCTGATTTGGCCAGGAAGGAATTTATATATCTCCTTTGCTCGATCCTGGGACATGTGTCCTCAGGTGGAGAAAGAAGTCTGGTTGTGGGGAAAGGAGGAAATTCTGTGCTTAACTTTTCCACATGGCTTTATTCAAATATTGTTGAACTTTGTTGGAAACAACTAGAAACGCAGATGCTTTCTTACAGACTCTGGCTGTCACATGTCTTGAGATTGAGGTGAAGGAAGGAGAAATGTTTCTACCTGCTCTCAGATGAGTTTGGTGACACCACAGAGTCACTGCCCCATCTCCCAGGCCAACCGGAGATGTACTGGGAGTCTGTATATAGCATTAATGAAGGCTGCAAAAGCTTTCCCTAATGTTCAGTTCCTTAGTCAACTTCTGGGCCCCTTTAAACTGTGAACAAGACGACCCTTGTTCTGAAAATCTATCGCCTCTTGCCAACACACACACATATACAAAAACATGACTGTTGGGCAAATAAATCTTTCCAGAGAAAATAGATTCCTTTCCAATTCAGTCAACTGTACTGAGCTGGAAAGGGAGAAATGTTATTTTTCCAGGACGAAGAGAAAACAAGACCTCTCCTGTTTACCCTGTCTAGCCCCTTTCAAAAGAAGGTCAGTTTAATGCCTTCGTTAAAAAAAAAAAAAAAAAAAAAAAACTCAAGTGTTGTTTATCAGAACAAAAGTTTATTGGTCCCTTTCAGGCTGGGAATCACAAATTGGAACTCTGTGCCTTTTATCTTTGAGCTAAGCTGCACATGGCAGGATTGCATTCCCTGCTGCTCTGGACATATCAAGTGTTGGGAATGGGAAAGACAGAGGATGGGGACAGAGTCTGGTGATGTGAGATTCTTTGCTGTTGGCCAGCCTATCGCCGGTGAGCCACCCAAATCACTGAGAATGAAATAATGAGTTTACGAAACGATCTCCACCTCATTCAAGGCCACACGCATATTCTGTGCTTACTTTTACCTATGTTCTCCATAATCCGTGGACCTGAATCAGCCCCTAGGGGAGTGAGAAAACACGCAGTAATGAAGCGCCTGGCTGAGGAGCGTGGATGGAATTTAAATTGGACACAATGCGATGTATCCCCTGGCCTGTTGTTCAGAGCTTCCTGGAGTAAGTCTCAAGGAAGTCCCAACCATGGCTACGTTAACTTGAGACAGAATATTCCAGTTTTCAAGCCACTAAACATGAAAATAGATAGAGCATGTAGCAGATAGTGGTTGCCTAGTAAAAGTTTGGTGAATCAAGTCAAATGCATTTTTTAAAATGATAAATCTGGAAAACTAAACTTAAAAAGAATGTTGCCACAGTGTGGATGAACCTGGAGGACATTACGCTGAGTGAGATAAGCCAGTCAGAAGAAGACAGTGTTTGATTCCATTTATATGAGGTATCTGGAGCAGGCTAACTCCTAGAAACACACAGTAGAGTGATGGTTGTCTGTTGGCTCGGGGGTGGGAGGTGGGGAAGGGCGTTTTCATTGAATGTGGACAGAGTTTTGTATTTACAACACAAGAAAACTCTGGAGATTTGTTTCATAATAATGCGAATATACTTAACACTACTGAACAGTACGCTTCAAAGTGGTTAAGATAGGAAACTTCATGTTATGTGTTTTTACCACAAGTTAAAAAAAAAAAAGTTCTCGACATAATTATTTCAAAAACAAGAGAATAATAGACTTAAAATGGATCTGAGAGAAGTCACCCCGTCACTCTCTCACCCAAAGCAGGGTATTCCATTAGATACTGCAGAGAAAGGTAATAATTTCATACATTTTCATGTTTCAAGTGTTGTTAATACTTGTCTTATCCAGTTTGTGGTTCCCGTAAGTTTATGTAATATGTATTTCTTTCCTCTCTGTCTCATTCCAAACTAATTCCAAACAGAACAAATGGTCTGCTTGATTGCACTGGAACGTGAGTGAGCCCCACATGGAAAACTTTGCCTCCCTCCTTCCCATTGGTTTAATGGCTACTGTGGTTTGGATCTTCCTAGGTCTGGGAGGGAATAAGATCTCTTTTAGAATTAGTATTCTGAACCTCGAGGAGAAGAGTCATAAAATCCTCAGCCCCTCAAAGTGCAGCCAAAACTGCTCTGTGGGCTGGGCCAAGAGATCCTTCCAAGGCCATGTAGCCACCAGGAGGGAAAGGGGGGAGATTTGCAAAGACCACTTGCCAGAAGTTCTATACACTTTTTTTTAACGTTTATTTATTTTTGAGAGAGACAGAATGTGAGCGGGGGAGGGGCAGGGAGAGAGGGAGACAGAATCCAAAGCAGGTTCCAGGCTCTGAGCTGTCAGCACAGAGCCCGACGCAGGGCTCTAACTCATGAACTGTGAGATCATGACCTGAGCCAAAGTCAGACTCTTAACCAACTGAGCCACCCAGGTACCCCCTCTTGCCAGAACTTCTAACTACCTAATGAGTGTTCCAAAGAATCTCCATTTCTAATGGCTGAGATGGGGGAGAAATGCCATGCTGTTTGTTAGACAAACTCTTACTATCTGAGAACCATACAGAGGAACTTGTTGATTTTTAAGAGAATGTTTAAATAATGCAGGATTTAAACACTGGATGTAGACCCATTTAACGCAGTAACCACTAGTCACATGTGATTTTTTTTTTTCAACGTTTTTTATTTATTTTTGGGACAGAGAGAGACAGAGCATGAACGGGGGAGGGGCAGAGAGAGAGGGAGACACAGAATCGGAAACAGGCTCCAGGCTCCGAGCCATCAGCCCAGAGCCTGACACGGGGCTCGAACTCACGGACTGCGAGATCGTGACCTGGCTGAAGTTGGACGCTTAACCGACTGCGCCACCCAGGCGCCCCAAGTCACATGTGATTTTTAAGCACTTGAGGTGTGGCTCATCAGAACTGAGGTTATGTTTCATGTATAAAGTACACACCAGATATTGAAAACAATACAAAAACAAAAATGTACAATATCTTATTAATAACATTCATACTGGTTACATGTTGAAATTGTATTTTGCATATATTGGGCTAAAGTGTATTATTAATACCAATTTGGCCTGTTTCTTTTTACTTTCTCAGTATGGCTACTAAAAATTTTAAACATCCTATATGGCTTGCCTTGTACTCCTATCGGACAGTGTTGATGTAGACTATTCTGTGAAATTTAGAATTATTGAAGATAAGGGTCTATAGTGGTATAGAAAAAATAATAATTAATAATAATAGCCTTTATGACACATTTATTATGTGTCTGACACTTGATTTATATGATTTTATTTAACCCTAATAACATTACAAAAAGGTAATTTTTATTACTTACATTTATTGAAAGGCTAAATATCTTCCCCCAAGTTGCATGGCTCTCTAGTGGCAGAACTGGTATTTAAATTCAGGTTTTCTGGCACCAAAACACATGAGCTTTTCAGTCTGACATGATGTCTTTTAACCATTCTTTACCTCACTTAAAAAAATATGCCCAAGAGATGCCTGGGTGGCTCAGTGGGTTGAGCGGCTGACTCTTGATTTCGGTTCAAGTCATGATCTCATGGTCCGTGAGACTGAGGCCGACATTGGGCTCTGCACTGGGTGTGGAGCCTGCTTAGGATTCTCTCTTTCCCACCCTCTGCCCATCCCCCCCCCCTCAAAATAAATAAATAAACATAAAAAAATATATACCCAAGAATGTTGACATTCGGTGACTCGGAAAAAGTAGGGATATCTTCCCACTCAGTTCCTAAAAATAGCTTAAAAGTTTTGATGATCTTAAAAATCAGTGTCATCTATTCATTCGTTTATTTTTGAGAAGGTGGGAGTAGAAACGTTGGTCCTTATCAACAAAAAACTAATAGCATTTAAGTTGTAGAAAATTACAAAATAAAATTCAGTCTTTCCTAAACAGAGAAGAAAAAGGGAACTTACTTGATTGGAGAGAAGATAATATCGATTGAGTGTCTACTATTCTCATCAGGCATCCCCTGAGTTCATAATTCTTAACAGATCCAAATTGGAAAACATCATCTTTACCCCCAGACCAGCTCTTCCTCCTTCTTCATTCTGTATCTTGGGTAATGTCACCTGAATCTACCAAGTCAATTAAGCCAGAATCTTTGTTGTTTTCTCTACTCCCATTTCCTTACCCTCCTCTCAATCTTGCCAGCTCATAGGACATGGGTGTTCTTACTTTGCTTGAGTAGTACAGATTGTGCTTTCCAATCACTGTGTTGGTCCTTACTCTCACCAGCAGGACCTAGGTCCATATCCAGCTCACACAGAGTGTAATTCACCTTTTGAAACCTTTGCAGTCAACTGGGTATAAAATTATAGCTCATTGTTATGTCAGTTTGCTGAGTTATTTATGATGTGTTAGCTTTCTGAGTGTATCTCTCTGTAAGTTGCCTGTTGACATACTTTGCCCATTTTTCTATTGAGGTCACTGTCTTTTTCTTGTTGATTTGTTTATTAGATTTCTTATTTGATTTATGTTCTATATTCTAGATGGGAATCCCTCATCCAGTTGACGCATTGTAAAGGCTCTTCTCCCATTTTGAAGTATGTTTCTAACATTATCCATGTTCCCTTTGCATAACATAAATCCTTAACTTTGATGTACTCTCTAATCAACTTTATCCCATGTTTTTTGGAAGTTTTTGCTTAAAAAGTCCTTCACTGCCTCAACACCAGATACATTTTAAAATAAATTTATCATGGATCTCAAAGATCTAACTGGAATTTTGTTGCAACTACAACAAATATGGGGAGAGTTGATATCTTTACAATTTTAAGTCCTTTGGGTCAAGAACAAGGAATGCTACTCATTCACTTGTTTTTGTTTTTGTTTTTGTTTTCTATGTCCTTTATTAGAACTCTTATGTTTTCTCAAAGAGGACTTATATAATCTTGGTTAAGTTAATTACCCAACATTTTTCAGTTGTTGATATGTGAACGGTATCTTGCCTTTTTAAAATAACATTTTCTAGCTGTTTGCTGTTGGAAATGCTCTCATAATCTCATCACATACCCATCAAGTTCTTATAATTTACCTGTTGATTCTATTGGTTCTTTTCAGTAGGTAAGTATAGCACCTGAAAAAACTGATAATTTTGTTTCTTTCTTTCCAATTCCTTTATTTCTTTCTTTTATTCAGGGCTGGCCAGGATTTCCAGCATTATAGTGTTGGTTGTAATATATAGTGGGTTTTGACAATATTTCTCTTGTTCCAGTCTTAGCAGGAATGGACTTAAATTTTTTCCATTAAGTAAAAATGGTTTTGGAATATAACCATCATCCATTTAAGGGAATTAAAGAAATCCTTTTCTACTCTTAGTTTGCTAAGAGTTTTTATCATAAATAAGTAAAGAATTTGTTGAATGCTTTTTCTGCATCAAATGAAATTATCATGAGTTTTAAAATTTTAATCTATTAATGTTCTGAATTATGTTGGCAGAATCCCTAATAACTAACCATTAATTAATCAAGCTGTATTATTTTAAAACATACTGTTGGAATCAAATAGCTGATATTTCAGAAGATTTTTCATCTAGTTGCATAAGAGAAAAAGGCATATAGTTTTCTTTCTTTGTTTATACTGTGTTCATCTCATTTATACCAAGTTTATGAAATGAGCTTGCAGCATTTGGTTTTGTCTCTTCTGGAATAACTTACAATGCAGATAAAAATGTATTGTTCCTCAAGACTTTGATAGAACTCACCTGAAAAACCATTTGGGCCTACAGTGTTTTGAGAGGGAGAAGTTATCAATTGTCACTTAATTTCTTTAAAACTTATTAGTCTATTCAAGTTCCCTATTTCTTACTTCAGTTTTGACATGTAATATGTTTTCCATTTTCTCTAAATTTTCAAATTTTTTAGGTCATAACATTTCTAGTATTTTAATTTTTTTTGAAAATGTTAGCCGCTGCTAAAGATTTCAAACAACATAGAAAAGTTGAAAGAAGGGGCACCTGGGTGGCTCAGTCGGTTGGGCATCCGACTTCAGCTCAGGTCACGATCTCACTGTCCGTGAGTTCGAGCCCCGCGTCGCGCTCTGTGCTGACTGCTCAGAGCCTGGAGCCTGTTTCGGATTCTGTGTCTCCCTCTCTCTCTGACCCTCCCCCATTCATGCTCTGTCTCTCTCTGTCTCAAAAATAAATAAACGTTAAAAAAAAAAAAAGTTAAAGTTGAAAGAAGAAACTGAAAAACCCACTTCAAATCTTATGCCCCTGAAATAATTGTAATGTAAACATCTCAATGTATATAGTTATACAGACATTTTTCTGTATGTACAGAGTTATAATATTATCATTAATAATAATAGCAAACACGTATAGTACTTGATATTATCACAACAGATACAGATAGAACAATCACATACATGTAAAGATAAAAGAATGGATGCCTGGACAGCTAAAAGATGATGGATAGATAGATAACCGATCATATATTTGTATTATAAACCCATAACGAAAAAGGCATTTTTACATTTGTTGATTACAAATGCATCCCTCCCCATGGTTCTGTTTATCAAACACATGAATGAAAAAATGAATAAATGTGCAATGCTATGTGCAAACACTGTTAGGAACCACATACCTTTTATTTATATAATCTTCCCCAGACCCTTGCAAGAAGATAGTATCATCCCAATTTTACAGTTGAGGAAAATGAAACTGAAGATAAACAACTTGCCCAGGGTTAAAAAAGTGACAAGAAAAGGGCAGGATTCCGGCATCAGGTCTGTCCAACTCTGATACCCGCTCGCTTTCCACTGTACCTCACTGATAATCAGAATAGCCCAGAATAAGGGAAAGACAAAAATGCAGAGGGGCCAAAAGAAATACCAGGAATCTGTAGTTCCTTTTTTGAACAAGGATTTATGAAATTCCTCCTAGACATCAACCCTAGGGACCGGCTTTCAGTGGCTCCTAAACAGGACTCCCACCTTTTATCTCTACGAAGTGAACAGTGTAACCCTTAGCTCTGCTCTGGAGCGTGGGGCGGAACAAAAGGGAGACGTAAAAGAAAAGAGATGGTTCCCAAAGGCTTCCTGTGTAAAAACAGGGGGAAAAAAAGGTAGGTAACTGGAGGAGGGAAGGACAGTGCCCTACATCAACAGTGATGAGCAGAGAAAAGGGCCCTGTGGGGGACAGAAGCAAGCTGTATCCCTGTCACATCCTCTTTCTGAAATAGTACCCATTTAGGTCCACCAGTTAGGAAAAAGGCCCTCTCTGCGCTGACCACATAGAAGTTCCCCCTTCTTCCTGCTGCATGCGCTACACTGGATGCAGTGTATCAACCTGACCGGGTGGCCTTACCAGGGCAAAATTACACCACCGTCCTGCTCCGATAAGGCCGTTCCCCTCATGGCTCACTTTGTATCCGGCCACTTTAACAAGTCATTAGAACACACAGTTGGCTTTATGATATCTATTATTTAAGATGAACAGATACATCAATAAAAAGAATGATAACCCAATTCAGGGGTGAATGGGCAATTATTTTTGGTGATTTGCATATTATCAAAAGCCCCAATTGAAAATTGCAGATTTCTTAACATTATTTTTTAAAAATTTTTTAACGTTTATTTATTTTTGAGAGAGGGAGCAGAGAGTGAGGGAGACACAGAATCCGAAGCAGGCTCTAGGCTCTGAGCTGTCAGCGCAGAGCCCGCGAGGCTTGAACTCATGAACCGTGCGATCATGACCTGAGCCGAAAGTCGGCTGCTTAACCGACTGGGCCACCACCCCAAGCGCCCCTCTTAACATTATTTTAAAATATCACCAACTCTCTAAAAAAGGTATGTGCTCTGGAGGAACACAGTACATATCTGCATTGGAAAAAACTGGGGGGCCCTGCTCATGTCTTTATGTAAGCCTGAATTTTTGTTGAAGTATAAAACATACACACAGAAACGTGCACACATTATAAGCGTACAGCTCAGTAAATTTTCACAAAATAAGTACATCCCAGTAGCCAGCACTCATGTCAAGAAACAGAGTTAGTGCTAACTCCCCAGAAATTGCTTCACGTTTTCGAGTCACGACTTGCCATCCGTAGACAACCAGTGCTCTGACTTTGAATGCCCCAGGCTCACTTTGTCATAAACCCACATTTATAAACTCTGTAAATGAAACCATTCAGTGTGTATTCTTCCCTGTCTGGCATCTTTCCCTCAACCTTATACTGGTGAGATTGATAGATGTCGCTGCCAATTAGCAATAGTTGATTCGTTCTCTCTGCTGTGTAGTATGCCCTTGTAGGCAACTACCAAAAATTATTTAATTCACTCAATATGGGTGGACATTTGGGTCATTTCCAGTTTGGAGCTAATGTGAATGGTTGTCCGCAGTTTTTTACCATTTGATGGTTGTTAACATACTCCTGCCAAAAGTCACACCACATGTGGATGTGAAATTCCAGGGCTGATAAATTCCTATGGCTATAGGAAGCAAACACAACTGCCAAAGAGCTTTTCCCTTGCCTGGGAAATTTCAAGATATGGTTACTGTATAAGGCAGTTATATGCAATTCACTGCATAATGCTAATAGTCATAAGCCAGTGAGAAGCAAATAAGGTTGGTGAATTTGCAGATAAAGAATATGGATCTATGTGGTCCCAGGAATAGCTGGCTATTTTTAAAAACCCTCTGCCTTTAGCAAAGCTTGGTAAGTTTCTCATGTTATGATAATGTGACACTCCTAGGATTTAACATAACACCACAATGATTGACTTAAAACTCTGCGAGGTAGGTGGCAATGGGCATTGTTCCCATTTTCCAGAAAAGGGAGTTTAGGCAGATCACTTTCTCTCCTTCTCGCACCATTCACGACAGTCAGTATTGGCATCGCATTGTAAGCTGCGAGCTGTCCCCATCGGTCCTCCATGAAGTCAGCCTGGCAGGATGCCCCTCGTGTTGCCTGCAAGGCCGTGGGCGGAGCCACAGCCTTGAGGTGGGAGGAATTCTATTAATACTTTAGACTTTTATAGTACTCTGCCTCTGGAGGACTTAGAGCATCCTTTCACAATTGCTGGCCAAAATTTGTGACTCATATGCCAGCACTGAAGAAATGTCGTTTTGGAGATAGGCTTTCATGTGGCTCTTGCAGGGACTTCCGGGCTCCCTATAGGAGCTGATATCTCATCCTTGGTTATTATGTTCAGAGTCAAAAAACTGATGACCTAGGCAAGGGGTAATTCCCTTTTCTCCTGTAAACGTCACTCACAGCATCCCAGCTCTTAGGCTTTCTGGCGTCCTCACCTTTCTCTTTGGGCCATGCATTCCTTTGGCTGTCTGGCGAAGCCTGCAGACTCTTTCCCAGAAAACTGTCTTAAAACGTATAAAATAAAATGCACGAGGGGTGCCTGGGTGGCTTAGTCAGGGGAGCATCGGACTTCAGTTCAGGTCTTGATCTTGCGGTTCCTGAATTCAAGCCCCGAATTGGGTTCTGTGCTGATAGCCCCGAGCCTGGAGCCTGCTTCGATTCTCTCCCTCTCTCTTTGCCCCTTCCCCACTTGCACTCTGTCTCTCTCCCTCAAGGATAAAATAAACATTAAACACTTTTTTTTTTAAATAAAATGCACTGGACTACAAAGGAAATCAAGTGTATCAAAATGCAGTTATCTAATAAAAAAGTAAAACAAAACAAATTTGCGATATAGTAATATGTGTGCTTTCTTATTGAATATAACAAGATTTAGGGCTGGGAAAATGATTAACATCATTTCATTTCTTTTTTTTTTTTTAATTTTTAACGTTTATTTATTTTTGAGACAGAGAGAGACAGAGCATGAACGGGGAAGGGGCAGAGAGAGAGGGAGACACAGATCTGAAGCAGGCTCCAGGCTCTGAGCCATCAGCCCAGAGCCTGACGCAGGGCTCGAACTCACGGACCGTGAGATCGTGACCTGAGCTGAAGTCGGATGCTTAACCGACTGAGCCACCCAGGCGCCCCAATTAACATCATTTCAAAGTAATAATAGGCATTTACAAAATTTGATGACATCTACAACAATTGTAATATTAAAATATATTTTTTAAATATTTTCATTTCTATTGGTGACAAAGTCATAGATACTAATACTTCTGTGGTTTGTTGTCCATATTTACAGTTGAAAGAAATTTTGAATTTCCATTAAAGGTTCCCATCTAAATTCATAGCCCTCCTAAACGCCATCACACCCCTCTTGAAATCTATTCCCACCTCTGTGCCCCAGAGATGGTCCCTGTGCTAGACACACATATACACATTTCTACACAGCATTAGCTGTCTGGGGCCCACCAACCCTTTTCCAGAAAGTTGGACTCTGAGCCAGTCCTACTTGAGCCTGTGACTATGATTGTCAGACTTGGCTAGTATGGCCAAACAAAAGTTGACCTTGACTTTAATTGCTGCCTTCTCTTGTCAGTTCCCAGCATGACTTTCTGTGATGGGCTGAGAAACAGGCCTTCTTTTAAATGATGTTCTTGCTCTTTGGAAACTAGCAAGGAAGTTGAGAGAATATCCAGAAATTGTTGTTAATTTTAAGTTGATGCTAATCAGGTTGATGAAAACATTGTGGTTATGTATGTAAGAAAATGTCCATATTTTTTAGAGATGCTTACTGAAGTACATAAGGATAAGTAATATAACTGGGATTTGTGATTAAAAATTTTAAATTACTCTCAGTAGAAAGGAGACTGAATGAAATGAGAGTGGTGAAAATTTGAAAATTCTGGACTCTGGGTGATGGCTGTATGGGAGTTAAACTATTTTCTCTACTTGCGTGTATGTTTAAGATTTGTTATTATTAAAATCCTTTAAAAATAGTTTCTGGACCAGGAAATTAGGTAAAGAATGCTTTTTTTATAGTGCTAGTTTGCTTCTTTACAATACTTATTATTTAATTTCTTTCCATGCACAATACAACTTGATTGTATTGTGTCTCTTATATATGCAAATTTTATTTTTATTTTATTTTATTCATTTTTCATTTTTTTAATGTTTGTTTATTATTGAGAGACAGAGACAGAGCATGAGCAGGGGAGGGGCAGAGAGAGAGGGAGACACAGAATCTGAAGCAGGTTCTAGGCTCTGAGCTGTCAGCACGGAGCCCGGCGTGGGGTTTGAACTCACCAACTGCGAGATCATGACCTGAGTCAGACGCTTAACCGACTGAGCCACCCAGGCGCCCCGATTTATTTTTACTTTAGAGAGAGAGAGGAGGGAAGAGGGGCAGAGAGAGAGAGAAACCGACACAGGGCTCGATCCATCCCACGACCCTAGGATCATGACCTGAGCAGAAATCAAGAGTCAGACACTCAACCGAGTGAGCCACCCAGGCACCCCACTTCTATATACAAGTTTTGAAAATTGGTTTCACTCATACCCTTTGCCAGTTGTTGGGCATGGCCTTGCTCTCTAAGAGTTTATATTCAAGTTGGGAAGAGATCATGTATATACATGAAACCATAGTTGGGAAGCAACATAAGACAGAGTACGGTATAACTGCCAAAACATGTAATAAAGATGGGAAGTGTGATAGGAGTTCAGGAAAGGCAAAGTCTGTGAGGACTGGGGGCCGGGCTGGTGACTTCAGGTCAGCAGTAGCTGTCTATCAGTCTCAGAAATTTGCATTCATTGCCTCTTGCTGGTTT
This sequence comes from Panthera tigris, assembly GCF_018350195.1. Classification (NCBI taxonomy): domain Eukaryota; kingdom Metazoa; phylum Chordata; class Mammalia; order Carnivora; family Felidae; genus Panthera; species Panthera tigris. The sequence goes on along the minus strand of NC_056660.1, from coordinate 26,297,584 downwards.
AGACTTCTTTATGAGCACTCATTTCTCCAACAGTGGAATTGTTGGTGACTTCCTAAAGCTCAGAAGCGACAACATTCTTGCTCCCCATATCTCCCTGTCCCCTTCCCTCAGAGGCTGTGTTTGACCCATTCTGAGTCTCCATTTACGTGCGCCCTCCTGTTCAGGACTGCTCTGCTTCACCTTTCTGTCCCAGATGGCGAACTACAACCCAGATGCTAAGTACTACCGTGAACATTCTTACCCACTCAACCCAGAGTGGTCCCTGGCCTTGTGTGGTGGTGGCAGGAAGCCAGGGGACTACTGTGCCTGAACCCAAACGTTGCCTCAGAGGACAGCCCCCTTCTTGCCAAGTGCTGGGGAAGGGGACTCTGACCAGCAAGAAAGCTTCACACAGATCTGCCATGAGGGGACAATGAAAGCAAAGGTGTGGATGCCTCAGCACGATGGTGGAGACCAAGTGGCAGAGCCACTGGGACCACAACCACAGCCCTCAGGATGGGCTAGAAATGATCTCTCAGAGCAGGAAAAAAAAAAAAAAGAAAGAAAGAAAAGAAAAGAAAAGAAATTACTAGAAGGCATTCAAGAAGGCCTAAGTCCTAGATGATCTAAATTAAAAAATAAATAAGTAAATAAATTTAAAAGTTGTTTTTTCACATTGCTTAGATCATTTAAGCCAAAGTAACTTTTTCTTTTTCTTTCTTTCTTTCTTTTTTTTAATCTTTGTTTAATTCTCATTCTGAATTATCTGAGGCATCGTGGCCAGGTTACTTGGCCAGGCTGAGCTAGCAAGGAGAGAAGGGGTATGTCCATATAACTGTGCTGCCATCCACACAAAAGCTGGAGACTGCCTTGGTTGAAATAGCCTTTTGATCCTTTCAGGACTTCTTTCTTGGCTTAGAATGACAACCTTGAAGTACAAGAGAAAACATGAAATCCATGGTACTTAAGAGAGGTAGGATTCAAGGAATCTGCCCAGGACACACGCCCTGACAGATACGCAAAACTTCCACCTATCGGGGCACCTAGCGGGGCCACCACTCTCTGGGACCTGTCTTCCTTGTCTCCACATTGCTCCCCACACCTTCTTGGGTAAGGGGGCTACATAAGAGACTCAGATCTGTATGCCTTCATTTTATTCCATCTCTCACCTTTAAGGGGGCAAAACTCACATCGTCTTAACAACAACAACAAAATGACCGCTGCTGTTCTGTGTCTAGGGGAGAACTCCTCAAAGGAAAAGTCATCAGGGTCACCTTGATTTTTGAAAGTGTCCTAGAAGGTGACCCTGATGGCAAGATGGGAGAGGGAAACTAGTTCTTACTGGGAAAGGGGCTATAGTATCAGGAGACACATGGATCCTTGGGTTACATATGAAACAAATCACATTTCCCTGCTTTGGTTGAGAACCCCCTACACACATGTGCACACACATAAAATACAATCATTCCTATTTCTTGGCTTCCCTAAAGTTCTATTTATCTATCGTTAGAGCAATGATCACATTATACTATATTATTTCTGGCATACTTGTATGTTTTTATCATTAAACTTGTGAATGTTTTCTTTGTATCTTTCACCTATAAAATATGGGCATGTGTTAAGAATTGTGTGTTGAATGAATATTTGAGTAAATGGCTACTATACATATTTTTAACAAGATGGAAATCCAACTCACCCGTCGGAGTCAAGTCTTATTTTTCACGAAGGACCTGATGCCAGGTGTGTTCTTACCTCTCTGCTTGTCCCTGAACCATTTAGATGAACCCAGGACTTCAGAAAGCATTACTTCTGTGATGACCCACACATTCCTCCATGTGCTTTAGTTTCTGGCAGAGGAAGAGGTGTGGACAGGCTGGTGTGGGTATGTCACCCTCACTGGGCCTGGCAGAGCTGGCCCGGGTGCACTGCCCAATACAGGGATCAGCTGATTTCCAAGAACAGCAATGACCTGGTGAGTAAAAGAAGTGGGTAGGCATGGCTTTTGAGTCATTTGGCGAATGCCTGGAAGCTTATCCTTCCTGCAGCACCCTCTCCCCCCATACGGAGCTTCCTCTTTCCTGACACTGTATCCAAAATTCCATCATCATTAGTTATTCAGGCTTTGGGGTATTTTGGAGCTTCTAATTAGCAAGTGATTTCTTAACTTGGTATCTGTGTAGGATTTTGGAATGCTGAGGGACATGGGGAGAGGTGAGGAGGACAAAGAAAAAAAAGAAATGAGAGAGAGAGAGAGAGAGCGATAGACAGATTTTGTCTCCCTTCCAGTAGTCGTGTGCATAGGATAACACTTCCTAGAACACCGTCAGCCCTTCCAAAATTGTTCAGACAATATTGAGAAGCAGTGTGGGCAGGGGGGGCCAGGGGTGGGAGGAAGGTCAGGACTCACCGCACAAATTCTTAAACACATGCTTTGTCTCCCAGCCTCAGAGCACTTGAAAACTCAAGCACAGAAGAGAAATGAAAGAAAAGAAGGCACTGCAGTGTTAGCATGCCCCAGACACACACTTCCAGGCTCCCCTCTCCATCCAGATGAGATCTGAAGGACAGTCTTTTTTCTAGGTGAAGGCTAAGAATTTAAAAGGAAACACAGGACTGTATTTTCCAATCCCAAACCGGAACGTTGGTTCCCACATATCTATAAATTTATCTGTGAAGTCTTAAAAAAAAGGAAAATAAGTTGTGTTTAGTTTACATGTAATAAATCTTCTTTATTGACTAGTGGATTTCATGTTTTTGGCTTCCGTTCCAGGAGAGGGGTCTCAATGCAGTTGCCCACTCTGTCCCTTCTGCAGCTGCTGTTCTTACCACCTAGACCATCAACCATGCGCACAAGCTGGCCCCTGGAATCTGCATTTCCCTTGCCTCCCATGCAGGACCAGCCAGTAATTTTGTTGTGCTTTCTTTTCTTGTAAGTAGATATTCACTCTTGTGCCTCTTTTTGTATTTGTGATTTGCACTCCTTTTCATCAAGAGGACCTCCATCTTAGGTGCATTTCCGTCCCCACAGAGTTGGATTTGCCCTTTTATACACCTGCTAACGCAGTACACATTATTAAATAGAAAATCTCAATTTATAAGTGTCCTGACAACCCTGATTCTCAGTTAACTGGAATGTTCTCTGCATAACTTGTCCTAGGGGCAAGTAATGAAATTAGAAGGGAAAAGCAGATGGTAGGGATTTCTAACTTTAGAAACGTAGCAAGTGTTCTACCTGGTTCCCAGTCATTTGTCCACCTCTCTGCACAGAAGTGCGTGGTAACATCTAACACTTACCTCGTTAGTAAGCTGGGCACCTTTTAGTCCTCAAGGGCACCCCTTGAGGTGGGTACCCTAACTGTACTCACAGATAAGGAAACTGAGGCATAAGAAGGTCAGCAAATTCCCCAAGGTTACACCTAATGTACAAGGTACAACTGGGATCTGACCAGGCGATCAGGTCCAGGATCCAGGGTCCTCACCTCTAAGCTATATCACCTGTATAGGATCGTTATTTACGTTTGAAATGTTAACTCAGTACTACAGAAACAAAGTCTTTTACTTGGTCCCACAGGGCCATGCCTCACACCCTTGTATTAGGTCCTCCAGTTAATCCCCTTAGATAAAGGAAGAAACCGAGGTCACACAACTACTAAGTGGCAGAGCAAGAATTTAAACCCAGGTCTGTCCAACTCCAAAGGCCATGAACAGAAACACGACACTAGATGGTCACTTCCAACACCTTACATAGAGATTTATTAACCCAAAGAGACAGTCAAACTCCAACAATCCTTAATGATTTCTCTGAGGCTAGATTTACTAATTAAACTTTCCTTCTTCGGCCACATCCCTCTCACATTTGGTTATTTATTCGTTCTTCTTAGTGCCACTTAAAAGAAATGAGATCCAAACTACTATCAGCCCATTTTCCAAATGGAGGAAACTGAGACGCAGAAAGTTAGGTCACTTGCTGGGACTCATCCCCCGGAGCCTGGTCCCAGAAAATTTCGCTTTGACCACTATATACTCCTCCAGAATCTCGGTCTGAGTCTATCAGAAATAGCCGGTGACTCTCAGTATTTTTAAGCAGCTTTTAAGTTCGTGGAGTAGGTGTACCAGATCTCTGTGCGCAAAGGTTAATTAAGCCACTATAAAATGCAGAAGCAGCCAGGCCTTTGTCTCCAAGGTAATAAAATCACAAATGATTCCTGTTCAAAATGAAGCTTATAATAATCTGTTGCCAGTGGGTTGTGTGCGTTTTTCTCATTTTAACAACATGTACTTCTCTCTTCAACAGAAACATTAGGTCACAAAAGCCGATCTCATCTACATCTTTACAATATTGTTTATCGTCTTTTTGCATACCAGAGACAGAACTGGTAATGAACCAGCCAAATTGGATTCCAGGGAGGATTTGTACTGACTTAGAATACTTTCAGAATCCATTCACAATGCCTCTGATTTATCATTATACCCTCGGAAGCCATTTATCTGGGGGCCGGCTTTTCAGGGATAGCACATCAATTGTGTGCCAGTTATTGGGAATTATAACACAGCTGATGAAGTGTGACAACACAGAGTCCGTTGGATTTGCAGTAGATTACAGGAGAGTGTTATAGAAGTCAGCAGCTATTAAGCTGAAAATGTTTCTGAGCAGAGAGAGCATGAAAATAAGGAAATTGATTCTATCCCGTCATCTGACCTCTGTCCTGTGGTCTCTGGGTTGAGCACAATTCCTTTCATCTCTGCCGCTGCGCTTTTTTTTTTTTTTTTTTTTTTTTGTACCCGCTTCCACCCACCCTCTCTCCCCCCCCAGTAGGTATCATACAAAACTAGGAACAGGGACGGAAGGTAGGTTGATACTTGTGGCTGTGCCATTTTGGGGGGTAAATTCAGCCATGCCACAGACTCAATTATGGTCAGAAAAGGGAAGGCAGTATGTGATCTGATGAGGTTTTAGCCAATCTGTAAAATCCAAAACACCTTAGCAACCATGAATCATAGTCTTGTTATACTCACAACTGCATCGACTTGAAGGTAGCCCAGGTCAGGCTGCCCCTTCCCATAGTACACATGATATTCTAAGGAGGAGCTCATGGGAAGGGCAGTGGTGAAGCGTTTTAACCTTTTTGGAGATATCATCTAAAAGTTAACAATGTACATACTTTGTGATCCAACCATGGCCTTTTCTGATTCTATTCTAAGAGGAAAGAAAAAAATGCCCAAGTAACACACAAGAGTGTTTATGACAGCATAATACTTGGTGGTTAAAATATGGTAGCAGACATTTTGCATTTCCTGCAACAGGAAATGGCTGAAGAAAGCATGGAAATTATATACTATGGAATATTATGCAGGTATTAAAAAGAGTAAGTTAGAGCTATGTACATGAACCTGGAAGGAGGTCCATATAGATCAGTAAGTTACAAAAAGTTGGTTGCAGCCTAATGCACATAAGCACATAATACTAGATGACCAAACTTTACATCACCAGGACTTGGTTTCTCCAGAAAGAGTACCATCATGACGATATATATCATTTGTGAGTTTGAGGCGGGCTCATCAGCTCATCATAAGGCAGAAGAAGTCTGAATCCTAACTTAGGTTGGTTTTAATCTAGCTAGGGAGCTAGATTTAATAACATGTACATGCGCTGCCCATGTTTATATAACCCTGGTAATCCTCACGCAGTAAAAATATCTTTCATCCTCCAGGGAAATCCCTTAAGGTAGGGTTCCAGTGGGGTGTTAGGTAGAGGGGCAAAATGAAAGCAAGCATTTTAGATATGTTTTTCTTCAAAATGCACATCCCTAAGTTTTACCCAAGACCCACAGAATCTGAATTTCCAGAAGGCTGGAGATAGGAGATGGAAAGGAAGGCCAGAACATGTAAAAGTGCCCCAGGTAATCTCACTACTGTTTTCTCCATTTTTAAAATTTTTTTCATTTTGAGAGAGAGAGAAAGGGAAAGTGCAAGCATGCAAGCAGTGGAGTGGCAGAGCCTCAATCTCGCAACTGTGAGATCATCTGAGCCAAAATCCAAAATCAGACGTTTAACCGACTAAACCACCCAGATGCCCCTCCTCCATTTTTTTATGCAATTGCAAATAACTCTCTTCAAGTAAATGCCTTGCTTCAATGATCAAGAGGCAGGTGTGATGATGTTAGTAACAATAGCATTTACAATATGCCAGAGGGGAGGTGTTAATTATTATTATCCCCATTTTACAGATGCAAATAGGCAGAAAGGTTAAGAATCATGCCCATGATTACAGAGCTAGTTTAGTAGTAGAGTCAGGGTTTAAAACCCAGGATGTCTAGCTTCAGAGTTTAAATGAAGAGATGTGAGCCACATTAAGTGAAATAGGGAAGGCTCATGAGCTCAATAAAACCTTTCCAAGTCCAAATTCGTCATTTATCTTGTCCGTTGGATGAAATCTTGAGAGTTATTCTATTTCTCAGAGCTCACCTACTGCCACACTCCTTGTCACTGAACTGCCCTTGCCCTTTGAATTATTCAGCGTATCTGGAAAAATGATTTTGAGAAAATACATTTTTATCATTTTTTTTTCTCTCTTTCCTCCCTCAGTTCCTCCTCTGCCATGGAAACAGGTTCCTTTCATAAGCAGAGAACTGTACTGAATCTTCCATTAGAAGTCAGTGCCAAAATGGGCTGAAATCTCATTATGTCTAGTTCTTCCTTACCATGTTCCTAACAGGTGTCACTTTCCGGACCTGTCTTTAAAATTAGCCTGTGAGTACTGGCTTGCTTCTGAAATCACTTGCTTAGGACAGGAGGAGGTGGTGAAGGAGACAGGCATGTAAGTGTTCTTTTGAAGGCCTGTTCTCAGCCTAAAATGTGGAAATTAAGTCTTTCTTACCTTCAAGAATGATTATGTTGTGAGAAGAAAGATGTCGTAAAAATTAAAGTCAGTTCTGTCACTTTTTAACAGTGTGTATTCCACACCAAGCCACTTAACTTTCTGAGCCTCAGTTTCATCGTTTGTGAAATAGGACCAATAATTGCTGGTCTACTTCAAAAGGTTATTGCGTTGATCCATATAAGAACCCAGATCATCCGGCTTCATGTCCGTTGGTGTCCATCCAGGCATCCATCCCTCCCTCCATCCATCCATCACCCTTTCATTTCTTCATTCATTATCTATTATACCTTCTGATAGTTAGCTAAGTGAAAAGTATATGTTAGGAGGCTAGGGGAAGAAAAGGAGAGATGAATCCCAGATTTGGAAAGAGCACTAAAGGCAGAGACAATGAGGTGATTAAGAACATAGAGTGAGCAAGGACCTACAACAGTCCATAATCCCATATTCTAATATTTTACATGCTATTCCAATTCCTCTGAAAGCAATCATTACATCTCGTACAAAAAGAATTAATTTTCAAAGTTTTCTTAAGACAGAGCCATCTTTATTTTATCCAGGCAGGACTCTTTAGTTGACATCTTCTATCTTACCTTTTCTCTAGGTCCCTCCGTTAAGTACAGTAACAAGTGAGCGTAAGTGGACAAGGCTTGTAAGTCAGGCCTGCTCCTCTGATCCAGCCATAGTAAAAGGTATCCGTGGGGTGCTTTAATCCATGCCTGATATAAAGATAAACCTTAGGTTTACATACACAATGTATATAAAATACAGATTCTATATGACCCAGAAAAATATCTTAAAGGTAATTAATGTTGTATATCTCGTTATGAAGGACATATATTAATAATTTGAATTTATAAAGCCCTTTTCCATGTATTGTTAGATTTATCTTTGAAGTACCTTGAGAAAGTAAAAATAAGAGAGTAAGAAACACGAGGTGCCTGAGTGCCTCAGTCAATTGAGCCGCGGACTCTTGATTTCAGCTTAGGTCATGATCCCAAGGTCATGGGATTGAGCCCTGCATTGGGCTCCGCACTGAGCACAGAGACTGCTTAAGATTCTCTCTCTCTCCCACTGCCCTTCACCTGCTCTTTTGCACGCATGTGCTCTCTCAATAAATAAATAAATAAATAAATAAATAAAATCTAAAAAAAAGAATAGGAAACATTATTTCACTCTCCCTATTTTATAAGCAAAGTAACACAGAGTGAAAGAAACATGCGGCAGATTACACAGTAAAATCAGAAAATGAGCAAGAACTAGATTGGAGGTTTCTTAGATTCCAGACAGAGCTGATATCTCCATTTCAGGTGGTTACTGACCACAATGAGTGTTCAGATTATGGAGGACTTCTCTTCTGACCATACTGCTGAATAATTCTAGAAAGAACTCATTCTTTTACTAATTTCACAAGCCCTTAACCTAGGAAAGGAGTGGAAAGTGTCTGGAGATAGGGCTGGGGCAGGAGGCCAGAACCTGTTGCCCTGAAAGCCATGTCCAAACGTTAGGCCTTTATCCTGAGGGCAATGGGAAATCACAGAAGGGTGATGGAATATCACAGAAAGGTTTTACGCAGGGGGAATGTCCTGACCATTTAGCACCAATCACTGTGGACCTCAGTGGGCCTGCTGGCAGACGCACATCTTGGATCAGGAAGTCCAGTCGGAATTATAGCGATAAAAAGCATGTGAGAGAATGGTGGTGGCAGCTGTAAGAAGCAAAGTGAATCGATCATATCAAAACGTGAGAACCAAGATGTCGTCCTTGCCCCCAATCCCACTGTTCTCAGATTTCTCCTTCTAGAATAACTGCACATGTGTTTCTGGTAAGGAAAATCGTCCCTGCTCTTTCTCCTGCCTTCCGTAGCTCCCCGTCGGGCCCAGCCCCTGCAACATTCTGGAATGACAGTGGATTCAGAAGGCGCGGGGATCCCTGGCTCTCTATCACAACCACCAATTGCCCAGACACCCGGATTCCACAGCCCTTGAGCCAGCCAGAGGCCATTCGCACCACTTCGTGACTTTGCCTGCTGTCCTCACTAAGGAGATTCTGCTAGTCTCCTCACCCGAGGCCAGGCCTCTCAGCGCAGGCGGTGAACGCCAGGGAAGGTGATAAGGCCCCACAGATGCGCGCTCAGCAAACCCCGGGCGGGGCTGAAACTTGCGGCCAGCTTCTGGCCCGCTAGCCCTCTTGCGAGTCCGAGCGCGCCCTGGGGAAGCCCCGCCCCCGGCCGCCTCCGCAGCTCTATTGGCTTACTCTCCTGCCACTCAGCAGAGCGCCCGCCCCTGGGGTCGCGGGGAGGCGGGATCCCGAGTCTCCTCCCCGCGTTGGCGCCTCCTAGCTCGCCTTTCCAGGCGCTTCCCTGGCGGTAGTGTCTCCGACCCCCCGTAAACGTTTCAAGGCCTGCAGCCGACTGGCGTAGACGCTTTCTCTTTGGATTCTCACCCTGTGAGATGGACTCGGCAGGGAGAATTCAGCTTTACAGGTGGGAGAAGTAAAGGTCACAGAGGTTGGGTGACTCTCCGTAGAAGCACGTGCTGGGATTTTAGCAATGGTTCCAGACAGACCCGTGTTTTCTCCTTCCTAACGTTGGCCCAGTCGTTAATCTTAAGTTCAAAACTTATTTCGTCATCCGCGAAATGGGGAAAATGATAGCCACCTTGTGAAACTGGTGTGAAGAACACAGAAAAGAACAGGAGAAGAATCTAGTGCGAGGACTGGCCTGTGGTGGGTTGTTCATGAATAGTATGTGTGTAAGCCTCAAACATTCCCAGATCTTCTGACTTCCAGTCTGGGACTTTTTGTGCTAAAGCAGTTTCAGAGGTCCAGAGAACTCGGAGGGTTCGGGGATATAGTCAAGGGATTCGGTGAGTTGTCACATAGGAGAGACCCCGCAGCAAAACACACTACTCTGAGGGGAATACTAAACATTGTTTTTACTACTACTCTTAATTAGATTATACTTTATTTTTTGTCAACTTTTGTCAGGCACCGTTCCCAACCTTGTTTGTTTACTCTTCACAATGACCTGTGAGTTGCCTCCTATTAAAACGCTCACTTTAGAGAGGGGACACTGAGGCACAGAGAGAGGTTAAATAACACATTCATGCTTAAAAAGCTCAAAGTCGTCAGAGCTGAGATTTATACCCAACCAATCTAGCTCATAAAGCCACGCATACTGATATTTGTGTTTTACGCTGTGACAAAATGGGGTTGTGATAAGATCTGTCTTTGATAATACATACTTTTGTCACCATCCACAAGATGCTGCTGACTTTTTTAAAACTCCTAAAGGGCAGGAGGAAGAAAAAATGAAACAGAGAGGCACCTAACTAAGTCCTTGACTGTGGACAGACTATATATGGGCTGATTATGAGAAACTCACATGCAGGCGCTATGTTTGGAATTCCATTTTAGCTGAATGTTCCAGACTGTCACATCCCTCAGTGTCTCCATGGAAGTGCCCACTATGGGAGAATGGCCGAATGACATGTTTGGAATGGAATGCAGCAGTCATCTTATCTGACCACACAGATACCTGCCAGGGGAGGAATGCCTCACATCCTCATGATAATTTTGAAGACTTTCTGAGAAGGTGATAATATTATCCAATTACCTCACGATCATAAGGTGTACTGTGTTGACTGCAAACCCTGTGTCCCTCATTCAGCAGGTATCACAGAACAAGGAAAAAGAAAGATTGAGAGGGAGGTGGGACCTGGTAGCTAGGAGGAGACCAAAGACTCAAACTGAAGGTTAAATCCTGTGAGATAGGAGCAGGGATTTGTCTAGAGGACAAATCTTGGATCAGGAAGTCCAGAAGGGATAATACCTACAGGGGAAAACTACAACTACACGGGAAAACTACGAACAGTTCTCCCTGGGAGCCAGGTCAGAGTTCCTGCTAAAGTGACATTGGCCTTGATAGCTGTGGTGGCCTTGAACTACACAATACGCTTCCATACACAGCTTCTGTTTGTCCAGAACACTCCTTTGACTCTTGCCCAATAAGAATCCCCAAGGTCTTGGGCTTCACCCTGCTCTTCTGTCTTCTCTTCCTCCACCTTTCCTGGTAAACCTGGGAAATTTGGAGCGTGAAGAGGGAGCCGAGTGGAGGCTACGTTTTGGCCAATAGTAGATGTTAGATGATGTTTGAACCTGACTGGTAGCAAAAGGAAGATACTTAGAGGGCCCTGTGTTCCCTTCCCCTTCTCCGTCCATATCTTTGTTAGGGGCAAAAATCACCCGTATCTGGGGCTGGGAAAGAGCAGAGAGGTACATAGACAACATCAGACGTGTCGGGGTGGTGCTGGGGGTTGGGTCTCAAGCGCTCTGTCAACATCCTGAGATGATATTCTAAGTGACCAGAGAAAATTCAGTCGCTATTAAAAAGGGAAATCTAGGGCAATCCTGGTAGAGAAATATTGGTTATGAGATTTTAGCAGTGTAATTACAGCAGAGACCGATGAGGCAAGAGGCTGTGAGCTAATGACACCATCTGCTTGGAAAGTGGAGTAAAGGGTGGCATGAGCAATAAAGTCTTATGAGACTGTGGATTAGACAGGTCAGAGGACAGCTCTGGCCTGTGGCTGCTGGACACATGAGACAGGAGCAGGGCAGTGGAGCTAAAGGCCCAGGGACAGATAACCAAGCAGTGTGGTTCCTATTCCAGAAATGAAGGGGCTTCACCAAACCACCATCCCCCAAGCTCCTCCATCCCCACAACTGGTGATTTTCTTCATGATATAAGTCGCATCTACTGTGTTGCTTAGTATTCATTCCACAAATGTCCATGTACTTTTTCTTGGGCTTTTGTTGTACATCTGCTTGATTTTGGGTACATTTACTTTGTGCTGGGATTTTAGTAATTGGCTATAAAATGCTAACCTTTCATAAGTGATCCTAAAAACATGATTTCTACACAGTATTCTGAGCACTTATGATCTTAGAAAGGGGGACTACAGTCTTCTTCTTACAAGAAGCAGTGGGCTTAGCAGACCCTTCTGAATAGCTTGGAAGGCATAAGCCAGGGAGACCCAGGCCGAGATAAGGAAAACAGTTCTTTCATTTGGAATCCGGAACATTTAAATATAGACACTTTGATGTTCACCTTGACACCATCATTAGCAAGTAGATTTTCTAAGTATTAAGTTGACACATGTGAAGTGCTGATACTCAGTTGTTTTTTTTTTAATGTTTATTTTTGAGAGAGAGAGACAGAGAGAGACAGAGACAGAGAGAGAGGATGAGCGGGGGAGGGGCAGAGAAAGAGGGAGACAGAATCCAAAGCAGCTGTCAGCACAGAGCCCAACTCAGGGCTCGAACTCATGAACCACGAGATCGTGACCTGAGCTGAAGTCTGATGCTTAATCGACTGAGCCACCTAGGCACTTCCTCAATCATTTTTGATGCACAACAATGGTAACTTCATGTGGCTAAATCTTCTAGAATCTCAAATATACTAGGGGATACTTAGCTTACCTGACTGAAGGAAAAAGACTGAGGAACTTCGGAGATCTAGTTCTCTGTAGAGTGAGTATTCCTAATTGTAAACAATCCATTAAAAATAGTCTTGCAGGATATCTAATTAAAAACACTAGTTTTATTCATTTACTCATTCACTGTAACAGTAACAAAAATCATTGAGCATCTCCTATGTCTCAGTCACTGTGCTGGAGATAGAATAAAATGATGGTCCCTGTCCTGAAGACCACACCGAATAGGAGTAAAGGAGTAAGGATGACACTGTGGACAGTGTTACGGGAAGGAGGCCTGGGAGAACAGGAGAACAGCACAGAGAAGGAGCCATGAGGGTAGGATTCTGGGGAAAGAGAGGAGGGGATGAAGGAGGGAACGAGGGTGTGCTCTTATTAAAAGGTTTTGATGTAGGAGAGAAGAATTATAATTAACCAAATGGTCCAGGCAGGGAAGAGCATTCTACACAGAAAAGGGCAGAGACGACCACATGATTTAAAGAAACAATTTGTGCTTAGAGTGAGCATGAATGTATTAAATCTACAGAAAGACATTTCTTAAAGGGCTTTAAGTCAGGTGCCTTGTTGTATTCATGTTCGTAGACCCTGTGTTGAGTCTAGGACAGTGCCTAGCACATAGTAGGTGCTCAGTAGATGTTGAATTAAACTGATATGGAAGAATAAGCCTGAAGTTGAAATTTACTACATATTTAAAGGAAATTCTCTTCTCCCCTATTCCCCTTAGTCCATATTGATGAAGTTTCCATGTGTTCCTTGAAATCTTCTGTAAGAAAACATGCACTTCAGCTTATCTCTGAAAAGAGATGTAGTTATGTAACCTTTTAATGTGTGCATCTAAGTAGATATCAGAAGTATGTCTTGCCTTAGGGGCTTTTTCAGTTCCTTATTTGGAATATTTATTGTATACTCTCTATAGGCAAGGCAATATGCCAGGCCCGGGAACATACTGGTGAATAGGACAAATATAGCCCCTGCATTCAAGGAGTTTAATATTTTGTAGATAAGACAGTTATTAAATAATTAAACAAACATTTTGTAATTATAATTTGCGTTAATAAAATGGAAAACAACACACAGATGCCATGGGAATTTATAACAGAGGGCATAGCCTAGTCTGATAGCAATTAGAAAGGTGCTCAATCAGAGTTTCTTTAAGCAATACATTTAAACTGGAATTAAATGGAGAGGAAGTAAGAGTGTTCTAAGCAGAGGGAACAGCATATGTGAAGACCATGAAGAAAGGGAAGCTGGCCTTCTAAAAGAAGTGATTATGTGACTGCAACTGTATGCTGATGAAAACATCTCGTATGATCCTTGTAAAGTAAAATAGATTTATCTGTCATTTTAATCCAGAAAAACCTAGCACATGAGAAGGAAACCCATTTTGTTCATTTATTCCAGCACATATTAAATAATTGCTATGTGCCTGACACTTTGCTGGCCACTGGAAATTAAGGAGAGAAAAACCTCATGAACCTCTAGAAGTTTGTGGCCTTATGGGGAAACAGGTGAACCAACACACCATTATAATACAGTGTGGTTGTTTCTGTGCTTTAGGTAAAATACCCAGTACACAGGAGCGATACGATCTTGTTTGCCTGAGAGAGTCAGGGATGGCTCTCAGATGAAGTATCTGAGATCTGAAGGATGAGGCCATTCCAGAGAGTAAAAGCAGCATATGAGGAAAGGGCATGATGTAGCTGGGTAAGAACAGTGAGTCATTGGGAATGACAAGGGAATGGGAAAGGAGTGAAGTTAGAAGACTGGGCAGAAATTAGATCTTGAAGGATCTCAGAAAGAAGTTTTTCTTTTATTCTGTTGCCAATGAGGAGACTACACAGGAGAATACGAAAGAGAGAAGAATCTAGACAAACTCAGGAAACTGAGTGATAAGAGGCATTCAGAGAGACTATGACCGCTCCTTACTTATTTTTCAGACTTCAGCACATGATCACCAAAAGAGCTGACATGTGCATTAAGACCTTGAGGTTTTTGATCACCAGATCACTGGTATTCTTAGGACTTCATATTCTTACAGCCAAAGAAAAGTCTTTGCAAAGACAAAAAAAAAAAAGTCTCAAGAAAAATAAATTATTTATCAAGTCCCAGCCTCTCCCAAACACCTCCTCCTTTTTGACTCCCCCCAGTTGTATAGCTGAGGCAATATTAGTTGCCATGCATTATGTCATTACCATCGATAGCCAAATAACTACATAACCACCAGAGGGCAAATGAAAATGGCCATAAAGACACAGAGTAGTAATAATTTTTGCATTAGCACCAGCCACACTAATATCAACATAGAACAATTACCATCCCTAACCTCATAGTTATGCTATAACCTCCACAAGTCTTGCAGGAGTAGATTGATGAATGGCATGGGAGGAATAAGCAACAATGGGGCAGTCGTGCAGTGAGACCCCTGCATCCTATGTCTGTGGGCCATCAGCCACAACGCTGGTGGAAAGCCAGTGGGAGAAGTTGGTTTTGATTACCACTGATCTAGCCAGTCCCCAGGCAGAAACCATAATTCAGCTTCCCTTTCTTTGGGCCTCCAGGAAGTGAGCATTTGAGTGGGAGCAAAGCTACAGCAGTAATAACACAGCAGGCAGCGTCCTTTGCATTTATATCTTGTTATTCTTCCCATCACTAGGCAACCATTCTTTGTGCTTAAAACTACACATCTTTCTACAGTGTAACACCTTATTCTTTGAAGTAACCATTCTGGTGTGCAGTGTTCTTAGGGGTTATCTATTCTATGTATTTGTTAGGTTAACACAATAAAAAAACCAAGCCGTTTTGAACCTCCAGCCTGATTTAGTAGCTTTTCTGTGTTCTCCTAGCATCATATTAGAGCATGGATCATAAACTTCATTTACAATCGCATATTTGTTTGTCCATTTCTCCCTCCAGAATGAGTTCCTGGAGGGCAAGTACTATATCCTGTCTATGCTTGTAGCCACATCCAGCATCTAGCACAGTACCTCGCTACTTGAACAATCCTCCATAACCGCTGGCTGGCTGGCTGGCTGGCTGGCTGGAGATGAATGAATGTTTTCCCTGAAATTCAAGTTTGGTGGTCAAAAGTATCATTATTTGGTTTAAAGAGCAAGCCAGGCTAATTGGATAGACTTGGCCAGAAAGAATTAGGCAAAATGTAAGATACAGAGATCTTGGCCTCTCTGGTTGGGGAGGTCTGACGTGGATGAGCCAGGTACCAGCTGCAGAGGCAAAGCCATTTTACTCTTCTGGCTAGGAATATCAAGTGACTTACCCAAGGATCTGAATAGCAAAATCACAATGAGCAGAATGGCTCATTATTGCTTAGGCCAGGAAGAAGAGCTCTCTCCAAGTAACTATTTGTGTCTTAAGTTGGATACCCTAGAAGCAGAGCTTGAGACAAGGAGTCTTGTCTAAGTGATTTATTGAGGACATGCTCTCAGAAGAAAGGGAGTGAGCAGAAAAGGGCAGAGGAAATGCCAGGATGTGACCCCAGCTGCAGTTTGATTACCGTGAGCTTTAGGATTGGTACCATCTTAAGACAAGGAAGATAACTCTTTGTTTCTCCTATACGCCAGTCTCTGGCTGTGAATTGTTGTTGGGAGGAGGGAACCATAACTGCCTGGTGAATACAACTTTTGTTTTAATGGAGAGCAATTCTCTGGGGAAGGGGGCAGCTGTGAGCTGTTAGTACTCAATTCCCAGAGCTGGGGGATGGGTACAGTGGCTAGTAAAAGTAGTCTAGGTATGGCACCAACAGCAGCTACTAGAATTGGGTAGTGTGAAATGATGTGGATTATAATAACCACTACCATTTATTGAGCACCTATTATATGTCAAGTGCTGTGCTAAATGCTACATCTATATCGGTCTATCTATCTACCCATATAGTCCTTAGAATACAGCTATTAAATAGGTGATATACTACCATTTCCATTGGACTGATGAGGAAACCCAGAAAATACCATATTTCATGCTTAAAAGATTTCCTTTTTGCATCTACATTCCTATGGATAGAATCAGGATATTGCATATCCACCTAGCCTAAATTCCATGCATTCATTCAATTCATGAATTCCACCAGTGCTTTCGAGCACCTATTACATACCACAACCGGGCTAGGCCCTAAAGAGTTATCAGTGAACTGATAGTCTTGGATCCTATCCTCAAAGGGTGGAACTAAGCCTCAGGCTCAGTTCTAATACCCATTGTGACCCATTTAAAAATATTGTTTGGACACCTGTTGTGTACCTTATGCTCCATCAGGCCTTGATCAACAAAGAATCTAGACCCCAAGCCTCTGTAGCAATCCCTTTGAATTCCTCACATAAAACATACTTCTGGGTTGGGAAAATCAGTTTTCAAGATTTTGTGCAAACCGAGCACCACAGGCCCTTTCCCTGTGTGTGGAAGGATTGAACTTGGTGGTCTCCAAATCCCCTTCCAGCTCTCACAGCCTAGGATACCTTCTGATCATCCACTCTGCTCATGTCCACATCCTTTGTGGGGGACTGTTGTGGTCAGAGTCATGTGTCTACTTGGCCAGGCTGTAGTCAGGTACCGAACACTAATCTAGGGGTTGCTGTGGAAGTATTTTGTAGATGTGATTAACATCTACCTAAATTGATTTTAAGTAATGATTATCTTTGATAATCTGGGCTTTATGTAATCAGTTGAAAGGCCTTTAGAGCAAAACTAAGGTTTCCCTGAGGAAAAAAAGAATTCCATCTGTGGACTGCAGCATCAGCCCCTACCTGAGAGTTTCCAGTTTGCTGCTGACCTGCCTTACGGATTTCAGACTTGCCAGTTACCCTTAGAATCCCATAAGCCAATTGCTTGAAATAAATCATTTTTCTCTTTGTCTCTGTCTCGCTCCATATATACATATGTATGTATACATATACATACATATATGTAAATGTATGTGTATATATACATATATATATACAAAATCTCTCTGTCTTTCTGTACGTATGCATGTGTGTGTATATATATATATGTAATATACATATATGTGTACTATAAATATACTATATATACCATATATATATATATATATATATATATATATATATATATATAATCTACTAGTTCTGTTTCTCTTGAGAACTCTGAGTGACACAGGGATGCACCGTGTCCTTTTTTTCTTATAATATTGTCTGATATGGATCAGTCTCGTATCTTGTGGTATGGATATTTAAGGCCCCCATCTGGGTTACTAGGAGGCAGACAAAGCACGTGCTTTAATCAATAACACAGGGGCACAAAAACATGAAAAAAGTTCAGCTTCTATTCAACTAACTTGTCCAGTATTTTGCAATCAGAAAATCATGCATGCAGTTCTGTGTTTTACACTTTGCTGGGATCTTTAAATTTTTGATCTGTATATGGGTGGGAGGGACTGTATCTTCTCATGTTAGGACCTATAAAGGTTTCATCCAGCTCTGTGTGTCCTCAAGTAAAATGTAAGCCCTATGAGGTCAGAGGCCAAGTCTTGTTTTTGTGTGTGTGTGACCCTACGGTATCTATACGGTGCTTAATAGACACTCACATACACAGGACATGCTGCATCAATGTAGTTTCATTTTATTTTATTCTCCAGAGTATGTTACCTTTGGGAAACAGAAAACTGGCTCAGGTAAATGTAGGTTTGTTTGTTTTTAGGCAAATCAGTGTACCATCTCCAGGGAGAAGTTCTCCTCAGTTGGAGATTTATATCTGAAAAGCATTTGAGAGACTAGCCCTTCTCTTGTTTCTCTGGCCATTGACAGGGAGCAGGTTACTGATATGCATCAGGCTTTGCAAGCATTTAACGAAAGATTATTTTTCACAGCAGCACATGGGCTGTTCTAAGATAGGGACAAGCATTGCTGGCAGTGGGAGGAATTACAAGGAGCTTTTGCTGAGACTCAGTCTAGGCTCTTTCTTGAACACAGCCTGGAGTAGTAGTGTGATACGTAAACAGCGGGTGTCCAATAAATCCGTGATCATAGGTGGACTGATTATTAACCCCTGGATTATTAACACCCTTGGTGGAGAAATTAGGGAAAGGTCGAGGTCCAGAGCAGAGCTTTCTTCGAGGCCTCCTGGAGAGCACTTCTATTTATCCCCTTTCACAGAAGTTGTTTGGAAACGACATGACAGTTATCCCAGGCAGGTGTTTGTGTGTATGGAGTCTGAGGATACTGAGTGATCAGAGGTCCTCCAAGCAAGTGAGCACGACTTTGCAGAGGGACAGATGTTCACCATCAGCTCAAGGTGGATGAGGTCAGCACCAGGTAGGGGCTGCCTATTGCTATGAACACCTGACCTGAGCCTTCCTCATGGTCTGAACCTTCCTTTGGCTATTGAACACAACACATAATATTGATGTGACCCAATATTTAATATTGGGTAAACAGCAGACGTCCAATAAATCAGTGTTCATAGGCCAGCTGAGACGTGATCCCTGGATTAACACCCTTGAAAGAGAAACTAAGGAGAGATCCATGTCCTTATACAAATAACTTCAGCTTCACATGAGAAGTTGTCAACTCAAAAAGACAAAGCATATTTATGGAGATCATAAGGGAGGGACTTCAAGTTGAGTCTAACCTATGATATGAAACATCCATTAACCTGAGTGTGCACCCTGGGGTCTCCCATCCCTGGCTAAGGACAAAAAATAGTGTGCACCCTGAAATTGTGAAAATAGAGGCTAGATCTCGAGGCCCAAGAAGAATGTAGGGGCAGGTTTCCAGAATAAGCTGTTCCAGAGGATCAATAAGAAAATATCTCTGTGGAGGCGCCTGGATGGCTCAATCTGCTGGGCGTCCGACTTCAGCTCAGGTCATGATATTGCAGTTCACAAGTTCGAGCCCTGTGTTGGGCTCCGTGCTGACAGCTCAGAGCCTGGAGCCTGCTTCGGATTCTGTGTCTCCCTCTCTGTCTGTCCCTCCCCCACTTGTGCGCTCGCTCTCTCTCTCTCTCTCTCTCTCTCTCTCTCAGAAATAAACATTAAAAAAAATTTAATTAAAAAAAAAAAAGAAAGAAAACATCTCTGTGTAACAGTGCCCCCAAAGCCCTGAAAAGACAAAGAAAGAAACAGGAAGGTCGAATAGCCTCCACCTCATAGGTCTCTGGAAGTTCCTTCTGCCGCACAAATTCTGTCACTTTCCTACTTGTCTCTGCTTCCTGCCTTCCCCCTTTCAATGGATTCCCCTCCACACTGGCAAGAGTGAATCTCTTAATGCCCTCTCCCCACTTAGCGCCTTTGAAGTAAAAGCCCACATCCATCACAGGATACTCAGAACCTTCCAGAACTAGCCCCAACCTCTTTCCAGCCACATTCCCTCTGTGCCTCCCTTCACATTCTCTTTGGTCACAATGGTTTCACATTCTTTTAATGACTCCTTATTCTTTCAGCTTCTAGGCCTGAAATGCCCTCAGCAAAGTTATCAGAAGCTCACCAACCCTTCTAGGCCCAGTTCAAATGGGGTTTCCACCTCCTTGGGCTGAGTCCATCTGTCTTTCCTCGGTGCTTTCCTAATATTCCTCCTTTCTGTGTGCTGTTGTACTCTAATTGTACAGTACATTCATACTTCAATTCTCACCAGCGTGTGAGCTTCTCAAAGCCAAGGGCAGTGTTTTATTCTTTTTGAAAACTCTCTTTGCCTCATTTGGTCCTTGTCACTTAATAGATCCTCAATAAATAGAGTTGGACAAATGAACCAAGTAATCAGTCCAGCAGCTTAGATCTCCAAGCCCGACCTTCTGACCTTCAGCTCACACTCAGGTATTTTTCTCAAGCATTTTCCATTTGACTGTTGCTCTGAAAATCCATACTCATTGCTGTGTCTGACTTGCACCGCTCCCTCATATTTCCATATATTTTGTATATTCATGGTGCCTCAATGCGTAATTTGTACTCCTATTGCAGGAAATGATACAGTCTTCTCAAAGACTATATTGCATCCAGCATTAAGCAGTGAATACTCCTTAAGTCAATGATTTGTGATACTTTTCTGTCATTCAATTCTGTGCTCTGAAAAAAAGAGATAATGGCAGGCAGGATCAAAGTCTGGTTCAGAATTCCAGGAATATCCACTATTAGAGGGATGGGGACTTGGATACCCTCACTGCCTTCCTGCACTTATTCTGTATTTGAGAGTTGCCCTCAAATACACACGGACCCCGCTTTGATTCCTTGTTCAGGGAAAGGCTGATTAGTGACCTCCCAGAAGTCAGGTGCAGCCCTTGGGCCAAGACAGAGGCAAGAAATATGCTGTGACACCCCCTCCCGGCCTCCAAAGACCTTGCTTAGTAGGGGTGGGGTGTGGGTGCTCTGCTCTTCAGAGGAGAATCATGTTTGTAACCAAGGCGTAATTCAGCTTGAATCAACACCCAGAACAAGCAATAACAAACGAGAGCTTTTTGTCATTGCTGTAGCTCCATGAACAAGATTATCTAAGCAATTAGAAGATAATTATTGTCTACATTCAGAAGGACAGAAGTGGCAGAATGAGAGCAGCAGAAGCAGTGACATGGTGGATAATTTATTAGTTGTTGAGTGGCTGTTTTTCTCTCTCCAGGCCTTTGTGAGAGAAACATCCAAATGCCACAAGTACATCCCCGGGGAGCCGCAGGGTGGCAGGAGCCCAGGGTGTGGGAACATAACTGCCTTTTATCTGCTCTGATTTGGGCTTTATCAAATCTTTTGGCTCCCAAGGCATTCTGCGGCAGCAATGTTCATGATGTCCTGGGACTGGGCCCATTCTGCCAGCTGCAGAGCACACGAGAGCCCAAGGGTCTGCAGAGGCTTCTAGCTCTTCCTCCTCCTGGGCCTCAGAGTCTGTGCTGGCCGCACTTCGGATAAGCTCTGACCAGGCTCCTTTCTAAGTTCTTCTGAGACTCCAGCCTCGTCTCCTTTCATTCCAGATTGATTTCTTCTGGGCTCTGTGCCTGTGGGTGACTGTAAGGCTAATGATAAACAAATACAGGGGTAACGATGGGTTTTGCCCCCTTAGGAGAGAGTGGTGGGACATAAAGACTTTTGTAGGACTCTAGACATCTACCTGTCCATCTGTCTGTTCATCTGTCCATCCTCACCTAAATCTATACATCCATATATGCATCTATACACACATACATTCGTTCAGTAAAGCTCTGTTGTGCTCATTCTGCTCAGAGACCAGGGAGATTTTGCACTGAGGTTGCTCATAGCAGAGAGGAACACAGACAAGAAACCACATAAGCATCACAGATCATTCTCTCCCATCAGCTTGGAGGCTCTAAGGAGACATGGAGATACCCACACACTCTGCAAAGACCAAGCAATAGTTTATACATAAAGTTTCACTGTTGCCAGTGTTTGGTCATATAAAGGACACTCTGAGCCCTGTGGTGACCATCCAGAGCTCTCTATCTTGTCTGTGTTTTCTCACACCAAGGCCCCTACTTTCCCTATATCCCCACGTTCCTACACACACCCAGACATACACACACACACACACACACACACACACACACACACACACACCCTTTCCATTTGCACCAGCCATACCCAGGCATTGCAGCTCTCTGACACAATGAGTTGTTTCATACCTTTGTTGTCCTTCTGTTCTGTCTTCCAGGGCCTGGTGAGACCAACACAGCTCCTGGACAGGGTCCACCACCTCCATCACTGTGCCTTGTCCCTGTCTTCCTTGCACTAGTGTGTGTGTGTAATCACACACTATGTGCATGGAGAGCTCACTTATCTTTGCATCTGTGGGACCCAGAACAAAAGCCATGAAGTATTTTGAAACGTAAGTAATGTTAAATATTCAAGTATCTTTATTGTTCATTATATTTCTCTCCTATTCATTTGTTCACTAATACAATGTCAGATGCTTATTGAACACCTACTGTGTGTCAGGCTATATGCTCAATCCAATTTTCATGGTCTCTTCCCTTAAAACTGTCCTAAACCAGCATCTTAAAGGGTTGTGCTAATAGTGTGTGTTCAGGTTTTGGGGTGAGTAGGAGAAAAAAATTACCAGCTTATATTTACACAAGTGATTTATGCTTTTTACAAAGCATTTTAGAATCCTTTGATCAGATCATGCATAGTCAGGTAAGTAGGGTTTTGCTTATTCCAACTCGGTGACACTGGGAGGCAACATGGTTCTAAAATCTGAGCTATGTGTCCTCTCTGGAGCGAGTATATGTGCTCACCAGCTCCGGATGCCACTTTGAAACAGGGGTGGGTAACAGATGGCATTTGTGCCACTCAAAGCATTGCAGGTGGCACTCGGCCACTTTGCCACATTACTATCACTTTGTACTCTTTTTCTCCCTTTCCCTTCTTTCCCTCTCCTATTTGCTGTCTTTCCTTTCCCTTCCCCTTTCTCTCTTCCAGATGATAGTATTATCCCATTCATAGGTACCCTTAGGTTTTGCTTAGCATCTGACACTTGATTTACTTTCATTCCTAAACTGGATTACACTGAAACTGCAGAATATGAAATGAGGGGAGGGAAGAGACAAAACTGGTCCAGCTTCTGTGTCCCTCAGGATGACTCTATTCCCTGCCCGATACCCTGAGGTGAAGGAGCTGCACCAGCTGCTCAGCCTGGGCCATAAACCAAGAGGGACCCAGGAAAGGGATAGTATGGCATTGTCCAGTTTAAGCTGAAGAACTTCAAAGATGCACTCAGCTGTGTGCAGACAAGGGTCTGGAAACGGAGCCTAGGCTTTCTCCTTAGGGCTTCACATTGTTGCAAAGCCAGGGAACAGGAGCAGAAAGGCAGTGCTTGCTGGGCGCCTGGGTGGCTCAGTCAGTTAAGTGTCTGACTCTTGGTTTCTGCCCAGGTCATGATCTTCAATTTTGTGAGTTCCAGCCCTGCATCCGGCTATGCACTGACAGTGCAGAACCTGCTTGGTATTCTCTCTCTCTCTCCCTCTCTCTCTCTCTCTCTCTCTCTCTCTGCCCCTCCCCTACTTGCGCTGTCTCTCTCAAAATCAATCAATCAACAAATAAACTTAAAAAATTTTTTAAATAAAGAAAGGCAATGCTTGCTTTCACCCAACACACACAGAAAACCCCTTTCTCCCGGCAGTGGTTTCTCCAAACCCTGCCCGGGAATAGTGAATCTTGACTGACCCTGATTTATTGGAGCAGAAGAGGAAAAGAAACAGCAGGCCCTAAATGTCAAGGTGAGGAGTGTAGCCTGGCAGAACGAGAGCCAAGAGTGTTCTGTGGGGTGGAGCACGTGACTAGGATCCTCAGGCCCAGAGGGACCAGGAGCCAGTTCAAGTGGGAGGTGTCGGGAATGCAAAGTCGGCTGTAGACTCAGCACATTAAAAATGTCAAGAACAAGGCAGAGAATAATGCGAGGGGAAGAGCGCCTTCTGTTTTGTGGGAGGCAGGTTACGAAATGTTAGAAGCGCACGTTTGCTTTCACGTGTCTGCTTGGTTGCAAGTCCAATGTGCTGTCTGCTGAGACCCAGGAGAACTGATGGGGAAGTGGCACACAGGAACCTGCTCTCATTCCAGGGAGTTCTGGCTCTGCCTTCCTGTGCTCCAGAGATTCTCCTGCTGCTGCGTAAAGAGGAATTTACAGAGCAAGTTGATGCAGGCATGCTCAACGAAAAGTGAGCATTTATGGTGCTACTCACCAGGCCTGAAAGCTAGTAAGGAGTAGCTGACCCTGCACCTGACCAGAAGTCCATGTGGCCGGCAAAACAAGATAGAATAGGGAAACTTCAGGCTTACTTCAACTTGGCATCATTTTTAAAGGCATTGAGGGGTGGGGAGCCTGGGTGGCTCAGTTAGTTGAGTGTCTGACTCCTGGTTTCTGCTAAGGCCATGATCCTGCAATTGGTAGAATCCAGCCCCACACTGAGCTCTGCACTGACAGTGCAGAGCCTGCTTGGATCTTGCGCTCTCTCTCTGCCTCTCTCTCTCTCTCTCTCTCTCTCTCAAAATAAATGGATAAACTTTAAAAAAAAATAAGGACAGTGAGGTCAGTTCTCTATATTTCTTACCCCTGCAATCCTGATGCAGGGGCCCTCCTGGATATGTAAGAGAAGAGATTCTTCCAGCCTGAAAAACTCTATAATTTATGACTACCATAGTCACAGTCTTCATGTCCAGTGGCTGAAAAGGAGCAATACCCAACCAGGAAATGCACCCTTGCCACTCTCAGCAGGAACCTGGCTGTGTTGACAGCCCCCACATTTGAGGTGCCCCTGGGAGGAAGGAGCTGGGCCACTGTCTTAGGGCCAACCAACAGAACTTAGTTTCCCCATTGGTAAAACTGGAGTAACAACACCTGCCCCATTCACCTCCAAGAGTTGTAGGCAGACTCAAAGAAGCCCACTCATGTATCTGGAAGCACCTTGAACTGGAAGGGATGCTCATTGCTCAGCTTTGGCCTGTTACACTGGTTTTGGGCCCTGAGGCAGCCGTCTAACTAACTGATCTCTCAAAGGGATCTTTCCCTCATCCCTGAGTGCGGTATTCTGCCCTGGGAGGGCTGGATGTCCTTTGGTCTAGAGCACACTAGGCCATTGTTTGCCATAGGTCCAGGCAGACCAAGTCCAAGGCCAGGACACATTCAGGGGACTTCTCAGAACCCCCTCTGGGGATGGGCCGAGCAGGTCTGCTTGCTGCCTCGGTGGTGCCCAGCCCCTCCTATCTCTTCTTTTACCTCTGTGTCAAACAGCAGATTCCTGAATCACTATACAAAGTGGTGGTTGGAGCGATGTAACTTCCCCCAAACATGGCTCGGGACCAGTGACAACACCAGCCACCGTGCTTAGCATGTGTTATTAAAGCCCCTGTGATGTCAACAGAGAAGCACATGTCAGTTGGACCCAATCTATCCAGCTAAGTCAGGGAATGCTTGCCAGTCCCTCAGGATGGGCTGCCCTAAGGGTGAACTTGATGCCCGAGGAGTGGAAAAACTAACCATTCTGGAAGAGGACTGAAGGTTTATCACACAAGCAAACAGTGGGGACAATGCTCGGGTCTGTAACAATGGTAACAATATCCATTGTAGTATTCAGTGTGGGCTCAGCCAAGGTCCTTGGGGAGTAATAGTGTGGGGAGGTGCACTGAGCCCTACACCCAGGCTTCCAAAGAAAAGCTCTTATCATTACCCACTTGAAAACAATGTAAGCAAAGCAACTCTGTGATGGAAACATGTTGACGGTGAGGGAGAGACTTGAGGGAGACGCTGAGCAGTTCCCAGAATAAATTCCCACGTAAATTCAAAGAATGCTAATGGAGAGAAGCCACTGCTCGCTCTCCTTTAAGCCAAACAATATCTTCCTGCCGGAACAGAGTTGTTCTTGGCAATTGGAAGTAAATGTGAGGAGGGAATCAACACATGATGCCTGAGAAAGGAATCCATAAGAAATCTGAAGGCAGGGACATGGTGAGATATAACAAAGAAAGATGAGTTGGTGGCAGGAACAAAGGTTAACTGTGGTGGTGGCGCATTGGCTCTTAGGATAGGGTTGGTGACGGCATGCACTTGGTAGTAAGGCTGGGGCAGGAAGGCTGCCCTTGCACCTCCATTCTGAGGGCTCAGCGGAGGGTCCCTGTCCAGCCATGGTGACCTCAGGTCGGATGTCCGGAAGCTGAGGCCCTAGCCTCCGCTGCCTCCTTGCACCATTTCTGAACGACACTCCAGGACCGAATCAGTGAGGCCTCACCTTGCGATGCAAAAGGTCAACACAGAAGGTAGTGAAGCCTGGCAGAGAGTACTTCCTTCCCTCCACCTTCAGTTACTGGAACTGCCTCTGGTGGACTTTGGCAAGTTTGACAAATGGCAGGAGAATCTGGAAGAATTTCTTGGCTGGCAAAGGAGAATGGATGGTTGGGCACAGACCTGCTGCTGTAGTTCTTTGTACTAAAACTGTAGATGGCGGGCAGAAAGGGCAGCTTCCTTTCACTTCTTGTCACAGCTAATCCCCTCCTGCCTATGTGCAAACTCCCCAGGTATTAGCATTTGGGTAAAGATGAAGTTCTCTGTGGTGGAAAGAACAAATTCATCCCAAACCCTATACATTCCAGCTTAGAGGCATCACGGTGTTCGGGTGAATCACCAGGCAGAGACGACTACCCTTGCCCAACTCCGACATCCTTGACTCACAGAGCCTCTCATGTACACTAATACCCACTGTTCATGCGGGCACCTTTCTCCCAAGTGGCTGGAAGTGGTTTACAAGCTGCTGGCTCATCCTCAGCATGTCCCCTGCAGGGAGAGCAAAAGGTGGGGAAGGATGAAGGGTAGACATAATCGTCTGCATTTTCTGTGGGGAAACTGAGGCTCCAGCAAGCCCTCGAGTGAAATGTGCAGACGTGTGTGAGTCAGACACTGCCCGTGGAAGAGCAAAAATGAGTGATTCTGAATCCTACGTGGACTGTGTTCTCATACAGCCTTAAAACGGGTGAGCCAAAATGCAGATTCACTGTATTTTGTTTATAACCCATTTCCCAGCCCTCATACCATCCGTGACTTCTGCTCCATCTCAGTGTGACACTTGTATTAACTTTAGAGGCCTCTTGACCATCCTTTCCTCCTGACCTACCCCCAGCTCTGACAGGTACCCCATTCCTGACATTTACTTCATTCTTGGCCATCACCTGATCCTCAGTATTTCTCCCGTTTCGAATCTCTACCATATCCTTTCCCCTTACCTGTTCCTGATCCATATACCTTAATCCCCCCAGGTGGGAATGGCAATAAGGTAAAGATTGAGCCTGGAGGGAAGTTCACAGACGGGGTATAAAATGTCCATGTTACTCACCACTTGTTTCTGAAAATCAGAACATTTATTGGCTGAAAATGTAGGCCAAATCTAAATATATCTTCATGTCAAAATAGCTGTAATAAAGCAGCTCTATTAAAATAGCTGCATTCAGGGGCACCTGGGTGGCTTAGTTGGTTAAGCGTCCAACTCTTGGTTTCAGCTCAGATCATGATCTCACAGTTTGTGAGTTTGAGCCCCGCGTCGGGCTGTGCACTGTCGGTGTGGAGCCTGCTTGGGATTCTCTCTCTCCCCCTCTTTCTCTGCCCCTCCCCCGCTTGCTCTCTCTCTCTGTCTCTCTCTCTCTCAAAATAAATAAACTTAAAAATTAAAAAAAAAAAAAAAGCTGCATCCAAAGGACTGAAAATCTAGATGTCACCTGCTTCTGGCACCTGACTGTGGTCCTCTTTCTTTGTGGCCCTGTCTTCTGTTCTGCTGTATTTTAGTGTGTGGTTATTCAGAAGACGAGTTAGCACCAGGGCAGCTTTATACTGTGTTGTTCCAAGCAAGGACTATGTAGGTCTCCCAGATGAAACCCGTCTAGAAGCCGAACAGGAGGCTAATGGCATGGCCATGTGTGTCTAGCTCCCCATGAGGCAGCCAGGCTGGCATCAGTCCTTTCCCCAACCTCCTTCCTGCCCCCATCCACCCACGAGCTCTTGTTGGGTCAAAAATGCAGTTCTCTGGTGGTGCCAGACAGCCAGATGATGCTGGAAAAAAGAAAGAAAAAGCAAAAGCAGATTTCTAAATTAAGCACAAGTCTCATTTATAAAAATAAATAACCACAGCCTAGCAACATGCTGACAGCTCAGCTTCCCTTCGTGATGTAACCTCTGTGGCTGGAGCCGGGGATGACACAGCCTTCAGAGGGCCCCACACCCTGGCCCCTCCCCGTGCAGAGTACTCATCTGGAGAGTGCTGACAGTAGCACTTTGAGGACCCAGCTTCGCATTCAAGGCCAACCAAGGGCCAGGCTCCATAGGGAGCAGAGAAGAGCCAGAGCTTTCCAGAGCTTTCCAGAGCTTTCCAAGCTTAACGAGGCTCCTAAACACCTACAAACTCTTGGCAGTAACTAACACACCTGAAGCAAAAGCAGATGAAGTTGTTTGGGCCGTTCTGTTGAAACAGACGCCCCTCCTTGAGACCACGACTTCTCTGTTCACCACTGAACGCCCAGTATCCAGCTTAGCACATGGCACATGCTGGGCCCTCAATAACTGTGACGGAAGACTGGATGGAGGTGGACATGAATGGGTGGGTGCTTCCATCCCATCATCTCTGCCCCTCCAGCTCTGCTCTAAGTGGTGTGAACCCCAGAACATGAAGAGAGGCATAATCTCCCAACTATGACAGGTACCAAAGAGGCAGTGCTCCCTGGGACTTGAGCCAGCAGCTGGGGCGAGCACCTGCAAGGTGATTAAAGGATTTAGTCTTTTACTTCCCCAGGGGCAGGCAGTGTGGCCTTCACACATGGAGAGGGGCACAGGGGGTGGGATGTGCAGTCGGTAGGAATTGTCAGTTCTCCTGCACCTTCTCTCATCGTTTAGGCAGTATCAGCTCCATGGGTGAGGTATGGCTAAACAGAGAAGCTACCGAACAAAACAGTACATGAGTTTCGGGTGTTAGTCCTTTGGGAAACCAAGTGGAGTCCATAATGCCCTTGGAGTCTCAATGGGCCAAACGCATCAGAAATGGAGACAGTACAGAAGATTATATCCCATCTCCGACCCTCTCAAGTAATGAAATTATTAGGTGAGGCCAGGGTGATTCTGACAGTCCCCAGAACACTGAATATTAAGTTATCTTCTGAATCCCATGAGGATCCTGGTGAGGTTGGAAGGGACAGCCTTCGCTCCTGGGAACAGTGTTTCTGGTGATGTTTCACAGACTCCCTAGTGACCAGAGAGTGGTTGAAGACAGCATGCCAGAGTCATAAGTCACCATCTCAGAGCAGGGGCCCTAGGTTAAAAAGATCAGAGAAATTAGCCCACATTTCAGAAATCTGTCTTCAGACACCCATGTCTGGTCTGGCCAGAAGCAGTAAAACCACATCTGTGTCACTAAGAAGAAGGTTCTTAATTAAATTCAGATGTACAAGAATATATTACCAGTCTATTTTCAGAATAATAATCTATAATGGACAAAAAAAATCTAAACAGCAGCATAAGTGGTATAATAGCATTGGGCTATTAGCACACAACAAAAAAGCAGGACGCCTCACAGGCTCAGATCATTTCAATCCCACAGCCTTCCGGAGCATCACAGCTGTGGCACTCAGACATTTAGGAAGAGGGACCCCAGCAGTGACCTGATTAGGGGTGTGACCACAGGGACACAGCCCCAGCATATAGAGGGTAAGCATGTGGACTGGTCAGGGTACCCTCAAATCTACAGTGACATCTCTTTGGTGACTCTAAGAGTGATCCTCTCCAGAGCAGACCAACTGTGGCCTTCACAACCACAGTCCTGGGCTCTAGCCTGGGGAGGGCACAGTGTGTCCCATGGGTTCCTAACACTCTTGCCCAGGGCTCCCACTTGTGAAATGGCTGCATAATGATAACATGCCATTTACCCCATTCTCTATAGGTGTTACAAAGATTTGTGAGAACAGAATCCAAAAGTCAGCTTTGTGACCTTAACTACTTGGAAACTCAGTTTCCTCATCTGTAAAATGGGGAGAATAGAAACTCTTCCATCTGCCTCCCAGGATTGTGTGGGGATCAAATGGTATACTGTTCTGTTCAAATACTTCTCAGTCTGCAAGCTCTCGTTCTGTGTGGTGATATTGTCTAAATTGTAAAGGTATACAATGAGAAGTTTGTTTCTGATGTGGGTAATGAGACTTCCTTCATCAAAAAGTTTCAGGGTGCTGCCTGGTTTTCAGTGTGTTGGGGCTTGGTCCATTCTAGGCATATTTCTTCTCTTTTTTTTTTTTTTGTTTTTGTTTTTGTTTTTGCGGAGACCCTTGGCCTCTTCCCTTGGCTTCACATACAAAAGACTTCTAACATTTGTGTGTGTGTGTGTGTGTGTGTGTGTGTGTGTGTGTGTGTGTGTGTGTAGCTGTTTCTCTCCCCTTACAATCCCTGAAAAAGTGCTAGGATTCTAGAATGCATGTGAAACTTTGAGGGGCAACTTGGTCTACCCCTTCACTCTGCAGATGAAGGCCCAGGGCACAGACACTTCCACACTTATGGCAGTCATGCAGTCATACTCATGCATGAAACTCATGGAGTTTCACTCGCCCTGTTCCTGGCTTCTCTTACAGCCTGGTGATGCCTGACCTTCACTGGGTCTTTGAGGCCACGGCTCACATTCAGGTCCTCCCTCCCTTCATAATAGCCACATTTCCCCCAATTTTGAGTGGGTAACTATGACTTAAGTTAGGTTGTTATTTAGGATATGGGGGAGGGCTCACTGAGTGACAGTTTCTCTACCATCTGTTTACCTTCCTCTCCAGCAGATGAACTTACATCAATATTTTTACTAAAAATTGAGGTTATTTTGTGTGAAACTCTCCCCTGGTTTTCTTCATACTTACCTGTCCATATGAAGAAGGGTCTTTTATTTTGTCTGTGACAACAACTTTACATGTTTGCTAGGCATAGGGTGACTAATTATCCTGGTTAACCCAAGACTGAGGAGGGAGTGCATGGGACTTTCAGTTCTAAAAATGTCTCAGGCAGACCAAAACAAGTTGATTTCCTCAGTAGACCACATACCCTGTCCCATTTCCAAACTCAAATTATTGAGTGAATTGATACCAAATAATACCACATTGCTATGTGAGATTGGAAGCCACGAAGAAAACTGGAATGGATGGATGAATGAATGAATGAATGAATGAATGAAATTATTTGTTTTTAATAAAAACATCCACGAATGGGGGAGAGAGAGAACCAGGAGAATATCCTACTATCCAGGTGAACAGAAGAAGACAAAATTTCCATTAAAGGATTCATGTAAAAATGTAGATCCCATTCATCAAGAAGAAAAAAGCTTGATGGTAAATCAGGGCAATTCATATTACATAAGAAATAGACCGCAATAGTGCCTCCCAATTGTGTTAACTTCATGGTGCACATTTTTAAAAATTGTAATGTCTGCAGCATGGAGTCCACTGAAAGGAGGAGCTACTTATGGCCAGGTGACCAACGAGGGACTTCAGGACCACGGAAACTCTGAGCCGGCTGAAAGCTGAAAGGGTCAGTATCTCAGCTCACTTGTAACCCACTGACCTCTTTGAACCATAGGACTACAGCACTTTGGCCTAAACACATACGTCTAGACTCTGCTCCATTACAAATCCGAAATCCACTTCTGGGTTTCTGGTGAAACTAGTAAAGCCTAGTCAGTCAAACTCCCTCTGTTGACCCAATATTTCAAAGCTTCCTTAACAGGCATTTACTGCAATGGGACTAGTGTGGGTTCCTGTTTACATTTCTACTTCTTTCATCTAGGTTTATCCCATATGTACACAGAGTTACAGGTTGAGCAATGACCCAATGACTGGCAAGAAGGAAGTGATCCTAGATTACATTCAGCCTGCATTCGGTTGCTGACCTGAAATAAGTGTAACAGAAACATTAAAAAAAAATAAAGATATTGCCAACAAGTTAAATTTAAATATTCAGATATTTCTTATTAATGGATCCAAACCAACTGGCTTCCTTGAAAAATGGGAAGACCTGACAACACAGAGCCCAGTTCCCCCCATGAGACTAAGGGCCCAAGTACAGTGCACAGGGGTGCTGGCTTCCAGGATTCAGATCCCATCCCTGCTACTTCTAGGTAACTGTCTTCGTGAATTTAACTCTCAAAATCTCAGTTTCTCATTTCTAAAGACAACATTCAACTGATAGTATTTATTTTTGTGTACAGAAAAATCCTCAAAACAGTGGCTAACATATAATAATCGTTCAGTAAATGCCAATGATTCCCCCACCTCACGTCCCTTACATAGGTAGCTTTGCTATTTTTCCTGGCCCCGTGAGCATAACTCTTAGCCTGGATAGTTCAACCAAATGAGTTTGGCAACCGTGGTGCCTCAGGTCACTAGGTAATAATAACTCAAGTCTACATCCTTTCTGGGTTGATTGGCCCCATCCCCAGCCTGACACATACCCCTTCTTCCTCTCTGAGCTTTCTCCCACATTCCGCTGGGGCCCATAATGAAACCTGACAGTAGGGCAAAGGACACACAGCCATGCTGAGTCTTCAGACTTCCTAATTAGAGGTTTCTGGATAGAAGAAACATGGTTCTCCCAGTTGCTTCAAGGTGTCTCACTCACTTTCTAATATCACGTCTTTCCTAGCCATTTTGCCCCCTAGGTACCCCCAACACATATAAAGAGAAAATCTTTTGAGTAATTCAGTTAGCAGTCGGTCAGCAAGAAGACATGAATCCACAGGAAAATGCGGGGGTGCTTTCCTCACAGAAAGTTGTTTTTAATAAACCAATTTCTGCTGCTAAGCAACTTTGATGAAGCTAAAGAGAATCCTTGATTGTCTACAGTGGATTAGGTAGATGTTCTTATGAGTCAGAAGAAGGTACCAGAGAAAGTTTAACTCAGGCTGGGATGAGTGTAAAATATTTTGTAAGAAGCAAAATAGGAGTGGCATACACAGGTCGTGATGTCTAAGGGCTGTAGTTATTTTACTCACACTTTGGGGTGTCACGCTTGTTTGGGGAGTTCACTGCAAAGAGCTGGATTGTTCATTCATAGCTGAGTGGATGGAGTAATGGTGTGAGAGACAGTCTCCCTGGTTCTCTCAAGAAGACTAATAATTAAAGTTGTGGTTAGATCTTACACCAGACTAAGGGAGGTCCAGTGGAACTCCCTGGAAGTGAGAAAGAGGCTTTGAGGCAGATTCGATGTTGCAACTGTCAAGTCCCACAACATAGTCACTATGCTAAGGAGATGAGGTGAACTATGAGCCAGCCAGTAAGAACAGCTGGAGAGTGGTACCATTTCCGATTGCTCCAGTCTCCTGGCTCCACTTGGAGAGGTAAGGCAGGGGCAAAGTCAGCGCCACAGTTCCTTTTGCAAAATGTAACACACTGGGTGTCTACACTTCCCATTGCTGAAAACATGGAAAATCCTCTGGTGTAATTTCCTAAGCCTCTAAATATATATTTCCCCTAAGAACTAGATGTGGCTATTTCAACAAAGCCAATCAGTTAACATAAAGAACAACATTTGGAAGGAGGAATGTTTGTAGTGGGGAAGGGGGATTTCTTAGAAAATTCAATGACTTCTTTTAAAAAAAAGAAAAGAAAAAAAGAAAACTCAGTGACTTCTTTATAAATCTTTTAGGCATCTTTCTGATACTGAAAGAGTCTAATTAAAAATGTCTAGGGGCGCCTGGGTGGCTTAATCGGTTAGGCGTTTGACTCTTGATCCCAGCTCAGGTCATGATCTCACAGTTCCTGAGTTCAAACCCCACATCGGGCTCTGCGCTGATGGCACAAAGTGTGCTTGGGATTCTGTCTCTTTGTCTCTCTGTCCCTCCCCCACTTGTGTGCTTTTTTTCAAAATAAATAAACTAAAAAAATGCCTAAATAAACTATAAGCTTATTAACTATAAGTTGAATATACAACTGCAAGAAGTGTTAAGAACTGCTATTGTGACTACTTTTTGATCATCTTTGACTCTTGGTTCTTTCTCCTTTGCTGCTGATCTCTAACAACATCAACAAGACCCAGGGCTTCTCATACTATATCTCTGTCCCTTCCTACTGCTTCACCTCCCTCCAGGCCGCTCTTTCCTCACACCTGAACTATGGAATAGCCTCTCAAACAGAGGTGAGAAAAATTGAGAGGCTTAAAGAGATAACCACCTTCTGAACTCCGCCATACTCTCCTTCCTGCTGAAGGAGATAAAACAAACTCATGGCACCAAGCTGGGCCATATAATTCTGAGCTAGTGCCAGTCTCATTGGTCAGGAAGCCATTTAACTTCACTTTGCTTCAAGGTTTCCATCTGTAAAAGCAAAGGATATGACTTGCTCCCTACTCAATATTCAGGACTATGCTGGAAAGATTCATGAACAAAGGTTTGGAGTGCTCCCGGAAGGAGTGGGGAAATCTGATCACCATGTGTGTTCAAGGAAAAAACGGAAACAGCCCTTCTCTGGGAAAATGAAAGAAGTCACCTCCAATCTGATGACAACTGTGTGCCATGAGGTTCAGCAGAGAGAAGGTGCCATGAACGCCAGTGGAAGTTGCCAGAAAGTAATGGAGATAAGAAGAGTGAAGCAGACACCAGGATCCATTAGCTGGCCAGCTCTCTTGGGAAGCTGAGCACACTGTCAAGGACAGCCAAACATTCAAGAGACTTTTCCCACATAATCCCTGCTTTGGATGTCTTGTATATCTTGATCAGTTTGTTGGGTACATGGGTGAGTTCATCAAACTGCACACCTATGTAAATTTTATCTTAATTTAAAATCTATCTATCTAATTCCACACAAATAAATGAGTTCCCTGCCCATGAACAGCTATACTCCAATTACCGATTTTTTAATAGTCCTCATATTTATATTTAACAAGATTAATGTATGCAAATATGAATATTCATGTATATCATAATCTACAGATTAAAATTGGCTGTCATTCTCTAGTAACTTATCTCTGAACATTTATAATGCACTGATAACCTTTCAAATGTCAGATATCTTTGGAATTATCAGAAATAAAATTAAACTGTGAGCAGCACACTTTTAGTGTTAAATATTGTTTTATTGTTTTCTAATTCATTAAAAATTGGTAAAGCATGTATGGAAATGTAACAACTCTATCAGAATACTGGTTTGCCCAGGGGTGCCTGGGTGTCTCAGTCGGTTAAGCGTCCAACTTCGGCTCAGGTCGTGATTTCCTGGTTTGTGAGTTCAAGCCCTGCATGGGACTCTGTGCTGACAGCATGGAGCCTGGAGCCTGTTTCAGATTCAGTGTCTCCCTCTCCTCTGCCCCTTCCCTGCTCTCTCTCCGTCTCTCCCACCCCCTCTCAAGAATAAATAAACATTAAAAAAAATTAAAAAAAGAATATCGGTTTGCCTAAATGATCCTATATTCTTACTAAGCCTAGTAATAAAGTTTGGCATATATATGATTTAGTCGTGGAGAAAAAATATATAACAACACTTATAACTGAATCCATGAATTAGTTGTTGTTTGGTTTGCAGTTCTAACACAAAAGATAAATATTGCCTAAGGTTCATGTGTGATTTTCCTGAGAACAACCAATTTCTGAAAGGAGTCTGAAGCTGGGTCCTTATTAAAGAAAGATCACACTTTTGTAAATCATACATACTTGTGAAATTCGAGTTTGTGTTTTCTTTCTAATAGGAAAATCAAATAAACAAAGAAATAACTTATTTGAGAATAAATAATAAATAAACCCCAGCCAATTAATTTCCTAGCTGTTTAATATTCTTGTCAGTATGAGTTCAGGTTTGTTCTTTAAAGGTGGTGAGGTATAATCACCACACCATCTTTCTCCTCATCATTACAGCTTGGGTCATCTAAGACTCTGAGATTTTCATGCTGAAAACTTACCCAGGACTACTCTAGGGAAAGTGTAGACTACGTCTGTGGGAAAGCCCCAGAAA
This sequence comes from Panthera tigris, assembly GCF_018350195.1. Taxonomy (NCBI): domain Eukaryota; kingdom Metazoa; phylum Chordata; class Mammalia; order Carnivora; family Felidae; genus Panthera; species Panthera tigris. The sequence goes on along the minus strand of NC_056660.1, from coordinate 26,261,847 downwards.
TGGGATTGGAAGAAGCTGAGCCCCCTTGCAAGGAAAAAAATGGAAACAGCCCTTTTCTGGGAAAATGAAAGAAGTCACTCCCCTTTGTTGCCTGCAGTGGCAACAAAGACCCTAACTGATCCTCAGGAGGAACTTTGAAGATGGAAAGAGACTTTTCTAAAGACCCTTTTGGGGTAAAGGGGACCAGAATTTGTATTCCCACATCAGCTTATCATTGAATGTGGGCTGCCCCAGAAAAGTGTCATGACCTTGAGCAAGAAAGCATCCTTTGGCATAGGGAGCCATTGGTAGCCAGGAGAATAAATGCCTCAGATGTGAAGGGGAATCTGATGTTGCACCACAACATCCACTACAATTCTCATGATATGAGTCTACTAAATGCCTGGCTATGTGCTAGCTTCTGACTATTGTCCTATTAGGGACAGAAATTTTAATCCCTTTTGTAGTTGGGGAAACTGAGGCTTAGGAAAGCTGAATAATTGGCTCCAAGATCACCCAGCTACTGCTTAGCAGTACAATCAGAGTTCAGACACAGGCCACATGTCTCCAAGGCCTTTGCATTTGACCAAAACTGTCAGGGGGCTGGGGTCCCCTCCCACTGATCCGTTGTGTAGTCTTCACTAAACAATAGTTTTGAATCTCTTCTTAACCTGCATATGGAGACATCTTCCTGAAGCATCACGGACCATCTAGGTCATCAGAAAGTAAGTAGGAAGGGGCCGCTGGGCCAGAGATAGAGGAATAACTTTCCTATGGATCTGCTTTCCAGGGCTGATAGTGTCTAACCATCAATTTGGAGGTGTCTACAGGGGGCAGTGAACTTGAGTGCCCGTAAGGCCAATGTCAATATCCAAAGAGCTTTTGGGCAGTACTGGTACCTGCAGTCAGATGGATGGGAGGGCCATAGCTCTGGGTTGTCCATCCACCTGGAAGCAAGCCTCCAGGCAGTAGACAGGGGCAAGGAATATAGCAAGAGGAGGATGTTAAGGGTCCCAGCTGACAGGTGCCCATAGGGGAGAGTCTAGTCAGGCTGGACTAATAAACATTAATCCTGGCTTAAAAGGCCAAGATGACCTTTACTTGCTGACATATTTTTCCCACTACATTTATTACTGCTCCTGCTCCTGCTCTGCCCCCAGCTATATTAAGCTGCTTTCCCTTTCTACAACATTTACCATGTGCTTTCTCAGCTTCAGGCTTCTGCCTGAAAGACCTTTCTCTCTGGCTCCCTTCTTTATCTGGCTAACTCCCACTAATCCCTCAGGATTCTTCCAGGAAGCCTTCCTTGACCTTTCAAGACTAGGTTAGGTGACCCTCCTGTGTTAAGCCAAAGCAGCATGTGTTAGGAGGATTATATAATGACTGGCACATAATAAGCACTCTAAAAAGAGTGGCTGTTATTAATATTATTCTTCCTTGATGGTACCTATCACTCTGAATTGGAGACTATACATGCGTTGCCTGAGATTAAGCCTTTACTCTGTCTCCAGCCCGAGATTAAGCTTTTACTCCAGCACCTAATAATATTTGTTGAAAAAATAAAAAACCTCAGTTACACAACTGGGTAAACACAGACAGGAGAGTATGCAGGAGGGAATGGGGAAGGGTGGGTAGGGCTCTCTTGCAACCTTCCAGATATTGCCGCACAAAACCAATGCCAGTCTCTCCCCAGAGGTGGGTCTGAGCTTCTATCTATGTTGGCTATTCTGCTCAAGATTGTGAGCAATAGGGAGGAATCAGGCCTCTTGGCTGAAGACCTCAGAGCCTATAACTGGTCATGTGGGCAGAACCGCTGTTCACAAAGTGATTTCACCTCTCATTTTTTTAAGAGGCAGTGCAGCTTATGGAATAAACATGGGATTTTGGGTCAGACACACATGCATTCCAATCCAACCCCCCCCTTGTTTTAATTTAGAACTGTGGGATAACTTTAAGAATCTTTGGGACAAATATTTGAATCCCAGCTGGATATGAATCCCATCTCCTTCACTTCCTTGCTGTGGGACATTAGACATGCTATATAACCTCTCTGTGCCTTAGTTTTCTCATCTGTACAATGGAAATAATTCTTCTTTCACAGGTTATTATGAGGATTGAATTAGTTAATCATTGTAAAGCTCTTAGAACAGGGCTTGGCATATTGTAAACACTGTGTCAAGGTTTATCATTCTAAGCCTCAATTTTCTCATTGGAAAAGTGGATATATGTAGAACAGTTAGTTCAGTGCCTAACATAAGGCATTATCTCAGTAATTATTATTATTATTATTATTATTATTATTTCTATTACTATTACTTCTATAAGTGGAAGATACTTTCTTAGGGTGAACTTCATTGCATAACAGAAACGTTTTCCAATGGATGCTTTTGGTCTCTGTTGATGATTTTGGGAGAAAAAGAGCTGTTTCTGTGTGGTTTTGAACCAGTCTCTTCCCTTGTGCCTTGCTTGTCTCACTAGTCCTCTGAAAGCCTCCTTTATGGACCCAAACACTCCAATGCATACTTCTTTTTCTGATCTATAAGCAAAGGAGGAGTGTATTAATTTTCTTGGACAACCATAACAAAGTACAGTAAACCTGATGGCTTAACACAGCAGAAATTCATATTCTCACAGCTCTGGAGTCAGAAGTCTGAAATCACAGTATCAAGAGGGCCACACTCCCTCTGAAAGCTCTATGGGAGAATCTTTCCTTGCCTCTTCCAGTGTCTTCTGACTCCAAGCATTCCTTGGCTTGTGGCAGCAAAAATCCAATCTCTGCTTTCGTTTTCACATGACCTTCTCCCTCTGTACGCCTCTGTCCCAAATCTCCTTCTGCCTCTCCCCACTAAGGACATCTGTCATTAGATTTAGGATTCACCTTAAATTCTGTAATTTTTTTCCCTGATATCCTTAATTATATCTGTGTCTGCAAAGACACTTTTTTCCAAATAGCTTTGCTTTCATAGGTACCAGGGGTTAGTGCATAGACATGTCTTTTGGGCCCAACTGGTCAACCCACTGTAAGGGGTAACGGGGTTCTAACTGGGTCTAAATAGAACCCATCCCTGTTCCTTTTCCTTGTACACTTGTTCCAGTCTCATCCATACCTCTTTAATGGTCCCTCACAGCCAGAGGGACCTAGCAACAAATTCACTCCTTCCTGGCCTCTACTCTGGCCCACATCTGCACCTGTTTCCTGCCTCAGGATTCACTGTGAGCAGCACACGGACACTTGAGCCCATGAAGGCTTATTCTGCTCTGCCCACTCAGTTGCCTTGCAGACAGCAAGGAGAACCAGATGTCACGCTGGGACCTTGCAGTGCCAGTTTGCCCCACCTGGCTCTTCACCAGGGTCATTTTGGCCACACATCAGGTTTCATAGATGAGCCCAAAGCAGGAGGCCCTGGTGAGCTGGAACAAGTAGAGGCAGTGGATCTGGGTCAGATCAGGAATTATGTTTGCACTTGGACCTGGAAAATAGGCTCAGAGAAAGAATCTGGGTCAGAAGCGTGGCAGACTGGCAGGAAATACGAGGCCTGATACACAAATTAAAATAGAGACTAGTTTTTATCCACACAGGCCATTTCTTAGTCTCCAAAGTCTTCTTGGGGTGGGCCTGTGATATGTGGTATATGCTGTATTATAAGGACCAACTAAATTTAGCATATATTCATGGAGCATTTGCTACATGCTAGGATCTTGGAAAACAGAGAGAGGTAAGACATAATCTTTGTGTCTTCAAGTTCATTAAAGAATAGGAGGGGACACATACACATAAAGAATTGTCATAAAATGTGATAATTCTATGTGCACAATGTTATAAGAAGTCCAAGGAGAGAGTAACTCATTCTGCCTGAGTTAGGGAATGCATCACGATGGGGGCACAGAGGAGGTCACATTTGAGTGGGAGTCACATTGTAAGGAGAATCTGGGAAGAGCAGGAAGTGTACTGTCCATCCAGCTGATCAAGTGAGAGCCTCTTCTCCTCCTTCTATTTGCTGGCCTCATCCAAAACCTGGACCTTGCATGAAAAGAACCACTTTTTTTGATTAACAATCTGGAGACAGATATTAAACTTGTCCTGCAGATAGGCTATGGCCCAGGGAAACAACCAACTAAAAAGCCTCTGGTTTTGAGGAAGTGTTTTGGTGGGTACTGGCTCAAACAGTAGAGACCCCATAGCCACCACTGATGCTATCCAGATAGTAGTAAACTTTAGAGCCTCAGCATGTTATAATCATGTATCACCACTGAGATTATCATGTGGCCTATTTGGATATTTTTCTTCTTAAAAATGCTTTCTAGGAGCACTCGGATGGCTCAGTTGGTTAAGGGTTGACTTCCGCTCAGGTCATGATCTCACGGTTCACGGATTCGAGCCCCACATCAGGCTCTGTGCTGACAGCTCAGAGTCTGGAGCTTGCTTTGGATTCCGTGTCTTCTTCTCTCTCTGCTCCTCCCCCACTTGCGCACGCTCTCTCTCTCTCTCTCTCTCTCTCAAAAATAAACATTACAAAAATTTTTAATGCTTTCTATGTATTTTACATATAACATTGATGTCTCTAAAACCCAAGAGGCATTTATGATCTCAGTCTCTAATAAAAGGTAAGAAGGCTATTGCTCAATGCTCCCTGTTCTATATATTTTCAGTATTCAATGGATATCTCTTTGAACTTTCTTGGATGTGTCTTGCAACCAACATCTTTGTAATTAGTAGTAATATTTCTAAATTAGTAAATGGGGCCTCAATTTTATCTTTTTTAATTAATTTTATCTAATGGGATATTAATTTTATCTAATTATTATTGGGTCACATTAATAACCTAACTGGGTAAGTAAGTTCAAATGTATAGCAATATTAAAACAAACATGGATATATTATTCAGCATTTTATACATGCACACACACACACACACACACATATATGTATGGGGGTATATCCATCATTGAATATATATCATTTATATTTTATATATGTATGTACAAATCTACATCAGCACTGCATATAAAATTCAAATAAATTTTAGAATCAAAACAATAGACTTCAAAAAACATGAAAGAAGCCAGACATAAAAGGCTACATATCATGTGAATCCATTTATATGACATTCTGAAAAAGGCAAAATTATAGGGTTAAAATTCATATCAGTGGTTTCCAGGGACTGGGAGTGAAGAAAGGAAATTACAGAGAAACATGAGGAAATTTGAGATGACGGAAATGTTCTATATCTTGATTGTGATGGTGGTTACATGATTGTATATACTTGTAAAAATTTAACCAACTGTACAGTTTAAAAGGATTAATTTTACTTTATGTAAATTAGATCTCAATAAACCTGACTTTACAAAGAGTCAGGTTACTTTGGACTCCCTTTCCAGGCTAATTCACTGCTGCATCCATTCTTTCTTATCTGATTTTAGAAATACCTGGTGAGAAGAATTTGAGAATTACCCAACTAATGTCTCTTCTCTCTAAAGAAGGGGGTTTGAGTACGATTTGAGTGATATGGACTGCCAAACCTTGACCAATTTAAACTTGAGCAAGCATTTCAGGAGTAGGAGATACAAGGTGCCTTCAGATATATATAAAATACCAACAGAATTACACACAATATTTTAGAGATACATAATTATTTATCCCAGATTTCCTAAACTTCTTTATTTGTGAAAATGCTCACCTGCTGCTGTATACCAGTAAGGCATTTGTATCAGTTTCCTGTGGTACAAAACACCATGGACTGGGTGGCTAAAACAACAGCAATTCATTTTCTCATAGTTGTAGAGGCTAGAAGCCAGCAGAGTTGGTTTCTTTGAGGCCTCTCCCCTCAGCATGGAGATGTCCATCTTTCCTCTTGTGTCTTCCAATTGTCTTCCTTCTGTGTGTGTCTGTCTTAACCACCTCTTTTATAAGGGTACAGTTGTATTAGATGGAGGCCCATCTAAATGATGTCATTTTGACATCATTACCTCTTTAAAGACCCTATCCCGAAATGCAGTTACCTTCTTAGGGGTTAGGACCTCAACATATGAATATAGGGGATCCATTTCAGCTCATGGTAGCACGTTTCCCACGCCTTACTTCCTTTACCATATGTTCTTCTTTTACAATCCTAGCCATCCCTCTGGCCATACGATTTCTCCCAAGATGTAACTTGCTCTCTCTTTTTTTCTACTTGGTTACTTCCATGCTCTGGTCAAACATTTGCAAGAGATGGAAGGCAACTCAAGCATTAAAATACCCTAGGGATGCCATGACGCTGTCTGCAGACCCAGATGGAAACGTGTATCATTGAATGTTTTTGTTTGTTTGGGTTTATACCCTACAAATTCTCTCCTCAAAAGGTTATGTGGAGCTGCTTTGAACTCTTAAACGATGTCAGGAATGTATCAGCCATGTCAGAAAGTACTTCCCACGGTGCACATAGCCTTATAATTGCTGCTACCGCACATGTAAGTGGTGAGAAATGGTTGAAGAGCAAATCAGCAGCAAGAAAACAATTGTCCAGTTTTTAACTCCAGCTTCTGCAGCTAGCATGGATAATAAATGGTCACACAAAAGTCAGATCCTGAAGTAACTTATTTCTGAGCAGTGTAATCATCGCAAGCTGAAAATATTCCTCTTCCCACTGAAAGGCAGGGAGACTTTATTGAACTTCTGGCAGAAGGAGCATCTGCTGGCTCAGCTTCCTCTACCACAAGACGGTATTCCCAGGCAGATCTTGGAGAATTGGAAGCAAGTCTCTCCTTCAGTATTTGCACAGTCTCATAGAACAGAAAATGGAAATATAAATAACTCAGACTGTACGTCTAAAAGCAGTTGATGCAGACTCTGTACTTCTAGGTTCCACTTTTGAGCAAACAAAAGGCTGAGAACTCTTTAAAATTAATACTAGGACTAAGAAGTGATGCAGCTGGCAAGGTTTCATGTGAGGTATGGGTGGGGATCGGTGAATGATACAAATCAGGATGGTAAAAACCAAGAGGACCTAGATAGGAAGGAAGGCAGAAACATCTGAGATTGCAACACCACACTCCATAAGGAAGGGAACAAAGCAGTAACCATGGTACAGCTACCCTCTATTGAGCAAGGCCTGCACTAGATTCTCTACCTATTATGGGCCCAATCCTCAAACTGCACTGCCGTTTGCCTCTTATCACCCCCTAGTTTGCCGATGAGGACAGTGAAGCCTTGTAACATGTAGTACACCACAGAAGTAGAGCCCAGGTATCAAATCTTTTTTATGCCCAAGCCCATTTTCTTCTTCAGCCATGATAATGGCTATTTACTCATTCATAGCTTATTGTATTGAGTAAATGGAATAATTTGAGGAAACTGAAAAATTTATTTCTTCATAGTTCATCGTATTGAATACATAGAATAAACTTTGAGAAAACTGAACACTTAATTTCTAAGTGTGGTTTTATTTCTGCTCAAGTGATTTTTTTCAATTGTCTTTATAAAGTTCAAAAAAACAACATCACAGCAGATTCTGCTAAGAGGTTGATGCTTCAAACAAGGGAACACAGTTGATTTTTGTGTTCCACGGTTCTGATGTCCAGAGCATACCAACTTTATTAAAGAGTGTAGCCCCCTATTGAAAGGGGTGTGATTCACCCCTCTCCACTCAATTCACAGCAGTTGGGGAAGTGTGATCTCTCCAGGGATGGGGTTGCTGTCCAGTGGGAGACAGGACAGACAGGGTTTCTGAACAAGAAGTGCACAGATAGATTTGATTACAATATGCCCAAAGTGAGTAGGGGATTGCTGTAATGCTTGGTGCAAATTGGAAAGGTTGTAGGGACAACTGGGAAGAGTCCAGGAGGGAAAAACCTGATGAAGGAAAGTGAGTAGAAGAGAAGAAGGAGCACTGAGTGATGGCAGTTGTGGTAGTTTGAAGTGCTGTTTGGCCTAGCACTTACCCAAACATGGTTGGATTAGTAACAAAGCTTTTGATCCCTGGGTTGGATTCTGAAACTTCTAGCTAGATCTGCCCTGACTCTGGTGCCTTGGCTTCTGAGTTCCCACAGCCTGTGAGTCAGGCCTGGTGTTTTCTTGGGTGGGGAGGGGATAGGACAAATGACTAGATCAGTAGGAAAAAGAAGGATGACTGGCTACCATTATACCTGCAACCTCGAAGGAGGCCCTGCTTCTGCTCTGACTCATGCAGTTGCTGTCATAGTGTCTCTGACTCAACCAGCCTAGAAACCCAAGAATCAACTTTGACACCTCTGACTCCCACAGGCATTATATCTGGTCTCCAACACCTAAGGATTTTATCCCAGATTATTATTAGAACCCATTCCCCTACTCCATCCTACTGCCAGTGCTTTGGGCCAGGCCCTGATCCTCCTTCATTTGGACCTAGTGCCTCCTAACTGGTCTTCCTGCCACTAGTCTACCCATTACAGTCCAGTGTCTAAACCACCACCTATGTGATCTTTCTGAGAAAGAAATGATTCCTCTGCTGTCCATTGCCAGAGTAGTGGTTCTCAACTGGATGCTGCCTTAAAGTCCAAGAAACCAGGAGAGAAATTGCACATTTATGCTATGTGGCAGAGACCGTTAATGATGAACAAATATTCTGCGTGCACCCCCATGTGTTCTACCCTCTCCTGGGGTTAGGTTGTAGCATGTGACTAGTTTTGTCTAATGGACTATGAACAAAAGTGAAAATGTGACTTCCAGGCTGAGATAGGGTACCTCCTCCATGTCCAGGAACCTTGGAAGAAGTGTTCTCAGTGGCTTTCTACAGCATGGAGGAGGGCTTCCCAATCCACAATGGACCTCACTTGAGCAAGAGTAAACCTACATACATTAAACCACTAAGATTTGGGAGTTTGTCTGATACAGCAGCTGAAGTTGTATATCTGACCAATACACCCCATGATATGGCTCATCAGTGTGGCTTTTCTCTCGAATGATGTTTTATCAACTCAATTTGGTAACACACTGTGTCTCATACTTACCCATGACTCTGATTGGATGTCATGGAGGTTGGATGACCATTTAAAAATGGGAAACAAATTAGTTCCTTCTTAATAAATGTAATATTTGGGAAGATTAAAAAGAAATCTATGAAGACACGATCAATTAGGAAGAAAGTGTAAAGAGGCAGTCCTTAAGAGTGAATATTGGGGACCACTGGGCTACAGGATAAAGTCCAAACATGAAGCTCATGTCAAAGCAGAGAGGACACAAAAGCCTTCCTGGCTTTTTTAGTAATGACTTCTTGTGCCTGTGTTTCAGTCAACCTGGACCTCAATTCATTCCCCGATCACACTTTGCCTTTCATGTGACCTTGCTAATCCTTCATCCTCAGCCTGTCCAACTCCTCCTCATCCTTCAAGACCCAGCTGAAGTGTCACCTTCTTCACTGAACTCCCATGTCCCTCAGCCATGATCTCAATCATAGCACCTCTTTCATAATATTGGAGTTTTTTCTCAATCAGATCTGACTCTTCATTAAAATGCAAACTTCTTTGCACAGGTAGTGATGTAGTGATTCCTTTTTTCATCTCTATGCCCCAGAATCCTAGAATAATGCCTGGCACGCAGGAGGTATTCACCAGCTTCTTTGGGAAGAAGTGCCTTCTAGGCACCCCAGGTGGTGATTGATAAACTATTTATGTAAGTGGCCCCCTTGCTGTTCCTTAAGCATGTCAAAATTGTTCTCTCCTAAGAGCCTTCACATTCGCACCCACCTCTGCCTGGAACCTCTTCTCCCAGACCCCACAGAGCTCTCTCCCTCTCATCAGTCAGGACAGACACCTCTTTCTTAAAGAGGAGCTTTCCCTGGTCGCTCTGCCCCTCTCTCTCCTTACTCTGCTTTATTTCTTCATGGTATTCACCATCTGGCACATTATATTTTATATTTCTTGTTTGTTTGTTTACTATTTATCTCTCCCAGGAGACTATAAGTTTTGTGAGGCCAAGGGCTTTGTTTGTTCATTGTACAAGACTAGTCCCTGAAACCTCATGGGTACTCAAAACTCTCAGAATGAATAAATAATAAAAGTTATCATACTTTAAGAAATCAAATCTGAAGCCTAGCCTTACATTCTCAAGTGCTGTCTTTGTGAAGCCGTAAAATTCGAGAGTGAGAAAGGAATTTAGTAGGTTTGCTTTAGCCCAGTATTTCCATTCAACTGAAGCAGAGACTTCAGGAGAGTTGCTCACAGAGTTGAAGCTAGACCCCTTGTCCAACCCCTGGGTTTTGACCCTAGTGCAGTGCCTTACATGTGGTGAACATTTAGTTAGTCAATGAGAGTTAAGTCAAATTAAAAGGGGAAAAGCCTGAAAAAAGTTTGTTGTCTATGTGGTATACCTTTCTGCCTCAAAATAAATTGAACATCAGAGGATATAGACCTCTAAGAGAGTTGCTTGAGAAGGCAGAATTGTGGCAGGTGGGGACCCAGGCTCTCACCCAGGACATGATGGGTAGAGTCAAACCAGTTAACCACACAACTACCTGACCCTACAGAGTGGAAGCCCCCCAAAATCAGCAGACATGGCCAGCTTTGTTTGCTGGTCACCAAGAGCTGTTAAGGGCCATTAGAGAAAAGAATCTCTCTTTTGACCCATAGGCCAGACGACTGCCAAGGAAAAATGAGAAATACAGTGTCAGTTCAGTATGATAGTAGTGATGGAGATGCCCAGAAACTAAAGCTCATTCTCTCCTCAGCTACTTTGCATACTGGGTCAGTCACTGAAATTGTGGAGACCTTCACTTGTGAAATAAATCCTACAGTTAAGAATAATCAATGTCTCATCACCAAGCATATATTCAAGGACTATAAGACCTAAATTATATGTGCTAGTGCTGCAAATTGCCAATCAAACAATGCCTTCCATAATGGAAGAACAAACATAATGAAGCCCTAGTTGCTAGAATCTAACAAAACTTGTCATACTATTTCTTCATCTTTCCTGTAGATTGAAAATCATCGCCTTTTCTATATGTTCTATACGCCTTTCAGCTTCTGCCATCAGACAGCCAGAAATACAAAAAGCTTTTTGGCTAAATACCCACTATTAAACAAATGAGGAGATTTCATAGCCTGATGCATGATTCTCTAATATGCATGATTCTCCAATACAACCAGTCCCCTCACCTGTAACCATCGCAGAGGACCTCAGTGACCACAGGGTGGTCTGAGCCTGGAGGCTACCTCACAATCCTATACATCCAAAAAGCTTCTGCTAGGCAGTTAGAGCTGGCATTTGAAATGAAATGATTCACTATCCTAGGTTTTAGTTGTATAAAGCCAGGACCTAAATGCATAAGCTGTCCTAAATCTCTATCTATCTCTGGGTCATGTATTTCTGAATGAAAGATAGTTACCTGTCTTGCAGGATTTGTATTCCTTCTTCCTTCCCCTCCCTTCCCTCCCCTCCCCCCTTCCCTTCCTTTTTGTCTTTTTTCCCCATACACATACAAGGCATAATACAGAACTCAACCATTTTTTCTCAGTGAACTGAACATTAAATTATAAATTTTCAAGTCCCTCATGATCTGCCATTTCTCACTCCCTCTTTTCCTATTAAACAAAGCCAATCTATGTGTGGCACGGGGCCCTTAACCTGTGTCCTCAATCTACTTGGTTGTGCAAGATGCAATGTTTTGGTGAGTCACTAGGTGGCATCTAATGGAGGCATTTGGAGGACTATCCCAGAAAGCGCATTTTTAGAGCACTCCACAGTTCTCCATGTTGGCTGCCATTGTCTGGTGGGCGTGTTGGAGTTAATCCATTGCCATCTGTCTTTATTTTGCTAACTTACTCAGTCGGACGCCACACAATTGAGTTCTGCAAATGTCGGCTCTCCAGTACAGCAATTACAAAGTCTCTTTCTAAACAATATCACCGCACGGCATTCTTCCTGCCTTGCATAGAGCTTGAAGCATTTAGGCTCATTTTGATTTGCTTTGCTTCTAAGGCTCTTCATCTTCAAAGATTAAGAAAAATTAGTCTGAACTCAAAGCCGCAAGAAGGCATGGTTTCTCTTTCCAAACTGAGAACATGCTAGTCGACATGTTCCTATTACACAAAAACCCCATGCAGCATAGCAGAGGACTTGGGCTGTGCTCATACAGCCCACACCAGCACCACTGCCTCCTCCAGGATGCAGACACTCTGAATCCATTGTGTGGTTTTTGAGAAGGTTGTTATTTTAATATTTGAGGGGCTGGTGGGAGGGGTGAGGAGTGAAGCATGTGGTAGTAGGAAGAGAAGCGGAAAGGAAAAAAGGAAAGAGAAGGGAGGGGAGAATGAGCTGGTATCTGAATGACATGTTTCCATTGCTGTTCCAAAGAGGGGTGAGGTAATAATCTCAACAGCCTGGAAATGGTATTTGTTCTTCCATTGCTTGCTTATTCGTTCCTCCATCATGTATTGGAAGACTCATTGTCTGTGTGAGGCACCATATGAGATGCCCCAGGTCAGGGTAGGAGCAGCTCACCTAGAGTCACGGCCCTCTTGGAGCTCACATCTTGTATGCAGGCAGAAGTTAATCAAACACAAGGGTGATGGCTGTTGTGAATGAGAATGTTTCACAAGCACATGATGGCAGCCCTTACCTCATGTGGGGGTCAGAGGAGGGTCTCTGAGATAGGTGAAGAGGAAGGAGGTTATAGAGTATCGTTCTTTCTGTGCTCCCATATGCTCGCTATTGTGATTTGCAGTTAGCAGATGCTAAATTAGGACCGATCGATTGGGTGACTAAGTAGCAAGTTTTTATTGGACACAGAGTGAGGGAGATCTAGCAGCATGGGAACCGCAGTGAGAACACAGCCCAGCCCCTGAAGAAGAGGCAAGAGGTTCTCTCACACAGCACAGAGTTCCGTTCTCACTGCTCTGTTTGCCTATTTCTTAGCTGGGGCTTGTAAGCTGGGGCTTACAACCTGTTTCCTCCTTAATTACTTGTGTTTGCCCCTATTTCTCCACCAAAATTATATTAAGATCTCCTTTTGCCGTTTAAGTCCATTTTGTTCAAAGTTATAAAGTACTGACCAACCAAAAGTGAATTAAACATTAGGGTAGTAGTTTACCCTACTTTTTTGAAGAGAGTTCTTCAGATTTGATTCACTAAGTTTTAGAAAACATGAGGCAAAGAAGAAACAAGGAAAAAGGAAACCTCCTCTGATCATGTTTATTTGCCTCCTTCATTGTATTTCTCTGCTTTCAAGAGTAACTTCCAATTTATTCTACTTTACTTTTCAGCTATAAATAAAGCAAAGGGAGCCTGTGTCCTGACACATTGGCATATGATTTAAGCAAAGGAAGGCCTACTGAACTATAGTTTTTAGGAACTGTAAGTTCCCTGAATTTTGTTATAGGTGCTGGAATAGATAGACATTTTAGTAGTTTAATATGGTCTCATTGCTTACCAGTGCCTTTATAAATGACCCAGTGTCATAGGACTTTATCTTGATAACCCTATTTATTTGTCATTCAATATTTGAGGTCTGAGTCATTTAAGGTCATCTCCTGGGAGAATTGTACCAATAGGTAATTTGAAGACCAACCTCAGCAACAATAATACGAGAAGGCTTTGTTTTGCTTTATTTCGGTTACCAGATTCCTGGAGGGGGTGAAATTCTTCTGCATGGACGTGGTAACCATAAGAAGTTCAGGTGGGTGAGGCTGTCCTGGGAGAGTGGCTTGGTCTGTGTGGTGGCTATGGGTAGAGTGGTGTGCCCTGTTGCTCCCAGATCTCTGGGATCTGCCTACACCGTGAACCTGGAGAGGGGTGTGCGCAGGGGACAGTGAGGATGCCAGGGGAAGAAGAAACATTTCTGGGGCTGAGCAGACCCTGGAGAGACAACCCCTTAGAGTGGCCACAGGTTACCATGGAAACTTCTGAGGAGGATGCTGAAGGCCCCTGGAAGCAGTTCTGAGAATGTTCTTCCAGTTTTGACATCTCATTACATTTGACATATCTGACCACACTCATTCTTGAGAATTTTCCTTCCTCATCGTATATGACATGAACCCTCTTGTTTCTGCTCTTTACCCTGAGTGACCTTTGTCAGCCTCTTCTGCAGATGCTTGCTTTACTCCCTCTTCATTCACTCATTAACCATGGTCATAAAATCCTTGGTCTCAGAACCCCTGCCTTCTTTCCCCTCTCTTTTCTGAGGCATTCCTCCGTTCTTGGTTTGAGCTATAAGTGGTCTAGAGAAGACACAGCTGGGATTCAGCAAAGACAGGGAGAAGGCTAGCGTTTGCTGATTTGTTGAGTGCTTACTACGCACTTTGCAGGTCCTTGTCCTGTGCATATATGGTGCTTCAGTCCGTCCCTACAATAACTCTGCAAGGAAGGCATGTCATTATCCTTTGTCCTTTTACACACTTGTACCTTTTGTCTGAAATTCTTTTTCTTCCTCTGTATTCTCATCTTCCAAATTTATTCTCCTTTTTAAAACCCAACTCAACGACCATTTCCTTTATGGCATCTCTCTTAACTCCCCAGACCCCACTAAACTCTTCGTGTGAGTTCCATGGCACTAACATCATCTTTCTATTAGATTATTTACTACATTATATTACACAGTACAGTTTACAAACTTATTTATCCCCCAAAGTTGTCTTTGGGATGCTAGGAGACAAGATGGGGTCTTCACTATCTGTGTCTGTGTATCCTAATATCCCAGTGCTTAACACATAGGCAGGTGCTTAAAGCATCTTCAATTATTATATGACAGCTAGCCTTGGTTTGCTCCGTGTATTATCTCAGAGAATTCCCACAATAACTTTGTGAGGTAGGTTATCATCCCTGTGTCACAGATGAAGAGAGTGAGGTTTGGAGAAGTTAAATAAATTACCAAAAAGCACCCAGGCAGAAATGGGGCATGAACCAGCAGAAACTGAAGCCAGAGTCCACACTATACTGCATGGTCACTCTCTGGCTGGGGCGTATGCTGCCACTGTTTTCTGACAGTGAGCAGAGAAGAGTGCTTAGCAGGGGCCCTGGCACAACCCAATGCTGAATAAAGCATACCTGAATTCATGACAAAGGAGTAAATGAATGAATCGACACCTATAAGTCTTTCATATATTCCAACCTGATTCCTGCTCATTCAGCTTCCCCCTTGGTTCCTCCCTTTTATTTCCATAAATGTTCCTTCAGTCCCAATCCCTTTCATCTCATGCCTACTACCTATGACACCTTCTTGGTGAGTCCCTCAGCCCCCCAGCCTCCTTCCTCCTCTCCCTGCACCCAGCCATTCTAAATACACCTTCTGAAAATTAATTCTGAAATACTATTGTTGGATCTACACTAAAGGGTTGATTCCAGCCTCTGACTCATGGTTAAGTACAATCCAAGTACTCAAGGCTAACCATCAAGGTATCGCCCTCCCTTATGCCTCCATCATTTTGAACCAAGCAATTTTGTTTACTTCCCCTGGCACACAATTTGCCTGTTTCGCCTCCAGATCTTTGCTGAAGTCATTCTTCTGTGTTTTGAACACCTACTGTATATCAGGAATTTAGCTGGGTTCTGGGAATACAGAGATTAAAGCTTCAGTCTCTGAAGCTCATAGATTAGTGGAGAGATGGCTGCAAGAGCAATTACAAGGCACTGTAATTGTGGTAGACAATTCACAGGAAAGCCCGGTTGCTATGGAAGCACATAGGATGGCCTCCTCCCACATCTCCAGTAATCTCATCCCTCAGCTCTCCCAGGGCGCTCTCTGGGCCTGTCCCTCATTTGCTCCCTCAGGCCTTCTTCCTCACAGATGCAATCAGATTATTCTACACTTACCTGTATGTTTTGATTCATTCATCTACAAAAAAAATATTTTTTTGAACTTGGTCTCTTCAGCTGGTGAACTGTAATGGGGGAGGAGAGGACAAAAGGAGGCCAACTCAAAGGAAGAACGGTGTGCCTACTAAGGGAAAATGCATCCCAGAGAAGAACAATGTGGGTGAAAAGCATGGTTTGCCCTAACTATCCCCTTTGGTGTGCCCTGAAGAGAAAGGGTCATATATAACTCAAACCTGATCCACTAAACTTTGTAGGGGTCCCTTTAAGGAGTGGGTCACAGAAGACAGGGTGCTGTTTCCATGCAGCTGGACAGACTATGAAGCATACAAGACACATCCTCAGAACTCCAAGAGATATTAGAGGAGCCAGAACTAGACAACATCCCATGGAGGATACAGTTGAGCAAACAAAATTTTCTCCTAAGGGTTGACAGTCTCATTTGTGCCCCAAGCTGATGAAACTTAGGGAATATTCATGCGTAGTTTGCTTGCGACTCTGTAATGATTTGCTAATCAACTAAAGGGAAGCAGGTTCCACAAGAGATAATCCCGGGAAAAACATAACAACTGGCAAGACTCACCATGGCCTGGCTGGTCCCACAAGCTTCCCCACCATCCTGCCAGAAGAACCCTGTCTTTCTAGTACCTGGATTCCAGGCACTTGGTTGACATGTAAACATGTCAGCGGCATCTACGGTTCAGCCTTCTTGCTCTCAGGTCCAGCATGTTTCTCTGTGGCTCCAAGCCCCTCTCACTTCAGCCTCCCCAAATCACCTTTTTCCACTACAGTCACCTGTCCCTTGAACCAGCCAGTCAGCAAGCCGAGGAAGTCTCTGCTTTCCTCACAGTCCTGAGGAGTGGGTGCTGGGAACTGGGATGTGGGTGTTCTCTTGGCTCTGCACTATCATTCTGGGGGCTCAACGACATCAGTCAGAGTCCCCTACTGGCTGAAACTCCCTTGCCATGAGGGATTTCATTTTATGTCTGCAGTTCACAGGTTGAGGGGGTGATAGTGAGAGGAGGAATGTGGAAAGAAGAGAGGATGCCACACATCACTAAACTCACTATAGCTTTGGGGCAGAGATACAGAGATTTGGTAAAGGTCCAGAAATCCACATGCTGGGTTGTGCTTACTAAGTCTGCCTGTGTGTTGAGCTAAGCAAACAGATCTCCTGTCTCCTTGACAACCAGAATACAAGCATGTTTACCTATATTATCTACCCTCTTTGCTGAAGCCAGTGCATAATTAGTGGAGAAAAAACTATAGGGTTTTCACCTGCTGAAGCTAGGTGAAAGAGCCCACATCTCTTAAACGTCTATCTTTCACTCCTTTCTAGGCCAGGAGTTACCTACTCAACTTCATTCGCATCTCACTTGTCAAATTAATCATTCCTGCCTTTTACTTACCGGTGGAAAGCTAATATAGGTTTGCCTCTCCCTGTCAGTCAACACTATTGAAGGGCCTGGTAAGAAAATTTGCTTGGAAGGTTTTTCTGGAAATTTCTATTTATAAAGGCACACCTCAGTGGCCCTAGACAGTAACCATAAAGAACCTCCTTTGTGTGGGAAGAATAGGGCCGTGTTGTCACCATCTTGAACAAGAAGGAGAGGCCTATCCTCCTCTTGATAGACCCCACACCCATGTTTGCTGTATTGACATGTAAGACATACTGCATTAGTTACAACGTGTTTGAAATGAACTGAACCCGGAGATTTGCCTAATAAGTGGGACCATCTCAAGGATGTGGAAGGCAGCAGGCTCTGAATACTTAGGGATCCCAAGAACACTGTCTCCTGAGATAAACAGCAACTAAAGTAAAGAAGGCATCCTGGGAAGATGGAATCTTACCCCTTAAGTCTGGAATGCCCTTTCCCTGTGACTGTCCTAATCACCACAGCCCCAAGCCAGTGGAGAGGATGGTCAGTATGGGAGGACAGTATCTTGACTTCCTCCTGACTGGACACAAAGGGCCTATGAGGCTGTATTTGGAGTGACTCATCATGTTGAACATGGTGCACACCCACACACCTGAGCTTATACTCACAGGGTGGAGGAGGACAGGATGGAAGCCAACTGGGGAGAGGGAAAGAATGAACATGAGTATAGAGGCCCTGATTTTTCAAAAACAGTTATAAAGCAAATGTGATGAGAGGAGTAAAGTGACTTGCTTCTCTTCCCTTCTCTCCCCATGCCAGGTCTTTTCAGGATGTTTGCAGACTGTGTGGAGAATAGGAGGGGCTTGTAAACACACGTAGTCCTATTGAGTCCCCGTGTGCACCACCCCATGTAGATCTGTATGGGTATGCTGGTGCCTCTGGGCATGTGTGTGGAAACCCATGTGATGCTGCAAAACAGTACAAGCACCACGCATGTAAGCCTAACCACAAGACAATTGCCAAACCCAACTCTGATGGGAAAAGCTATTATTGTCCAAGAGTCAACAAGTACCCTGTTCTCATGCCAGCTCCCCTTCTGGGAATCACCTAACATAGTTGGGGAGGTAAGAGCATGTAAAGTCATGAGATGGAATGGAACAAAGGAGAATGTCTACCAACTGTCATACTTGACATCCTGATGGGGAGGTCACTTAGAGTGTAAAAAATTGGACTCATTAGGAATGAGTTGGGACTGGAGCTCAGGCTCCCTTCTCAGAAAGTGTCCTGCTGGCTTTTGCCAAGAAGTGAGAATAGGAGATGGAGGGGCTGTCTGTGTGGACCTCCTTCAACCCTGCTGGGAGTGGCTCAGTGTGAGGTGCAGGTGGATTCATTGACGGGGATATATTTGGAACAGCAGTAGATTTATGGCAACTGATTACATGATAATAGCTGGCCTGGACAGAGCTCTTGTGCAATTACCAGAACCCTGTACTACTACTAATTTACATAACAAACATTTCACACCTACTTGATGAGGGTAGCTAATGTTTATTGAGAGTCAAGTACTGTTCTGAGCTCTTTATACCTATTAATTTAATCTGCACATGAGCTCTATGAGGTGGGTACTGTTATCACCATTTCCATTTTATCGAAGAGGAAACTGAGGCAAGTGAGTTTAAGCAACTTCCCTAAAGTCTTTCACTGTATGCAAGAGCCAGGGTTTGAACACAGGAAGTTTTATTCCAAATTCAACCCTTGTAGTCACCAAATGTATCCGCTGCCTATGTTTACTTTTGTGTGAAGCACTATAGGGGTTTGAAAGAGGCTAAGGGAAAGGGCATGGTCTCTACTTTAAAAGTGTTTACGGTCTTGTGGAGAGACAGACAGCATTGTGAAAGATTTGTGGAAGACTGAATTAAGCAAATTTGGCCATTCTGCAAATATAAGCATTTTCTGGTAACTATTGGTAGGCTCTTGAGGTCAGAGGTAGATGGGGAACTATAAATCCCCTCTCCTACAACCTCAAAAGTGTTGAACTGAACCCCACCAGACACAGACACATATTGGCAAGGAAGCACAGAGATAGTCATTCAATCCATTCAGTAGTTTGGGGAAGGCCCCAGCAGTACAGTGAGCATGGTGCATGAAAGGCTGGCATGGGGACAGACAGTGGGCCGTTCTGGGTTAGATTAGGCAACAGGGTCCTCTGTGAAGGGAAGGACAAAAGACCAAGGGGCTGGTGGCAGGCATAGGTCTGCCACCTTCCTATGTCTTATTCATGAAAGGGAGTAGAGCCTCTATAGTATACCTAACCAATCACCAGTCTTGACCCTATTCATTGCACCAAAAACTTGATTTCACAGAAGATATAGGAAGTGCTAGATAGCCCCCTCTGAAGATGCTGATTTACAGTTGGGTACCTCATGTGCTGGTGAGCCATCTGGAATGTTGCTTCCTGACCCGGCGCTCATGCCTCCTGCTTCCCGAGTCCCATCAAATGACCTTTGTGTGTCCAAAACCATCATCCATTATGTCATTTTGGTCTAGTGTGTCTTTCCAGATGGTATGTTGTCTTTCATAAATCAAATAACGGAGAGAACATCCCATAATACAAGAATCTTTGTAAGAACCTGAACGTAAGGCAAAATTCTCTACATCAAAGGGTAATTTGGAGGGAAATATGCCCTGTCTTTGTGTATTTACTATCACATAAAAGCACCTAGTTTGTGTATGGCACATAGCAGATAAGCACAATACATTTGAGTTTCCTTCCTACATCACTATCTCATTTAGTTTTCAGCAAAAAAAAAAACAAAAAAACAAAACCACAATGAGAAAGTTATTATAGTTTTTATTTTATAGGTGAGGAAATAAAAGTTTAAAGTAACTTGTCTATTTCACATGACAGCAGGTGGCCATTCTGGGTTTATGCTAGAATTCCATGCCTTTCTAGTATCAACACTGCTTCTCTAACACACATAACTGGGCTTTGCAGAAATTGCATTTACAAAGCACTTTCACATACCCCATTACATCAGATCCTCAGAAAACTCCTGTAACATGAGGATTATTATTTCCTTCATTTCCAAGTAGAGGAAACAGCTAGAGGAGTTACACCAATTTGCCCAGGTTTTCTGAAATGATGAATGGGTCTGTCAGAATTGAATCCCATGCTTTATGATGTCCATACCTTTGCAATGGGCACCACACCATGTGACATCTCAGCACAGAAGCCGAGATGGCCAAAGGGCTGGATGTGAACTGCATGCCAGAGCACCCATTCATGAGCAAGGAGGATCCAATTGGCTCTTTGGTATTCCAGAGCTGCCCTTAAATCCCAGCTCAGCAGCATGGAGAGGCCACTTGTAATGAGAGTGATAACCAATATTTTCATAGATTTTCATAGTTTCTAAAGTACCTATCTCATGTGTTCTAATTTTCAATGCAGCCACTACATTCAACACTACATTAAAAAACAGAACAGTGAGGTAGCTATATTTTTCAGGCTGACTACGTCTAGCCTTGACTGTGTTCTTAGGTGCAGGAATCAATTCCCACGTCCTGTGGAGGCCACTTTCCTAAATGACACTCTGCATTTTTCTTGCATCGCTTAATCTCCTTGAGACTACCTTGATCTTCTAGGTATAATTTTCTCAGGACCCCTTTAAAATATATTTGCTGTAGATTATAACAATAGTATATGGCCTTGAAAATAATTTAGAAAACATAAATGGTATACATAAAAAATTAGCATTAACAAATTACTCCTTTACCAAGATAAGCTAATATCTTGCTACACACACACACACACACACACACACAATGTTTCATCACATGTACATGTATGTAGGTACCATTATTTGTGTATTAATGAAGATTTACTATTTGGATTTTTTTTTAATGTTTATTTATTTTTGAGAGAGAGAGAGAGCACACGAGTGAGCAGGGGAGGGACAGAGAGAGATGGAAACACAGAATCCGAACAGACTCCAGGCTCTGAGCTGTCAGCGTAGAGCCCGACATGGGGCTCAAACTCACAAACTGGGAGATCATGACCTGAGCCGAAGGCACTTAACCGACTGAGCAACCCAGGCGCCCCACTTGGATTGTTTTTAATATATATACAACATTTCAGTGAAAATCCTTGAACACATATGTCTATATCCTTGTCTAATTTTCTAGAAGTGGAATTGCTGTTCATGAGAATATACTTTTTAAGAGATTTTAACATGTATTGATAAATTACTCTCCAGAAAACTTGAATCTATTTGTACTCTCACCAACAAAACACAAGACATACCTTTTCTACACCTTTGCCAACAGTGAGAATTAACAAACTTTTATTCTTTAACAAGCTAATAGGAGAAAGCAATGACTTGTTTTTTCACATTTCTCTCACTACTTATAATGGTGAACATCTTTTGAGGGACCTGGGTGGCTCAGTCAGTTAGGTGTCCGACTTCAGCTCAGGTCATGATCTCAGGGTTCATGGGTTTGAGCCCCAGGTCAGGCTCTGTGCTGACAGCTCAGAGCCTGGAGCCTGCTTCCGATTCTGTCTCTCCCTCTCTCTCTGCCCCTCCCCTGTTCACACTCTGTCTCTCAAAAATAAATAAACATCAAAAAAAATTAAAAAAATAAAGGTGCACATCTTTTTATCAGTTTATTGTTCAGTCTGGAGTGTGTCAAGAATCAAAAGGGGCACTAACCAGAAGGGAGGCATATGGAATTCGTGGTCACACTACTTACTGGCCATTTGCATTTCTTAGTTTGAGAGTTACTTGTTCATAGCTTTTATTTTTCTATGTAGTTGTCTATTCTTAATGATTACATAAAGATCATGTTACAATAATAATATTAACCTTTTGTAATTTATGTTAAATATATTTCCCCAGTAGGTTATTTTTATTTTATGTTTTTAAAAGTTTATTTATTTATTGGGGTGGGGGGGAGAGAGAGCAAAGGAGGGGCAGAGAAAGAGGGAGAGAGAGAATCCCAAACAAGGTCTGCACCATCAATATGGAGATTGATGTGGGGCTTAAACTCATCAACTGAGAGATCATGACCTGAGCCGAAATCAAGAGTCAGACACTTAACTGACTGAGCCACCCAGGTGCCCCTGTTTATTTTTATTTTTTATTATAAAAGTAATTTAAAAAATACAGGTTTTTTGTAGTTTGTTTCAGGCTTTTCAAGGAAACTTTTTGAGGTAATTATAGATTTACATGCAATTCTTAAAAATAACACAGAAAGGTCCCCTTTATCCTTTAGCCAGTTTCCTGCAATGCTAACATCTTGGAACATTGTAATACAGTATCAATGAGGATATTGACTTGGGTACAGTTAAGACAAGGATCCTTCATGTTGTCCTTTTATAGCTACACCCTCCCCTTAACCCCTGGAAATCAGTAATCTATTCTCCATTCCTATAACTTTGTCATTTCAAGAATATTATAGAAATGCAGTCATACAGTCTATAACCTTTTGGGATTGGCTTTTTTCATTCAACACAATTCTCTGGAGATTCCTCCAGGCCATTGAGTGTCCTGATAGTTTGTTCCTTTTTATTGCTAAGTGGTATTCCAAGATAGGGAGGCATCACAGTTGGTTTAACTGTTCACATACTACAGGACATTTGGGTTATTTCCAGCAGTTGTAGTTTGACTACTAAAAATGAGGCTGCTATAAATATTCATGTACAGGTTTTTGTGTGAACCTAACTCTTAATTTCTCTCAGATAAATGCCTGAGGGTGTGATTGCTGCATTGTACGGTACTTACATGTTTGGCTTTTTTTTTTTAATGCCAAATTGTTTTCCAGAATGGCCATACCATTTTACATTCTCACCAGCAATGTGAGAGTCATCCATTGTCTGTGTATCCTCACCATCATTTGGTATTGTCATTCTTTTTTATTTAAGCCATTCTGATAGGTGGGTAGTAATAAGTTATTGTGGTTATAATTCTCATTTCCCTTCTGGCTAATGATGTTGAGCATTTTTTCATGTGTTTATTGCTATTTGTGTATTCTTCTTGGTAAAATGTCTCTTCATCTCTTTTGTCCATTTTCTAACTGGATTCTTTGGGATTTTTTACTGTTCCGTTGTGAGTGATCCTTGTTTATACTAGACACTAGTCCTTTGTCAGCTATGTGGCTTGGAAATATTTTCTCCCCAATATATAACTTGTCTTTTCTTTTTCTTAACAGGGTCTCTTCACAGAGCATATTTTTTAAGGTTTCTGATTTATCAAATTTTCCTTTTATACATTATATTTTTGGAATCAAGTTTAATAACTTTTTTTATAGATCCTGAAGATATTTTCCTATTTTTCTTAGTAGTTTTATAGTTATATATTTTACATTTAGGCTCATGATCCATTTTGAGTTAATTTTGTAAAGAATGTGAGACTTCGGTTGGGTTTCATATATTTTCCTATGGATATCTAATTGATCCATAACAATTTCTTCTTTTTTCCTTTCTTTTCTTTTTTTTTTTTTTTTTTTTTTCCATCTTTGTCAAAAACCAGTAGGGCATGTTTGTGAGAGTCTATTCCTAGGTCCTCTGTTGTGTTCCACTGGTCCATCTTATCTGTCCCTCCACCAGTATCACACAATCTTGATTACTGCAGCTATAAGTCTTGAAATTCGATAGACTGATTCTTTTCATTTTATTCTTCCTTTTCAAAATTGTTTCAGCTATTTTAAATTCTTGGCCTTTCCATATAAATTTTAGGATACTCTTGTCTATATCTACAAAAATCTTGCTGAGATTTTGATAGAACTGAGCTAAACTTTACAGTGGGTTGGATGGTGTTCTCTCAAAAGATATACCCATACCCTGATCATTGGAATAAATCAATGTGACCTTCTATGGAAAAAGAGTCTTTGCAAATGTCATGAAGTTAAGGACGCTCAGATGAGGAGATCGTCCTGAATTATCAGGTGGGACCCAAATTCAACAAGTGTCCTTATAAGAGATATACAGAGGAGACAGAAAAGAAGAACACATTGTAGTCAGGGAGACAGAGGTTGGAGTGAAGTGGCCACAAGTCAAAAAAAATGCCAACTGCCACTAGCCACTAGAAGAGGCAAAGAACAGATTATCCCCTAAAGCCTCCAGAAGGAAAGCTGCCCTGCCAGCACCTGTATTTCGGACTCCTGGCCTTGAGAAATATGAGAGAATGACTCTCTGTTGTCTTAAGCCACCCAGTTGTGGCCATTTGTTATAGCAGCCATGGGAAATCGAGAGAAAACTCGATTTATACCTAAATATAAGACCATACCTAAATATGAGACTCTGGATCTGATTTAAACTTCTATTTTTAAGTGGCTTTTTCTGATACTGTTCTTGCAGGAGGTGGCAGGGTTTGGGGGTAGGGGATGGAGAACTACCTTGTTATTGCTAGGGGGAGGTGGAAATCCAGGTTCCCCACTTGGCCTCTGTTGACACATGGGAGGGAGCTCCTTGCTACTACTGGGTAATCTCCATGGGCCCTGAGAGGTGGGATGGGGGGATGTCTTTACAGGCCAGTGGGGATGAAAGTCCTGGCCCCTACATGGCCTTCTCTGCTAATCCCCCAGTGGAGGGCTCGGGAGCACCTTGATACTGGCTCATGAGTGTCAGAAGTATAGGCTCTTCTGCTCTTCACTGGCATGGGTGGGAATGGGACCACAGCTTTTTCTGTGGTGTTTGGCTGAAGGAGCAGTTAATGCCTAAAAATTGTCTATCTTTCCAGACTGCTCCTTTCCTCTTCCTTTGGCTAGAGAAAGCAGGCTTTTCTGAGGGCTTTTTGCCATCGTTGACTGCTCCTATTGGCCTTTCTGGGTTGCTGGCTTCTTGGGTTCCAAGTCTGGGCTATCTGAGGCAAAAAGAAAATGCAGAGAACTCGTGGCCGTGTCATTTCTCGGGTCTCCAGGGGTGTAGCAGCCCTGCCTTCTGATTTCTGTGTTTCAAAACTATGTAATGTTTATTTTAGATATAATGTCCAGGGACTTTAGTTGTCCTTAGTGAAGAAATAAGCAAAAGTACATCTAATCCAAAACAAGAGTCTGTTTTATTAAAAATAGAATAATAATAATAACTAACAGAACCTAAACCCAACATCTAAGTGTCTCACTTCTCCTGCCTTCCCCTCGCTCCACTTTCTTTAAGTAACTCGTGGTTCCTCTAGTGCCTCTGTAATAGTAACAGAATACAAATCAGAAGCCTCACACTCTCCACTTTAAATTTTAATTAGGTAAATATTTTTACTAGGTGCCATATTTCCTTAGATCTCATTTAAAATATTCAACAAGGCATATAATTGAAAAATCTCCCTCTCATCCTTATTCCTCAGACACCCAGATCTCTTCCCCTAAAAGCAACCAATGTTCTCATTTCCTTGAATATCCTTCCAGAGATATTTTAGTCATATATTATCAAAAACATTACGCTTTTATGATCAAATGTATTATAATTCCCAACTATTGATGTCCTCTTTCCTAGTAAGGGAATTATCTATCCCTGCCTATGGTAGTGCCTTCTTGTGGAAGGATTATCCCTACATGCCCCATAAACAGATTTCACCACGTACTTGCTTTGACCAATGAAAGGTGAGCATCAGTCATGTACACCAGTATTAAGCAGCAGATTTAACACCCTTGTGGGTTTTCACTACCTGCTGGCTCTTCTCTGAAATGAGAAGAGGTGTTCTAAGGGCTATCCCTTTCTCCTGGGTCTCATAATGAGAACTTATATGTCAGTAAACTCACAGCCACTATATTAGTTATCTACTGCTGCATAACAAATAGCTTTAAAATGTAGCAGCAGCTTAAGATAAAAATAATTGCCATACAAATATTTTAAAAATTATTTACTAGATGAAAATATTACTATCTCACAAAATTTCTGAGGGTCAGGAATCTGGGAGCAACTTAGTAAGGTGATTCTGGCTTAGGGTCTCATGAGGGCTATAGTCAAGCGGTCAACTGAGTCTGCAGCAATCTGAAGGCTTGACTGGTGCTGGATGAATGACATGCTTCCAAGATGACTCACTCACGTGGCTATTTGCAGGAAGCCTGTCTCAGTTCCTCACCACAGGTGCCTCTCCACAGGGCGGCTCAACATGGCACCTAGTTTCCTCCAAAACAAGTGATCCAAGAAAGAATGATACACCATGTGCCCACAATGGAAGCCATTGTGCCTTTTAAAACCCAGTCTCAGAAGTTATATGGGATCACTTCTCTAGCATTGGATTGGTCACATAAACCAACTCTGGCACCATGTGGGAGAGGAGTACACGGGGTGTGCATACCATGAGGCAGGACCACTGGGAGCCATCTTGGAGACTGCCAGCCACAGCCAGAGACATGATTTATAAGCAAAACAATACATCATTGTTTTAGTATTTGGGCAGTGTTGGTTGCCTCAGAATAACCCATCACAAGCTAAACCGATAAACTTACATGTCTTTATTTATAAGGTTTAAATAGTTGGCTTTTTGGTTTTTTTTCGTTTGTTTGTTTACTTCATGTTCTGAAAGATGAACAATGAATACTTCTTATACTCTCTTTGACTTTCTTACCATCCTGCCCATTTCTTAAGTGTGGTTAGTTTTATTATTTTTTTAGGTTTTTATTATTGTTTTTAAGTTTTTCTATTTTTAAGTTTTCTATTGTGTGTATAACTCTAAATTATGTGCTTAGATCTGGCTCCATCAGCTTTGATATCATTGGCTTACTCCTCACTATATAAGATTAAGAAATCAGTGCTTTTACAGCTCTTCTAACATCATCTCCCTCCAAACTTCTGTCAGTGATACCATTTATTTTTATTTTTTTAATGTTCTTTTTGCCTCTTCATATCCTTCTCTTCACACCGTGTTGTTACCCTAAGACTTTACTAAGCTGAGTCACCACACAGAGCAGAAGGCTAATGAAAGGTTCTTATGTCCATCAGGGAAACATAAAAACAGTGGGTGCTGAGAGGAGCAGTGGATTTGATGCTATAAGACCTGACTCTGAGGCAGAGGACTGACTGGAATCTAGAGGATTCCTGACCTGTGCTCACATGTATTTTCTTTCAGGTCCTTATCCGGGGCGGACAACATTTCCCACTTGGGGCCAAATTCCCCAAGCTTCCACAGCATAGGAGCATCAATCCTGGTGCTTATGCGAAGGGAGCCCCTGATGCAAACAGGGGAGTTGAGGAGAGGGCAGCCTGATAGAGCTTTTCTAACAGACACCTTTTGTGTCCTCCACCTTGCGCTTGCTATTTTTCCTGAATCAACCCAACCTCCCAGGGTGTAGTTAATTCCTCTTAACTACCTGTTAGTGTGAGTATCCTGTGGAGTTCACCCGTGGGCCCTTACAAAATGAGGTGCTGGGATACAAATATAGTGCAGGACATTCAGTTCGATTTCAATCTCAGATAAACAATGGATTTTTTTTTGTATAAGTGCATGCCAAATATTGCATAAGACATACTAAACAATTCTTCATTGTTTATTTGAAATTCTAATTTAACTGAGCATTCTGTATTTTTACTTGCTAAATCTGCAACTCTACAAGGGTGGGGCTGAGCTCCCTCTTATCAGCAGGGACAGATGCAGAGCCAGGAGCCCCATACAGAAGCCCTGATCAATCCAAGACCGTCATGAAGACCTCAAAAAGCCTGCCTATGTTCAGAGATATGTCTTGTAGAGAGGCATCCACATGCAAGTTTCTCAGAGTTTCCTTGAGTAGCTTTATCTGCCAGCCCACAAATTACCTCATATGCAAATGATTCCACATCTATTTCTCAGCCCTAGAGAAGCAGTTTGCATTCAATGTAGCTGCATTTGTTTATACTTTTGTATGTGTTGTCCTTTTTTCTAACAGATCCAGATTCAATATTTCCTGAATGCCAGTTCTGTGACAGCACACTGTATTAGGTGTTTTCTCATCTCCCCTCTCCTTATCTTCACAACCCCATGAAGGAAGCATCGTTTATTAGTGTTGTTGTTCTTGTTTTCCAGATGTGGAAACTGAGTTTCAAAGGGTCCTTGAAGGCCGAGGGACTCATCAGAACAGTATTGCCTGCGGCCACTACTAAGAAATGCTGCAGCGGGGATGGAAACTCCTTCCTACAGGGGAACGGCTCCCTTAACGTCCTGGAGGCCTCCCTGCTTTTCCGTCTTCACCCAAGGCACCTACCACTCACTGCTCCCACCAATAACCAGGTACCAGTTTCTCACCCCCATTGGAACTCTTAAAAAGCTGAAGCTCAGTAAAAGGAGAGAGGAGAGAACATTCCCTCCCACAGGATGGTGACGTGGAGCTTCTGTGATTTACTATGAAAACCATGGAGATCCATTCATTAGTCCATAGAAACAAAGTTGCAAAAGGAGGATAAATCCTACACTTGTCTGAATAAGTAAATGGGCTGTGGTTTGGCAGCTCGAGAACTTATTGAACCTTTAGGTTATAATTTACGTTGGCAAATGCGATCTAAATTCAAGCCATGATTTAAAAATGAACTTGCACAGTGCTCACCTTGGAGTTTGTGCCTGCCTTTCCCAGGTAGATGAATGTATGTGACTGGTTTTGCTTTCTACTAGAATTTCAGTGAGGGGAGGGACCATGTCTTTGGTGATTTATTGTTTCCCTGGAGGACTAGAGCACTGCTTTGGCCAGAACTGAGTTCAGTCCATGCTTTCCAATGATGGAGAAGCATGGGAACCTCGCATATTTCTATCTGTAGCGGTGATGCAGCTCAAGAGATTTGCAATCACTTGCAATCATTATTAACTGCTGGCTAACATTATTATTATTTTTTATTTGAGAGAGAGGGGGGCAGAGAGAGAGAGAGAGAGAGAATCCCAAGCAGGCTTCACACTGAGCATGGAGTCCAGTGTGGAACTCAATCCCACAACTGTGTGAGATCATGAGTCAGGTGCTTAACTGAGCCATTCAGACATCCTTAGGCCATTATTTTTCTTAACGGCATAAACCCCTATTAGCTTTTAGTTTGCCCTTTTGAGAAAGCACTGAAGTTTACATCTTCCCAATTCTCTGAAAGAACCCAGAAAAGTGTGAAGAAGGGAAAACCATTTAGGTAGGTATCAGCTCAGGGCCTTCAAAATAGCTGGGTTGGGTCAAGCTTCAGAACTTAGTTTCTGCCGTGAAATATGAAAATGATGCAGATGTGTACCCTTGGACTGAGGCAATATTCAATTTCACTCTGGTGGTTAGGGAAGAAGGACATCCTAGTCTGAAATCCTACCCATAAAAAGACTGAAGAGAAGTTCCTCCAAAACAAAATAAAATATGTATTGTTTAGGCAAGTGTTATGGTCAGATGACATTTTGATTTGAGTCCGCTCCGCTTAATGCCTTCATCTCCTACTCTGAGGGATGAAATCAGCTCTCCCATCCCACAGGTTCAGAAGAAAGCTCCCCTTTGCAGGCTGAGATGCCATTTTCGGCTTTGGAAGGGAAACAAATCATGTTATTGTCAAGGCTGTTATTGAGAACATCGTGCTCTCAGCCCTACTGGCTTGGCCATAGTCAAAAGACTCAAACAAAGCTGTTTGCCATGAATTTCATCACTCTGCCTTGCCCAGCTGGGATCTCCCCCACCCCTACCTAATCCGCTCTCATTTTGAATGCGCCAGAATTTATTCCAGGAACAAGTTAAAATTCTTGCTACTTTGAGACCTACAAACAGTGCAAATCTTTTCTTTCCTTTCCCTTCCTTTTTTTAAGAAAATAAAATCGCTTGCTGGATGATCCTGGGTAGATAGCTCCAGCGTATAAAGCCCCTCAAGAGTAGCAGGGGATGGAGTGATCACTTTGCCAGACTGGAGGATATACATAAAGTATAGGCCACTGAGCAAATACCTAATTGCCTTCCAGGGCACAGAGGCCCCAGGGCCCCGTGCCTGGCTCTGACACCTGTCACCATTGCTGAGTGGACCCAAGAGAGTTTGTCTACTCAATAAAGGCACTGGAGTCCTACCTGTTAATCTCTTGCCTTAGGGCCTGTACATAGGTCCCTTATCCATTATGCTGTCAACTTCTTCACCTCTGAGGCAGGATAGGAATGCAGTGGTTGTCCTGAGGAATTGGGAAAATACAAAGAATAATGTGTTCCCCCAAACAATGTTATTTAAGAGTCCACTGGATGGGGGAGAAAATGCACTGGCAGCTTTCATTACTTTTGTTTTGAGCATTTGTGTGTTTGAGTTGGGAGGGTGAGAGGGAGAGCTTTATTTCTTTTTAGAGTTTATTTTGTTACTAAATTTTCCTTGAAAAGTACTGTTGGCTAGAACAGTCTTTCTAAAAACCTCCAAAATAGAACACAAGAGTCAGTATGGGTAAGAGACACTGCTTAAAAAGCAATACCTTTGGACGCGGAAATTGTAATATTAAAATTCTTGCTCAGACTCAGAGTCTGTGATTTGAGGCAAGTGAATTTGGATATCTGAGCCTTTCTTTCCACCCCACCTCTGGGAGATGAGTATACTATAATAAAACCTATTTGAAAGCATGGGTGTGAGCACAAAATAAAATAGAATATATAAAGTACACAGCACAGAACCTGGCATGTAGTGGGTGCTTAAAAACAGCAACAGCCAACATTGATTTACTTACCGGTTACCATCATCTGTGCCTTACCTAAAGGATGTCATTTAAACCTCACCACTACTCCAAGAGGTAGCTACCACAATCATCCCCGTTATATAGAAGGGTGAGACTTAGAAGGGCCCTTCCGATCAAGAGGCAGAGGCAGGATTTGAGCCCAGCTCTGGCTCTTACCTGCCGTGTCCTATGCAGAGGCTGCAAGCTGAGTCCCATTAGCCAGATCTGGCCCATGAGTGTGTATGGTATGGTTCAGCTTACAATATATATATGTACAATATATATATGTATATATGTGTGTGTGTGTGTATATATATATGTGTATATATATATATATATATATGTTTTCAAGAATTTACATATACATGTAACTTAGTTGTCAACTCTTAAAAATTGAGAAAGATTTCACAATTCTGGATCTTTAGCTTCTCCCTTAAGGTCTGAAGCTCTGGCCACCATGCCCTTGTGTTCCCACATAACCATGTGTACCTGTGGACAGTCCGGAGCTTGTGACAGTCCCCACCACTCCTCACCCTCGCACATTCTGGCCCCCAGAAGTATTGTAGGCTTTGTCCTCTCTCCCTCCTCCTTTTGCATCCTAACTAAAGTCAGGAAGTTATTAGGTCTGATGTCTGTATGTGGTTCCTTTGTGGAGTAAAATGGCCAGTCCTGTCTGAGATAGCTCCCGGGCAGTACAGGGTCAATGACACACTAATGTTCCCCGTTTCCTCGAGGGCTCCCTGATGCTTCCTCTGCTCTGAGAAATCTGGAGAGACCCTGAAGCACCCCTGACTATGAGTGCGTGTCATCTCTTACCTCTCAGATTGCCTTTTTCTTCCCTTTGTACTTCTATGAAACCACCTGAACCAAGAACCTCGTCACCTCCACCTTCCTCGTTTATCGCAGGAGCCTCTTACTGCATCTCCCTGTTATATCCCCTACTCGTTCAACCCATTTCACACAGTGACTTCATACCCACCTTCAGCAAATCTTTCCCGGTCAGGGTTGGCTTCAGGGGTGTGAGATCTGGCAATTACACCAGACCCCACACTTAGAAGGCTCTGTACCGGTTTAATGCTCTCCTATTGGCATCTTGAAATTGTTTATGATTTTTGAGCCAGAAGCCAACAATTTTATTTTGCACTGGGGCTCACAAATTATGTAGCTGACCCTATCCTGTTTCAGTTCGAGAAGCTTCAATGACTCCTTACCTTAGAAGTATTTCCTAGTCTTTTTTTAGCATGGCACACAAAGAGCATAGCGGTGTCTGTGTGCTACAGTGGGATGCTCTGAAGCCCCAGACCCCGGCCAGCCATAATGGGGGGAACGGATGTTACGGAAAACCGGAACCCCTTCCCGGCACACAAAGATGCTGAGCACACCCTCTAGGGAAGTTCTGGCCTGCAGGAGTAGGTCCTATTAGTTCACCTTACTGCTCACCCAGCTGTATTTTAGGAGCCCCGTCCTGTCATGTCAGTCTCTATGAGTCCACGTATTACTCTCGTTCTTATCTCTAGACCCTCATTGATGTAGTTCCTGTAACTGTTCCATCGCAATGTCACCCAAATGCTGCCCATTTTGTCAGAGCAGCTCAAGTCCATCTCCTCCACCAAGTCTACTGTGTATCAGCCAACAGTGCTTCATTCACACATCAAATGATTATCGGTTGCTTAATCTGTACCAGGTCCTGAGCAAGTGTTGGGAAGATGCTTATAAACAAACCCATGCCTTAATGAAGCTTATTGCAAGTTAGGAAGGCAGTCGCATAAAGAGGCCACTTCGAAGCACTGTGAAAGAGGCATCATAGAAGCAAGGGAAGGATGTATTAGTTCCTAGGGCTGCTGTAACAAATTACCACAAACCTGGTGGCTTACAGCAACAAAAATTTGTTCTCTCATAGTTCTGGATAATAGAATACTGAAATCAAGGTGTTGACAGGACCACACTTCCCCTGAAGGCTTTGGAGAAGAATCTTTCCTTGCCTCTTCCAGTTTCTGGTGGCTCTGGGCTTTCCTTGGCTTGTGGCCGCATCACTCAATCTTTGTCTCCTTCTCACATCTTCCTCCTTTTTTCTGTGTTTCTTATAATGACACTTCTCAGTGTATTTAGAGCCCACCTGGATAATCCAGCATGATCTCATCTCAAAATCCTTAATTACCTCTGCAAAGAGCCCTTTTCCAAATAAAGTAACATTCACAGTTTCTGGGAATTCAGATATGGACATTTAGGGGGGCATCCTTAAACCCACTTCAGAGGGTATATGACAGGGCAGATAAACCCACACTGAGGAACTGGGGGATGTCTTCTTGAAAAAAAATAACATTGAAACTGAATAATCCAGAAAAAGAGGGGAAAGAAGAGGGGTGGTAGTGGTAAAATTATCTCTATAAATAGTATGTGCAAAAAATCCCAATACAAAGTTAAACATGCTGGGTCCCTGAACTAAATGAAGCTAAGTGTTTTTACAGAATAACATACATGAGATAAAGGATAAGAGAAGCAGCTGGAGAAGTGAACAGAGCCAAGCCAAGATGAGCCTTGTAACCACAGAAAGGCCTTTGGACTAATGTACTGGGGAGGCATTGAAGGCTTTTAAGCAATGGAAGGACATTATTGAATTTCAAAAGATTGCTATGGCTGTATTGTGGAGCATGATTTGGAAGGGGCCAAGACTGGATCATGGAGACTGGGTGGGAAATGGTCACATAATCCAGGCAGTAAATAATAAACTAGGATAGTACAGAATGGGGGAGGGGGAGGCAAATCAATAAATTCAAGAATTTATTTGGGAGGCAGAATCAACAGGACTTGGTGGCCAAAGGCATTTCAGTGTGGAAGTCAAGAATGGTGCCCAGGTTTTTAGCTCCCGGTTTAGAGAACATTGCCATTATTGAAGTAGGGAACGGAAAAGGAGGTGCAATCTGGATGGACACTGGAGGAATGAGTTTGAAGTGTCTTTGGACCAGCCAACTGAAGATGATTAGTGGGCATTTGAATTTAGAAGTCAGAAGAACTGGAGAGAGTGCTGGGGCTAGAAATACACTTGGAACCCATCAGCATGTGTATCATATGTTAAGTCAGGGAGCAATGGATAGAGTGAAAAGAGAATAGGGCCCAGGACAGGACTCTCAGGAGCACTAAGACTCACTCAAGGACAGTGACTGCTGCAAGTGGCAGAGAGCTCAGAGGGTGGCAACTACCAATATTTAGTTACGTGTGGCTTTTATGATACAATTGAAAATTTATTGTCAATTGCCCTATTCTGTGTCATTCATTTTATATTTTGCTGAACAATTCAAGTACAATAATGTTCTCCATTATGCTGTATTGGTCACTAACTATTTCATATACCCAAGAACCAAGGCAAAGGTCCAGATCCAGAGGCCCATGTGGGAATAAATGCTGAACAGTTGGCTAGGTGTTATTTGTCTGAGCCTGAGTCAGAGAACCTAGGGAAGGGACATTTCCCATCTCCTCTGATCCTTCACCCAAACCCCTCATCCAACATCACCATCAAATGAATATTCTAAAAAGTTCATTTCTCTTAGATTATAATTAAGTTTCTCTAAATTAAGAAGTATGTTTTTCTGGCTCAGTGTATTTCTTTCCCCCCTCCCCTGCCCCCTTTTCCAGCCAGTAAAATTCTATGTAACAGCACTGCTCAATGGAAATTTCTACAAACATGAAAACATTGTACACCTATATTATATAATATGGTAGCCCCTTGCTGAAGGTGGCTTTTGAGCTTTGGAATATAGCTGGTGTAACTGAAGAACTGAACTAATTTTATTTAATTTTGATCCATTTAAGTTAAAAAAAAAAAACCCACATGTAGCTCATGGCTACCACATTGGGCAAAATAACCATATAACTATAAGGGAGCTCAAAATTCATTTTCTCAAGGAACATTCCCTGAATCCTCGTCCCAAAGCCAGGCCTATCTCCCCACTATATGCTGTCTAGAGTCTTGTACTTTCATAAAGCTAAAGAGGGCTATAATTTTGAATAATTATATGTGTATTTACTGCTTTAATGCCTGTTTCCCCTGATAAAACAAGGAAAGCAGGAACTATGTCTACTTTATTTGCTACTATATTTCTAGCACTTAACAAAGGGCATGGTACTTACTATGTGCTCAATAAATATTTATTGAAAGTGAGTGAATGATAAAATGACTCACTAAAGCATATTATGGGATTATGTACCAAGTATATGTTTATTAAATAGTTGGCTATAGATTGTAACCATATAATAGATAATTCCGGAAGGCTAATAGCTCTAATCTATAGACATTGGAACTGTCAAGAGAGGGACAAGTTTGACAGGCTCAGTTTTGGATATGTAAAAGTTGAGGTGCCAGATCATGTGTTTTCTATTCCCTCGATCTTACTGTCCACTAAAATCCTGAAGGCTTTCCAGTTCATAATGGATGGTATGCCACATGTCCTCTCTCCTGCACTTTGCAGTTAATAGGAAAACCACTCACACTTCTCATTAACATTTGAGAACATTACATCACTGCTCAGCCCCTCCAAGTTTCTCTAAATCCCGAGTTTGTCATAGTGTCCTGGTCTCTGGTGCCAGCTTTGCATTCTCACAGTGTTTATTTGGCATATTCTCAAAGTTCCTAATCCAATTAATTTCTAAATGGTGACTATGTCAGGGACTATGGCACACCACCGCAGACCTCCCTTCAGATTCCAAAATGCACAAGTCAGCACTCTTTGGCTATAGCCCTGCAATAGTTAGGTAGCCCCTGCCTGGGATGGAACTGGAGCCACATGAGAAGCTCCGGCCTCACTGGAGCATCTGAGAGCTCCCCAGCTGGCTTTTCAGTCACCTTCAGCTCTGGGCCCCTCTCAACGCTGTGGCTTCCATCTCCTCCTAACAAATAAGTGGAACCTGGAAGGTTCTGCAAGCCCCACTGAATCCAGTTTCCTACACCCTGGGATGGCATCAGGCCAGGGCCCGTTAGCCAGGTTTCACTTCAAGTCCTTGAAGGGCATTCTGGGTCACAGCCAGGATAAACAGGCTAAGCCCCGGGGCGGGGGGGGGGGGGGGTTAGTCCAGCTGGGGTTAGGCAGAGTAGAGAGCCTGGGGAAGCCAAAGAGAAGGGAGGCTGAAAGAGAGGGTTGGGGGGGGGAACTTTCAACAGTTCTTGATTTCCGTGCCACCTTTGTGGCCGGCTTCTGCAAGCCTTGAGAGGGACTGTAAGGGATTTGGCTTGGTAAAGATGAGTGCAGAGGAGTCGGCCCCCGGTGCACAGATTTGACTCAGAATGGGCAAAAGAGCATTAGCCTTTTCTTCAAAGCAGTCTTCTCAGACACGCTGTGTTCTGTGTAAAGCTGAAGGGAATGGGCTTTAGTACGTATCACAGGGTCCCTGGTGGTGGACAGACACCTCCCTGTGCACCCCGAGGTCCTGTTAGCAGCTCTGTGGGGCAGCCACACCAGCTCCCCAACGTAAAGAGAAGAAGCCACATCATCAGCAGATGCCACCCTCCCTGGTCCATCTCCTCACACTCATTCCGTTGCCAAAAGACCACCGACCTCTGCTCTTGCCCTACTGTTTAGTAGAAGAGTCGTCCAGACGTTAACATTCCTCATTTTCCCTGCAGGAGACACAACTGCCGCCTTTTAAAATTTCTTCATAATCCTAAAAGCTACCAACAGAAGTGAGATGAACCACTTCATGCTGGAGAATCCATAGGCGGTCTGATTTACTGTGAGCTAGAGTCACAAACGGGAGCACGGGGTCATCGCTCAAGAGTCTTGGTAGCAGCCCAGGTGATTCCCAGAAGAGAGCAAAGCCACAGGGCAAGGGCAGCTGGTGATGTCGCCCTTGGGTTCCGATTGGCTGGAGCAGAGAGACAAGGGAGCACTTGAAGTCAGAGCAGAACACGGCGCACGGGTCCAAGAATGCCTGTGGCCTGTACTGTCCCGTTGTTATACATGTACATAATTCATGGAGTCATTCAGCCCAGTAGTTGGGGCCCAGCCAAGGAGCAGCCCATGCTGTCCCCTCACAGCCCACTGGCTAGGTTTGCTCTACCCAGTTTAACCCCAAAGGAAAACATTGATTTTACCGATATCAAACCTCAGGCCACTGAGAGATCTAAGCCATCCGGTCCTGAGACCTCTGGGAAGCTTTGCAGTGTCAAGCTGCCAAAGCGTCCCAAGTGCTGAGTGTTCGCAAACGGCCCTTTTGTCAATTACCTACAGCATACCGGTGCTGTCTCATAAGCTGTTCCACTTCCTCCTGTCTCCAAAATCTCCTTCCCTTCTCTCATCTTCATAGGCAGCTGCTCTCATTCAAGGCCTGAGGATTTCTGTCTTTAACTTCTGGAATAGACTCTGACCTGATTTCTCTGCCTCATCCACACAAAAGCCTGAAGGAACTTGCAAGTGTATGAATCTGATCAAGTCATTCTGCTTCTTAAAACTTTTGTGTGTCTCTGATGCCTTTGGAGGTAAGGTCTGCTGTTGGTTTGGCATTCAAGGCCCCCCCTGGCTGCAGGCGCCCGCCTCATGCCCCGGGCCTCCCCATCTGTACTCACCCAGAATGGGCACACTGCCTCACACCTCTTTATGCCTTTCTGTGGGAACTTCCCCTGCGAGTGCCTGCCAGGCAGTCCTGATTCACCTTTGTGATCTCCGGCGTCTTCCTTTTATCCCTGGAGTCTTTCCGGAGAACACCCACCACAGTCGGTCTCCCCCACCATGAGCAGTGGAGTGACTCTACATCTTGTACCACTTATTCCTGTTACATCTCCCACTCCCCTGTAATATTTGTTTCCTTCATTTTCAAGGGAGGAGATATCTTCCCCCAAGGGGGAGAGAAGTAGTTCCTGGAGGAGGGGCTGGAAAAAACCTTACTCTTTTTATTATAAAGCACAGATATGCATACAATTCATAAATATATACAGAGTGTATCTGTGGTATTAAAATTACACGGAGGGCAGGGGACGACGAGGAAAAAATGTCTAAGAAGGCTCCTTAGAGGCCAATAATGAAAAATAGGTTGAGAAATACAGAACTGATTTGTTCATACATCTTTCTCACCAATTGGACTGTGAGCCTTTTGTGAGTCCCCAGAGCTGATAGAATGTTTTGAATAAATGTGTAATGTTAAAAGCTGAAGGCATGTGTACTTGAATGAATTCTCCCAGTAATCCTTTGGGGTGGCATTACTGTCCCACTGGGGGAAGATTAGGAAACAGGTGCTAAGTGCCCCTTCTCCACCTCCACTACCAAAGTTCCAGAGTTAATAAGGGTAAAGTAGAAACATTTTAAATTAAGGAATTCTAGAGTCCAAATCTAATGTTCTTTTATACTTTAGTATAATTGAGATAATTTACACAAAAACAGGAAAATGTGTT
Source organism: Panthera tigris (assembly GCF_018350195.1). Taxonomy (NCBI): domain Eukaryota; kingdom Metazoa; phylum Chordata; class Mammalia; order Carnivora; family Felidae; genus Panthera; species Panthera tigris. The sequence goes on along the minus strand of NC_056660.1, from coordinate 26,223,753 downwards.
TCCCAATTTGCCTTCAGCATTCAAAAATGCTCTGGTTGGAATATCCTAAACCAATTTGAGCACCCAAGAACAACCTTGGCAAATCAAACCTGTGGTCTTGCAGACTCAAGCAAAGATGCCCCAGCCCTTGGCTGGGTTTGGGTGAGGATGGTGGCCTTCTACCTGACTCCCGAGAATCCAAGGTATAATCAAGTGGAGATGACACCACCCACTTAGTTTGTAACCCTGAGCCTTGCAATTGATCTAATTAAATTAAATTTTAAAAAATCCAGCCTTGAGCCTCTCCAGTGTATTGAACTGAGCAGCGTAAGGGGCTACTTTGCCCTCAAGAGGCAGGGGTGGTGGAATGAGAAGGAATACACACAATTGTAATGTAAGATTCAACAAGATGACAGTCACGAGAGAGACAGGCAACTCTAAGCCAGGAGATGATCTACAATGGGAAATAATGAGGACGGAGATGTTATTAACAAAGATGCTTTCCTGTTGAAAGCAAAGTGCAACATCTATAAAATGGTTTTATGAGTAAATTTGCTGAAGCAGGAAGAGCTTAGCAGTTCAAACCAGTGTTTTATTCTTTCCAAGGTCAAGATGAGGTTTGAAATTGGATTTATGGGGCTGTTTGTTCAATCAAACTCCTGAGCTTATGAGCAGTGGAAAATCCTTGCTGAATGACAGTTCATCTGCCTGAGATGAAACCTTTTACTTTTAAACATAAATACTTCATCCATACAGAAAAAGTGCACTAATCATAAGTGTACAGGTCAATGAATTTGCACAAAAAGATCAAACCCTTGTTAACAACCACCCAGATGAAGAAATAGAACATTATTGCATCCTAAAAGCCATCTTAGTTACCATAGATTAGTTTTGCCTTTTTTGAACTTTAAAGAAATGGAATCTTACAATATATACTCCATGTGTCTGATTTCTTTTGGTCAACAATATGTCTGTGAGCTTCATCCAGAGTGTTGTAAGTAGCAATAATTTGCTCATTCTCATTGCTGAAAGAATTTCATTGTGTGGACATACTACATTTATTTCCCAACTCTACTGTTGATGAACATTTGGATTGTTTCCACTTTTTGGTCATTATGTATGGCGCTACTATGAATATTTTTCCTACATGTCTTTTGACGAGCATATATACTGATACATACCTAGGAGTAGAAGTACCAGTTGATAAGGTATACATATGTCCTGATTTAGTCAATTTTGCTAAATACATTTGAAAAGTAGTTGTATCAACTGTATACTACCACTGTATAATAATAGTGTGCAAGAGTTCCAAATATTCCAAATGTTCTCCAGTACTTGGTATTGAATATCTTTTTCATTTTGGCCATTCTGGTGTCTGTTTCTGAAGCTCATGGTTTTAATTTGCATTCTCCTAATGACTAATGTAGTTAGGCATCTATTCATATGTTTACTCGCCTTTTGGATTTTCTTTCTTGTAAACTACCTTTTCAAATATATTGTATATTTGTCTGTATATATGTCTATCATTTTCTTATTATTTGTAGGAGATCTTTATATATATATATATATATATATAGAGAGAGAGAGAGAGAGAGAGAGAGAGAGAGAGAGAAGTCCTTTGTCAGATATAAAGCTTGCTAATATTTTCTTCTAATCCATGACTTCACTTTTCACTTTTTAATGGTGTATATTTTTTTAATTTATTTTTGAGAAAGAGAGAGGCAGGGGAGGGACAGAGAGAGGGGGAGACACAGAATCCAAAGAAGGCTCCAGGCTCTGAGCTATCAGCACAGAGTCCGATGCTGGGCTCGAACTCACGAACTGTGAGATCATGACCTGAGCCTAAGTCAGACGCTCAACCGACTGAGCCACCCAGGTACCCCAATGGTATCTTTTGATTAACAGAAATTTTTTCTTTTTTAATGCCCTGTAATATCAATTTTATGATTAGTTCGTCATAAAATATATAAATGCTATTAATGAAATCTTTGCCTTTCTCATGCTCATAAAAATAATCATCTGATTATAATATTGAATCTTCCAATCCATGAGCATGATCTATACCTTCATTTATTCAAGTTTTCTTCAATTTATCTCAGTAATATTCTGTATATTTTGATCTAAAGATTTTGCTCATCTTTGGTTAGATTTACTTTCAACTTTGGGCAAACTCCAAGTACCTATCATTCAAGTTTCAAGAGACATAAAAAAGAAAGTCTAAAATATGGGCCCTGAATTCTAAATGCTTTGATGTAATTGTGGGACACACTTGCAGAAAGATAAAAGACTGAATATTAATGAGTAGTAATTGTTTGATGTAGGCAATGAAAAAGGAGAGAGGCAAGCAACCAAAGTGGGTTGAAACTGTTGGCAGAGATGCCTGGCCCAGGATGTGAGAAGGTGTGAGATGAGCTTATGGGATGAATGGCATTTGCAGAGGGGAGTGGAAGAAAGCATTCCAAGAGAGAAACTGGAATGAGTCTAGAGGTTAGAATGAACGGAGCATGTTAAGGAGCTAACAGGGCACTGGTTGATGAAAATGTCTACACTCTGATTCATGAGTAGTGGGAGATAAGATGAGGTCTTGAGCTGAGAGGCCCTATGAACAACAGAAGGAAGATCTTCCAGTCCATTCCAATGATGAAGTTTGACATCCTGTCCCTGGGAAGGGAGCTCAGCAAGTATTCACCCTTGCTTGATACTAATTGGCAGCCAAATAAGAACTTCCTGATAGGAATTCCCACACTCTCCCCCTTGAACCTCACTCCCTATCCAAGAAGGCCTCTAATCTAGAAATGAACTATTTATTATAAAATGTATAATTCAGAGACACTTTCACAGTAACCCAGAGTTCATGGCCCAGCCCAAAGGCTTAGAATCAACACCTACCACCAAGTGCTTTTTGAGAGAGCTATAGCTGTAGAACCAAGTAGCGAAGGCCACTCAGTGCACAATTTCTCTACACCTGGACTTCCTGGAAGAAATGGGGCTGGATGTGGGTGTTCAAGTCTTACCCTTATTAAGTTTTTTTATGCCCCATTTCCTTAGAAATGCCTCCATTTAACTTAGACAAAGTTAAAACCAGCAGGCTTAGGGCAGCTCCAGAACTCATGGAGGCAGGTCCTGAGGCCTCCTGGGAGCTACTGGAATGAGTAAGGCATGGAGTAGCCAGTAATGAGTTCAAATGATAAGATTCCTAAAGGGGACATGAGTATGCATTTTGCCAAGATTTATTCTAATTTTGGAACCCAACTGGAAACTTCTGAACGTCATGTTCCATTTGGCTCTGACAAAACACAGCTCTGCATTGCTTTGTGTTTGTTTTATCCTTCAAGATCAGAGCATAATTTATTTGTAGTTAGATTTTTGTGTTTAGCACAAACCTCCATTTAGATACAAAAACAAGCTGATTTTTTTCTTATATGTCCTTAGGGGGGAGAAAAAAAAGATGTACAATGGAGAAAGGTTCCACTAGAAAAACATGCATACCCAATATAGAAAATTTACGCAAACAGAAGCACCCAGAGGAGAAATATTTTATAAAGCCTAAAGTATAATGAGTCCTCAAACTTGGCACAAAATGGTAGAGATTAGATCCAGAAAATCTTCAGGACTCTCCTACATTTAGGCAGGACTGCATCTTCTCTAGCACCTCCTCCTTGTTAAAATTTCTTACCATATTTAAACAAATATTTTGAGAAGAAATATTATAACTTCCCTTGGAACCACGTTCTCTGACACTCCAGCACTATGTCTCAAACATGAGGATGTTTCCTTATCAGTGCCCATTTCCCTCTCTTTGTCTCATTTTTCATTATTCTCAGATGAATCTTTTGGTATTTGTTGGCACAAAACCAAAATCTCCTATAGCTAAAGTGTGCGGGGGCCTCCATTAAAGCAAAAATTGAGAAGGATTGGGGGTGAGGTTGTATTAATCAGGACTCTTTCAGAAGCTCAATATAAAATAAGACCCCGCCCCCCCCCCCAAAAGGAGATTAATTGGCTCGGGTAGCTACAGTCTTCTCACTACCTTCAGTTAGAAAGGTCTCAGAGAAGGACTCTGACCAAACTGAACCATGTGCCCAAGTCTGGGCTGATCACTGAGGCTGGAGCTGGGTCCTTTGCCCAAATGGCATGTGCTCTTAGAAAGTGGATTTATTTCCAGGAGGGATGTAGATGGTCACTTAGGGACAATTCTAAACTGACAAATTTGAAAGAAGCAGAAAGAAATGTTTTCCACAGTGTATTGGATCTAGTACTTTAGGATTTTGGAGAAAACATTATTTCTTAAAGATGAAGGTGTTAACAAAAGAGGATACCACTACCGTAGTGGTATATTAGCACTGATTACCCTGAGACCGGTTCTAGAATGTATAGTTACTTTCACTGTGGACATCTTAGGGGCATCAAGAAGGCAGTAAAGCATAATGGCTAAGAGCATGAGCTGTGGATTCTAACTGATTCAAATTCAAATCCTCACAGTGCCAATGGCTAGCTTTGGAATTTGGGCAAGTTACTCATCCTCTTGCGTGAATGAATAATAATAAAATTTACCCCTTGGGTTATTGTGAGGGTTAAATGAAATAATACACATAAAATGCTTGGTACAGTGTCCAGCACTTAGAGATCACTGTTTACTCCAGATATGATTTCTTTCATTACAAGCATCATAATTATTATTGTTAATAGGAATGCCAAGGAATTTCAAGGCTAGAGAGTTCTACGTTGGGGGATAGTGATAATATTCCATTCTATGATCTTTCTGGAATAAGGAACATCTTTCTATACATCATCTCCATCTATATCTAACCCATCCTTTGCCTTAAAGTTATTTAAAATCTCTTTCTTCCACCTTCCATAATTTCTCTTTGTATCCACTGAGGTATGAAACACTAAATGTACCTGGGCAGGAGAACAAGATGATGGTACCCTTGATACTTGTTTTAATCTTTCTAAAAGAGACTTCACAGGTAATTGGAGTCCAAGAAATTACAGTCTTAGGAAGTGTCCGTGCTGTGAGCAACAAAAGATAACTCCTCAGAGAGATATGAAAACAGTTGACCAACTTCTGGAACCAATTGGCAAAGTTATGTGCAACTGCACAAGACGACATTGCAAAGGAAAATCTGTGAGGTCCTCTAGGAAAAACTGGAGTCTTCAAGACTGCACTTCTGCCTTCTCATTAACTTTATTATATCTTACTTTTTATAAACTTTCCATTGAGAGCTCCAGGAAGGGAGATGTCTCAACAGAAACTGGTTCCTTTATTTCTACTTCAGCTGTCAGGGATCCCTGTTGCCTGTAGATTTAGGACTTAGAATTTTTTTAATCAAGGAAAAGAGTGTGAGACAGGAAACTAGGTTCCATTTGAGTTTGACTTCCATGCTCTATTGAATGTCTGTGGTAGCAATTACTCAGGATTCAGTCTTATTTTTTAAAAGAAAATGTTTCATAATATTTTTTTTCTTTCTAATTGTGAAAGGCAGATAGAATAACACCTTAATATTTATATAGAACTGGTCCTTGGAAAGTGCTACAAATAATGTCATTCTTTTTCCCACCAGAATTCCTTGTGGAAGCAACATATTTTCCTCACACCATTTTTATAGATTATGTAGTCTGTCAGAAGCATTGTGGGGGCCAGAACCTGGGTTTTCTTTGGATTTGAAATGAAGTATTAGGTTTCCTTTCTATTACAAAAACAACATGTCTACGCGAAAGCGGGCTTTTATGCATAGTGCTCAAGGTAATTGCCATGGGAAAGAGCTCAGTTAAAACTTCTTGCTTTTCAACACTCAATCAAATCATCATTTTCCCATTTTCTTACAAACTTTTTATAGCCATAACTTTAATGGTGGCGTAGCATCCTATCTATATCAATTATTTGCTCTTAGTAATATTAAGTATTTTCTGTGAAACTCATGTGTATCCAAGGTCGCAATATATTTCTTCCTGTGGGTTACAGTGGTTTTAATTTGTTTGCCAAATGAAGTGTAATTGACATGCAACATTTTATTAGTTTCAGACATACATAATAATTCGATATTTGTATACTTTGAGAAATGATTGCCATGGTAAGTTTAGTTAACATATGTTACCTTACATAGTATAAAATTATTTTTTCTTGTGGTGAGAATGTTTAAGATGTACCAATTGTACATCAGTATCTTAACACAGTAAACATATATTTATCATTCATGCGACAGTACAAGATGGGTTCTCCTTCTCAGCAGGTGATGGCCATCCTCCATGTAGTGATTCAGAAACACAGATCTCTTCCCAATTTGTGGCTTCACAACCAGTTCTAAGTCGTGGCCATGCATACACAACACACAGAACGGATCCTACAACTAGTTCTAAGTCGTGGCCATGCATACACAACACACAGAACGGATCCTGCAACAAAGAATTTCTGGCTCAAAATGTCAATAGTGCCAAGGTTGAGAAATACTGCCCAAGAGACACATTATCTTCTGCACCCAGCCAGCTAAATAGGGAAGCAGAGGAACTGATTAAGATAAAACCACATTGTAAATGCCTTGACTTGGAAACACTAGTCACATGATTCCCGCCTGAATGTAAGAGGTCTAAGAAATGGGTCCGGGTGGGCAGCTGCTTCCAGCAACAGCTCTTTTTGGGGGGAGCAAGAATTTCTAGTGAACAGCTAGCTAACTTGTCAGAGGGGTCAATGGCAGGATTTGAATTGTATATTTGCATGGCTACTCACAACACTGCTGAAGCCTCAATCTGAGCTAATAAAACCAGTGATATATAAACGCAACCCCGAACTCCTCCTTGGGCTCCAGATCATCTGATGTCCTATTTGATATATTATTCAGTGTCACAAACAACACAGCCAAACAGAACTTTTGGTCTTCCCACCGAAATTTTATCTCTCTCATCTTTTCTGTCTCAGCAAATGATGACACCATGCTTCTCCCCACTTTCCTACACCCTCCTCCAATTGTTCAGCAAGTCTTTGCAGCTCTATCCCCAAGATGCCCTGCAGGTATTACCATGGACCACCATTTCTAGCCTGAACAACCACAGTAACCTTCCAATTGACCTCTCTGTAACCTCTCTTTTCCCACTACAGTTCATTCATATAACCAAAGTGTACTTTATAAACGTAAAGATTATTTCCTTTTTGAAAAAAGAAGTTCATTTATCTTGAGAGAGAGAGAGAGAGAGCACAAGATGGGCAGGGGCAGGGAGAGAGGGAGAGAGAATCCCAAGCAGGTTCTGCACTGTCGGCTCAGAGCCCGACGTGGGGATCGATCTCATGAACCATGAGATCATCATGTGAGCCAAAATCAAGAGTCAGGCACTCAGCCAACTGAGGCCACCCAGACACCCCTGTAAAAATTATTTCTGTACATCTGGTGCCAGATCGCTCTCTTGAGTGCCTTGGCACATGCCCCAGCAAGGGTCGTGTAAGACCCATTCACTTCACTCCACTGTTCCTCTGGGGTCTGCACACTCTCCCTTCACTCAGGTTCAGTTCCCTGAACCTGCAACTGGCACTGGTTTGGTGGCTTCTAGATTCACCACGGTCACCTTCTTTGTACCCTTCTAGGAACGTGGCGTAGTTTTGTAAAATGGAGAGTCAGTTTGTCAAAATGGAGCAGCTGATTTGTCCAAGTCCATGAACTTCACCATAGTCTACAACACTCACCATGATATGGCCCCCTAATCTCATCTTCTGCCTTTCTCCACCACTGCACTGAAGACACACTGGTGTGCACTCTCTCCCTCTAATGTGCCAGGTCTCATGGGTCTCAGAACGTTCATGTTTGGTGCTCCCTTTCTCCTTGGAGCATGCTTGCCTGGATGCTTGCCCACCTGCCTCCTTCTCATCTTTCCAGCCCAAGGTGCTATCTCCTCAAAAGGGAAAACACTCCTGAAATGGCTGTTACCACCCACCTCCACCTCTCCAAACCTATATCCTATCTCCTTGTTTCAGTTTCTCCAGAACACCTACTACAATCTGGAGTGGATACATTTTTGCTTGTATACTGTTTGTCTCCCCACCCCAGATTGGAAGCTCCATGAGGGCAAAGGCTTTGCCAGTCTTGTCTTTCACTGTACCCCCAGTTCTAGAACAGTACCTGGTTAATACCAGCATGTGGTTAATACATAGTCATTGAATCATTGAACCAACAGGAGAATATTGGAGCCCTAGAAGAGTAGAGAATGGTGAATATGAGGACTTAGCTCCAGCTTTGCAACAGATCTCATAGGCCCAAAAATCCCACAGGTCTTACAGATCACATTCCCTCCTCTGTAAACCTCTTTTCTTACCCAGGAAAAGAGCTTCCACAAAGGCCTCCTAAAAGCACAGATGGGAAGATCTTTAGACTTAGTAAAGAATTTTCTCTGGGGCCAGCAAATGGTTATCATTTGTGGCTCACTTCAGAAACCTCTGTGTACCTACCTATATGTGACTTCTGACCTGCTCTCCTTCCAGGCCACACACAGAATGCCATTACTAGGGGAGAGTTGGAGGCCTTGTTATTATTATTATTATGAAAATAATAATAATTATTATATTATTGTCCTCACCTCTCCACACTCGAACTAACCTCTATTATCTTTTACTCTGGCATATTCAGGCTGCCCTCTCACTTTCTTGAACAACCAAGATTGCTCTGTGCTTTTGAAAAGTGTCATAGTCCAAAAAACTAGATCCTTAGCCTGATACATCCCTAGAAAGTTCTTGTGGTTGACCACCTGGCTGCTTCCTGGCACCCACGTCAGGCTGAGATGCTGCTTTGGGTGCACACACGGATAGCAGCAGCCTCGCCTTTGATGTCCTCTTTCATCCCTCTTCATTGTCCTTTACAGACTGGGTTCCCCATTCTTTCAATTAATAGCTATTTATCGAGCATTGAACTGGGCTTGAAAATGGATACAAGCAGAGGCACATCTGCTGTGAAGTTAATAAAACTTAGGCTGCAAGACCCACGGTCACATGGATTTTTTAAAATTTACTGAAGTGAAATATTTTGACTGAAGTTTAGTTAAAACTGTCCTTCCACTCTGTCTTCCCTTCACCACACTAACCCTTGTGCAGGGTTGCCATAGTATTTTTGGAATTCTGCTGAGGTGAAGGTGAATTGGAGATACATTTAGTTTGGATTTAATAGGGTGTATTTATATGGTTCACAGTCGTGTCTGTAGATAACAGTTATGTCACTGTGATTCATCTTGGTGTAGGATTGCTTCTAGAAATACTCCCAGAACTCACTGCGCCAACTTATCCAGCATCATGATATGAAGGCACACAGCCAGATGTCATACCATGATATGAATGCACTATGTAGAATCTGGACTTGTAAATACATGAGAAAGGGAGGGTCACCTAGGCATGAGATTACAAAGGCAGAAGCTGGTCTGTGGGAATTCATCCGGTCATCAAACATATAAAATCACATGCAGAGATTTCAATTCTCATGGACATCTAGGCAAAGAGAAATTTCTCTCTGTGTCTGTAGAGTACAAACTCTTATAGGAGTAATTCTATACTTTATTTTTTAGTTTTTTGTTTATTTATTTTTTCAAGAGAGTGCATGAATAGGAATTAGCGGCAGAGGGAGAAAGAAAAAAAAGAGAATCCTAAGCAGGTTCCACCCTCAGTGCAGGGCCTGACATGGGGCTCAATCCCACAACCATGAGATCAGGACCTGAGCCAAAATCAAGAGTCGGTCGCTCAACAGACTGAGCCACCCAGGTGCCCCAGAAGTAGTACTATAAATAGCAAATATGTCCTGTGTCAGTCGATTGTTTAGCATCCCAATTATTTAATTTAAAGTATTAAAAAATTGATTTTGATCAACCATCTTGGAGGAAAGACTTCTGGGTCCGGCATTATCCTTCTATTGTTTCGTTCTATAAAGTTATTGTCATATGAAGAGGTGATCAAAGAGTACATAGCCAAATAGAAACAGTATGCTATTGGCAGTGTGGGGAGAGGGTTGGATTACAATGTTTGTGGTGTTTCTCAGCATTTAAAATTGTTAAATTTACTTCCACTTCTATTTTTAATCTGAATAAATATTTAATTTTCTTAAATACTCCCATGGTTGGTAAGCTAACTAACTGGGTCATCTCCTGGATGCAGGTACATATGACGTATTTCTGATTATTTACAAGCTTCCAATAGACATTAAATGAGTCCTGGATAGGAAAAAAGGTGAAGAAATTATCAGAATGTATTTGACACTCCTTCCATCTGCCAATCCCCCATTCCCCTCATTTCTCCTAAAAATAATCCCCAACAAATTAGACTCTTAATAATCATATTCTTGAGGGAAATGAAGGGGCTAAATTGTGGTGTGTGTTATAGGTCAAATTAGGCAACTCTCTTCTTTCCCTTCGGCCATCGCCATCAAGAGGAAAGCCAGCAAGTGTGACAGGGCTAAGTGTTACCCTTGACTTAAGCGTCCTAACACAAGTCCTAAGAAGGGACCTTCTGATCTTCATGGGTCAGTCACTCTGAGGGCTAGAAGACCCTGAATGCAGTCACAGCGTGACGTCAGTGAATGTTCTTTCTAGAAGCCTGCATCTTTTCTTCCTTCCCTGCTTAGATTATAATGATTAGTCAACTGATTTCCAAACATTCAGTGAATGTTTGACTCAGGTGAGCCACTTACAGCAGAACTTGAACTACAAATTGGGTACCATGCTGCCCAACCCTACCCTTCAATTCTACACAGAGTTGTTTGCAAAAGACCTGTCAAATGGAGCCTGCTCACCAATTGATCATCAACTGTGGCTATCATTTTCTTCATAAAAGAAAATGAAGTACATCACGGTTTTCCAACAAAAATTAACCAGAAATGTAAAGGGATTAGAATCAGAACAGTAGGTGAAGCAGCCAGCAATTAATCATTTACTACAGGGTGGGTGACCTTTACATTGAAGGTAACAGGTATAATTAAACAGCCTCTTGCTGAGTGGGTGTTGAAACTGAAATTCTCTAGGCCTGACTCATGGCTTTCCACCTGGTTCCTGGCTCTTTCCGACTTGGTTGGGAGGCAGGTTGCCTCTCATAACAAACTCTGGGAAATCCCCGCCTCAGGACTGCCTTGGAAAACACTGCCAGTGTTTTACTTTGTCATTTAAAGTTTGTTTGTGTGCTGGGCCAGGAGAAGCCTGCAAGCAGGTACTTGAACTGGGTGGAATGAAAGCCTAGGGATCAAATAGCACCCTAGACCCATTGCCAAGGCCAAGGGAGGGACAGAGACCTAATCACAGAAAGTGGCTGCAGCTGCACTCCAAAGCTGTTATTATTGTCTTGCTGTAGCCCCTGAAACCTTGTTTATTTCCTGTTTCAAACTTCTGGAGGTATACCCCGCAGGACAGTTATTAAGGGCAATAACATCACAGCCCAGTGAGGTGGGCTAGCCTTTTTTGTTTCATTTGGGTGGTACCATCTTAAATATTATGAAGTCCAAAGCAATTTTGGCTTTGCAAACTCCTTTTTTATCCATAGATATCTTCTGATCCCTGCCTCCAGGACCCCCTGCCCCCACGTCTCCCCATCCTTGGCTTCCCCTGTGAAACCAGAGACTTTTAAAGGTGATCAAGCTGATGATGCTTAGTTCAGGTTCCATGTTTCTCTCAAGTATGAAATCCTCTGAATCTGATGGGAGAGGAGAAGGAAGTAAAACTGGATAGTCTAAATAATTTATAGTTAAAGCCAAGATTTATGAGGGGAATTACTGCACAGAGCTTGGTTTTGTGTGTCTTTGGACCTGGGAGCCAGATTCTACCCTTTGACTGCCCACATGTGTCTCTCATGGCTCTTTGGCACCACCTTTCCGGGGTGCAGGGAAAGCTACAAGTGTCCCATAAGCTTTGGTCCTGAAAGCCAGAGGAGAGTGGCCCTGCTGGTGTTCTTGGTAATTAGCATGTGGCTCTTCAAGATGAAAAAGAAAGACTTTGTGGTAGCAGAGGAGGAAGCAAAAGGAAGCAGAGAAGGAACCACAGACTGTGGGAAACACTCCCAGGGAGACCAGGCCCGGGGGAATGCAGGATGCGCCTTAGACCCTTGAGTCCTGTCTGGCCCCTCCTTTTGCCAAGGAGGTAGACATTAGAGTGGGACCATTTTTGGAGCCACGAGTTAGAATCAGATTCTACTTCGGGCCGGCCCTGCTAAAATTCATTTTGAGAAGTTCAAAGACTGGAACAGAAGAAAACTGAAATTCTAGCATCCTTTCACATGTGCGCACGTGGGCGTGCACGCACACACACACACACACACACACACACACACACACACACACTGCTTGATGAAGATATAGGGCAAAGTGAATTAATAAACCACACTTAAAACAGTACCTAACACATAGAAGATGCTATAGAAGCACTATTTGATTTCCTGCTTTAACTATGAACAACTATTATTATTACTATTATTGGATTTTGACTTTGCTTTCAAAGAATTGATTTTGAACATGAAAGTGTGGGTAAGAAATCCCAGCCATATTCTTGCTTTTCTCAGTAACCCCACATGAGTAGGCAAAGCAATGAGCTAAAGGAGATGGTGTACCTGGTGTGGAGGCCAGGGGAAGCTATGAGAAGGCAGGGCAGTGGGAGGCACGCTGAACACAAGAATAAGCCTGGTGGATGGCTTGTGTATAAGTACAGCTGTTTGCCTGACTCTCCACTGTAGGGGAAAGAGCCAGAGAGAATGAGGCCAGGATCTGAACCCTCAGCTGTGAATTACCTAGCTGTGAAAATTACTGAGTACCTCTGAGCCACCAGCTCCCCTTTTACAAATGGATATGATTAAGCCACATCCCGGGGGAGGAGCAGAAAACTAAGTGACTCTGGGGATCAGCTTGCTTTGGCCCCTCACAGTATTGAGGGGATTTTATTAGCTGGAGTCTACAATGGAGCAAAAGAAATTAGGAAAGAAAGGCAAAATCCACACTATGGGATGACATCTAAGTAATCTACTCAGCAGTTAACTGGAACATAAATGAACACATACAGTCAGTTACAATTCATATCCATACCTAATCAAAGAGTAAATGATCCCGGCAGGCTTTTGGATCCTCTCTCAGTGAGAGATCTCAGGACTTATCCAGGTGGGCCTAACCTAGGGGAATGCCTGACCTGGTCCTTTTCCTGCTCAGATCCTTTTAGGACTTTTTCCATGTTTATTGCTTGGTTGGTTGTGGTCTCTGGTCTTCCCCCATGTGCCCCACAAGTATTCAGCCCATGTTGGTCTGCCTGGAACCATCTATTCCATCTATCACAAGTTTCCAATTGCAGCCAATTCTTACTGTTTTTAGTTCAGGATTTAAGAATCTTTACCTTTATTTTTATAACCATTGCTGGTCCCAAACTCATTTTTTCCCCTCAGTAAAATTGGAATAATCTCATAGGGTTGTTAAAAAATAATATTTTCTATTCAGTTAGCACAATGCTTGTCACCTATATATAAAAATATTTTTAATGTTATTTACAGTCATCACCGTCATCATCTTCATAATTCGATTGTGCTACTCTTTAAACTGGCTCCCAGAAGATGCCTTTTGAAATCACTTGTAGCAGTTTCTCTTTTACATCAGAAGATGGTTTTATGAATCACCCCGATGCTTGGCAAAGAGAAGACAACTTTCAAGTGGAGGGCTACGAACAAAACAAAACGAAACAAAAAACTAATTCCCGTATGATGCAAGTCATTTACTTTATGACTCCTTCCTCAGTCCCACTTGAAACCTACCTGAGTGTAATTTCATTGTTGAATTATTTAATGCCACTCAGATAGGAGCTTTCATAGGGAGTTACGTTACCTCCAAGGAGCTGCCTGGCCTATGTATCTTAAATTCGTGATGGAATCAACATAACCTCATTTTAACATGTTACCATTCTATTCCTCTTTAGAGCTATTCAAATGCTAAGTTTGGACAGCACATAGAAGCCTAGATTCAGTTCACCCAGGGAAGTGGAAACTGGTAGAAATCAGCAGGCCTTCTATAGATTGGGCATCCTCAGGGATGGTGTGTAAATAAGTTGCTGCTGAGATCATGACATTTGGGATCAAATCCCAGACGAGAACACAATAACGTAAGGAAAGGGACAGCCCATTCAGTGTAATGTAACTGGCCTGGCATGAGGTGGCCCGGATGACACCAGGCACCAGAGAGAGACCCTGTGTTCAGCAGACAGGAGCACTCCATCCACCAGGAAGAAGTGCAGTAAGCACGAGGAGGATGATTTCCCAGATTTTGCGTTAGTCTGGTTGACACCTCCCTTGAGATTAGGCAATTAGCTTTGTTTTGATTCTGCGCTCACTGAGAAACCTTCTAATTCTTTCATAAGTCACCCTAGGCACCTTAATTCCCAAAGGGGTCCCCTGGATTACGGGAATGAATATTTCATTCACTGGAATGGTAACACCATCTCTGTAGGGAATAAATTTGTTTTGTGGCATAGAAATCAGTTGTCCATGAGTTTAGCATGACGCAGGCCCTCTGGGTCTAGTCAGCTCCAAGCAGATCTGAAAAATAGAAATTTAGCATCAGAAAGGACCCAAACTCTCAATCACTGTTTTCTTAAATTGTGTTGTGCTTCAGTGTCCTCATCTGCAAAGCAAGGGAAAATAATAGCGCCTGTTTCGTATGGTTGTTGAGAGGATTTATGATTTAGTAGGTGTAAATTATTTATATATAAGTGTATATATGAAAGGATTTAACATATGGAAGTACTTCGAATGGTGTCTGTTATTCATAGCGACCCCACGAGACACTCCCCAGAGTACCCTGTTAGAAGCAGCCCCCTGATGTCACTCTGCCTTAGGCTTTCTTACATGGCCCTCGAAGCACTTACCTCCTCCATCTACTCCTCTCTGAAAACTAGAGACTTCAAATAAAAGCTGCATGCAATGTGCCTTCGTGGGCATGTGACCTGTGCTTAGTTTAATGCTTGGCTCTTGGCCATCTTGAAGTCCCTAATAATTTTTCAAAAAGGGACCCCACATTTTTATTTTGCACTGGGCCCTACAAATTACGTAGCTGACTCCATGTGACCAGTGAGTAGTCAAGTGGCCTCAAGAAGGCTATTTCCTTTCCAGATGGCTCTTAGTTTTTTGTTTTTTGTTTTTTGTTTTTGTTTTTTAATGTTTATCTGAGTCAGCACAGAGCCCGATGCGGGGCTCAAACTCATGAACCGTGAGATGACCTGAGCTGAAGTCAGATGTTTAGCTGACTGAACCACCAAGGTACCCCTATCTTAGCTCTATGGATGTTGTGGAGACAAGGATGAGAGAGATGAGATTAATATGGCCAGAGACCCAGGCTTGCCAATGAGCAGAGCGGAGGCTTCTTGAATGTGTAGCAATGTTTCCAGGCTACAGGCAATAAATTATTTCCCAGGGGTCTCAGTAGACTCAAAGAAAACTAAGAGAAACTCTGGATGTACTTCCCCTCTCTACCAATTTCCCAAAATAACAAACATACTTGGTAATTCATAGTGAAATGATTTGAGTTACCCAGAGATACGGAGAAACCAGCTTGGCTTTCAGCACAGGGAATGAGCGCCCTTTGAGCACCTGGCCACTGCTGGGAAACTAAAAGCACAGTCATTTTGGCTGGAGCCTTCCAGTGGAGATTATTGTGGGGAAGGGGGAAACATGACCACTTCAGACAAGCAGCTGAAGCCATGTACCCTTAAAGGTGACCTCCGCGTCAACCACAGAAGCAATTGCTTTGACTTCCAGCAGGGTAACCCCAGTGGACTGGGAGCCTGTGTTAGGGTCCCTGCAATATGTTGCCTACTTGGGTGGGATTTCCACTAAATTCAGTAATGGGAGTGAGAGGCATAGTGTTTTGAGGGCACTATTGTAAACTGTTCCTTCTTTGAGTTTCTAAGTTTGGAGCGGCCCAAAGAGAAAGGATTCTACAAATACTCAGTCTCCTTATTCTCGTATGTCTGTACTTTGTTCATACAGTAGGTCTGACTTTGACCCTGGAAGACATTACCGGGTTCGTTCTTTCATCTTCTGATTCCCCATCTGTGGCCCTGAAGTGCCAACGTAATTTACCAACAGTTACCAGCAGCACAGATAAATGGATGAGCTTTCTGAAACGCTGCTTCAAATCCCCTTTTAGAGAAATCCATCTAAACATCCCGTTCCCAATAATTCAGTTTCTTTGGACACTTCAGTTCACTTTGTTCTGATTTTAGAAGCAAGAAATGCAGCGCAAGATATTTCTGAGCTGGGAATTCGCCTTCCCGTTGCAGAAGTGCAACAGCAACCCCAGAGAGAAAACTTTCAAGTCTGCAGAGAAAACAAGGGCTGGAAAAATGTTTGTTTATTGCCAGCTCTCCCCACAGCCACTTACATAAGAGCTCGTGCTGAGACAGGCTGTCCTGCCCAGACTCAGGATCAAGAGTTATGCTCCTTGGGATGATGACAGAAACAATGTGGGAACCACAGAGCCGTGGCCTGTGACGCAGTCCAGGAAGGAAAACCAAGTGTTGTGTGGCGATTAGTCCTTTCACAATGGTGTGATGGCTTCCTGGGCTGTTTTCAAGCTCGCGGGGTATGGCACAATCTGGGGGGTGGGAGGGAAGGCTCTGTGAGAGAGATACAGCTGAAGAATGGTTCCTCGTTTTCCCAGTTTGAAGATAAAACAATGCACAAAACTGTGTGAGCTGACGGGCAGAGTCAAAAGTTCAGCTATCTCCTGACCTTCCAGATCCATTCTGACTCTCAAGCTACATAAATAAACACTATATCCAAATCTGGGAGCATTTAAAAAGTTTGGACGAATTTGTGTAGATTTTGTTCAACTGTTTACTGCACTATATAGATTTTTTTTTCTTTGCAAAACAAACATGAAAAACTAAGTCTGCCAGAAAAAAAAAAAATGCAAAAGCCTTTTACAGCTTGCCTCCCCCCTTGCTGTTACTGAAAAGCAGATGTGACAGGCAGAGATGCAAGCCTGTAATCAAGCTCGTGAAGCAGCCACGAGGCAGTCTAAACTATTCTCGACAGCCTCCCTCTACAGGAGACGCCACAGCCTCTTTGAGTAGACTGTGCCAGGCTTTAAGTGAATATCAAAAAACATCTTCCATATGTTTTAACTTAACTTCTGGTTTAAACGCAGGCCCATTCATTTTGTTCCCTCCTTCACAGCCTTCATGAGTAATTGTCCACTGACTTTGCTGCTTGCCATTCATACCTGGGTGTGCGTTTTTCTTACTCCAGACACCTAACTCTTAGCGTCTGTCGTCACAAATAAGGTTTCTGCTTATTGCTTTGGAATGACAGGTTGCAACTAGCACAACCTTATACACGTACAAGATAACTCAGTCAGCATTTTGCTGATGGAGTAATCTCTCTTTCTCTCTCTCTCTCCTTGCTTCTCCTGATACATGTTTCACTTCCCCCCCTTCCCTGATTTTTCTTTCTTTTCTTCTCCCTCTGCCACCCAAACTTTGTGCTTACCAGTGCATCTACTGAGTACTCTCTAAAGCCCTGATTTACACCAAACAAGTAACATGATGTCCACAAAATAGAACAACACTCACTTTGGGACCCCAACTTTGGCCTGAATCTATGTGAGTCATAATTTATTGGAACCAAGCTGAGGTTCAAAAGAGCAAAGGTAGTGGGACCCTATGTATCACCCTTGGATTCTTTCTCACTGGACCTCACACATAAGAATCTTTCTCACCTGCGTGATTTCCCATCCTTTCTTCCTCCTGACTCTTCTGCAGATCATCACGGACAAGATGGACTCTGAAACTAATAGTTTCTGATCTTTCATTCACTTTTCAGCATCTCTAGGAAAGAGGAAAACTGGGAAAGGTTCTAAATTATTCAGACTCATGGGTTACAAATGGAAGAAACACATCTTAAACCAGCTTAAGCCTAATTTATTTGTTCATATAAACAAGACATAAAAAAAAAAAGATGGTTGGATTGAGGGATATCCTCAGGACTCTCTCATTCTCTCTCCTTTTTGCTCTTGCTTGATGCCATTTTCCCATACCAGCTTCTCCATGGAGGTGGGGACATGGCCATGGGCAAAAGCTCACTTCCTCCTATATAGCTCATGACCTGAGCAGAGAGGATTTTCCTGCCTTTCGCCCTGTGGATTGGGAAAAAAAAAAAAAAAATGAAACAAACAAACAAACAAAAAAAACAAGATTAGATGCTTATTGGCCCATTCACTATGGCTAAACATGTGAGGTATGTGATGGGCTCTCCTGGGTCTCCTGTGGTCAGGGGGATAGCATGTGTCTGTTATCAGAGGAAAGGGGAGGGGGAGTTCTAGGAAGACTAAATAAGAGTCAATATAGCATCTGAGGAAAAGAGAGCTCTGTGAAGACACCAGGTCTATTGGCAGATGACTCCTCCCTTGTATCTTCCTCCCTATCCTCATAGCCCCATAAGTGAGAGTTAAATACTACAGGTACTCTAAGGGTTCTCAGACCCTTTTCATGAAGATATAACAACAGTCAATATCCTACCATCCTGGCAGAGAAAAAATGGGGACAGTTTGTCTGACTTTCCTACCAACACCAAGAAGTAATTAGAGGTAAAACTTGGGATTCACAAAAAATTACAGACTCAGAGAATTGGAGAAGATCTAAGGAAATCTAGATTTCTTATCTCTGCCAGAGCTTTACAAAGAAGGGTGACGATGGGTGGTAAAAGACCTTATAGAGGGTCTTGCATTAGGTGAGAGGCTGGACAAAGAAACTCCTAAAGGTCCTTTAGACTCTGAGAGACCATGAGTCTGTGAAACCATCCCAACTTGCAATCGGTTGATTCTTTCCTTAAATTGTTCAGGACATTATCTCACTCCCCCATGCTTACTGATTTTAATGGCCAGCAAGGCTTGTAGTAGGGGATTCCATCCAAATATCTCATATAAACAAACCCCCCCCCCCCCGAGCCCCGACCCAGCCTTAGCAGAGTAAGCCCAAGCCTGGGAATTCTCAGACCTTTAGAAACTAGAAAGACTTCTACTGGCCCTCATCCCATTTTAGCCAAAATTTGTGAGCCTCCTTTTCTATAAATTTTGGCATTTCTGTTCCTTTTCTTTGTGTCTTGACCATATTAACCAGATCACAGCTGAGAAGAGAAGCCTGAGGTTGAATACAGAGACCTAGAATATCTTCATACTAACTTTTTCTGATCACAAAGAATTCGGGAAGTCAAGAAAGCAAGAGAAAGAGTTGATCTTCGTTCTCATTTTCCTACTCTCTTCAGAAAAATAACCCCCAAAGATGTTCATATCCTAATCCTTGGAAACTGTGAATATGTTATGTTATGTGGCAAAGAGGAATTCCGGCTGCTATTAAGCTGACTTGAAGATAGGAAGATTGACCAGGGAAGCCCACTATAATCCCAAGGGTCCTTCAAATTAGAAGAGGAAGGCATGAGAGGAAGAGTAATACAATGTAAGAAGGACTCCACACACCACTGCTGGCTTGAAGACAGAAGAAGGGAGCCATGAGCCAAAGAATAGGGGCAGCTTCTAGAAACTGTAAAGGCAAGGAAGCAGATTCTTCTCTGGAGCCTCCAGAGAGGAAGGAAGCCCTGAAAACACTTAGATTTTAGCCCTGTTAGACCCACACCAGACTTCTGACCTACAGAACTGCAAGATAACAAATTTGGGTTGCCTAAGCCACTAAATTTGTGCCTGTCTGTGACAGACAAGATAAGAAACTAACACATTTCCTATCTCTTTCCTGTGTATCCTGAAATGTTAGGTTCCTTAGGATTCCAACTGCCAAACTATATAGAGACAAGAGAGTTTAGCAGACAAGGAAAACAGACTTGATTGACTCTGTTATGACTTCACTTTGTGACGTTGGACAAATCAGTTTCTCTGGCCCTCAGTTTCCACATCTGTAAAGTGAAGTAGTTTTATTAAACAGTCTCAAAAGCCTTTTTCCCTCCAAGTTCAGAGATTTGATATCCTTAACCTTTTCTTCCTGGTGTAGAATGCTCTGCAAGCCCTAGCCAACCATCCCCACCACAGCTCACGGCAGAGCTTTGGATAGGGAGAAAAGGTCCGTGTGGTCACAGCTCTCTTGGGTCTTACCCACAGCGAGCGAGGGCAGAAGTGGTCATAGTGGGCACAGCAGCTGCCCAGTTTGCCATCTGTACTCAGGAAGAAAATATTTAGTGCTAAGTGAGCACTGTAGGGGCTAAGGTGCTGGAGAATCCCTAAACCCAGGTGATGACAGAGGTCCTCCTGAAGGAGGGGAGGCTGTGTTAGCTTTGGATAAGGATATTCAGTGCATCAGTAGTGGCAAGAGGCAAGGCCCAGAATGAGCTGGGCGTGGTGAATAGACCAAGCTGATAGAAGAGAAAGGTGTTGTTGTGGACATAAAGTTAGAAGGACATGTTAAAACCGGATGGTAGGGGCCTTAAAAAATTCCAGGACAAGGATATAAAGACTGAGCGACCTCCTTTTCTAAAATACATTTTTAAATTTATTTATTTTGAGAGAGAAAGTGAGGGAGGAGCAGTGAGAGAGGGAGAGAGAGAGAATCCTAAGCAGGCTCCCCACTGTCAGTGTGGAGCCCGATATGGGGCTCGAACTCATGAACTGCGAGATCATGACCTGAGCCAAAACCAAGAGTCAGGAGCTTAACGGACTGAGCCACCCAGGTTCCCGAGTGACCTCCTTGAGGCTGCACTGCATTTTGTGCCATGTCATATGCACAAAGCTTAGTATAGTGCCAGACACATAATAGGTGCTGAACACAATAGGTGCTCAATGTTTCTTGAATGAATAAATGAACACAAACGTTTTTTTCGAACAGGACACTGCCATAACCCATGATGAATTTAAAGAATGTAAGTGGGACCCCAGTGTACCAAATGGATTAGAGGAGGCAGGGGTGGAATGTCTGGATACCAATCAAGAGTCTGCCAAACTGACGGAGACATAAAGGTCAAGCTGGGCGGCTGGGCAGTGTGAACTGAAACGAAGAGATCCATGTGCCATTAAGACTTTCTCTAAACCAGCCCAGCTGGGAGGATGTCATTTTCATTCATGCAAATCTCCAAGGAAGGAGCACCCCCACCTCGTGAATAAGAGCAACGCAATAGCCCAGACAGGCCAGCACACACTGAACAGAAATCCTCAGGCAGCAATTTAAGCATCTGTAACCCACATTGTATTGTCAGTGGAAATGACCACTGATCTCTGCACAATTATTCTCCCTGTAATCAAAGCTGGTTCTTAGTTCACCCTTTCCTTCCCTAGACTCAACAACTCTGATTCCCCTAGTCATTTTCAGAGGCTCATTCACCAAGTCTTCTGATTGCTTATGTTCTTCTCCTCTGATTCCTTTCCAACTTCCCTCTCCCTGAAGTCATGCACCTGAATCAGTGTTGCTCTAGCCACACTCATCTCTAAGTAGATGGCAAGGAGCATAGCTCTCCTCCAGGAGGGAGATGTGGCCTCATGGGAGCATTGCAGTTATGTTCCAAGCCCAGCCAGCCAAGGATGCTGACTGTCCTGACCTAGAGGAGCCCCCACAGAAATCAGCAAGAAGCCCACCTCCAGACAGCGTCTGGCCTCAGATCCCAGAGGAAGTCACTGTCCTTTTCCTCTTCATCATCCTCTCTAAGCTTTCCTATCTTTGTATCAGCCAAACCCCATACCGGCAAGGACAGAAGAGTAATTGATGGCCTTAAGGGATATCAAAGTGCTATTGAGCAAAAACACAACTCAACAGCCTCGCAGGTGCTTCCTGCAACAGGGAGGGAAAGAAGTGTCTTTAGAAAGCCCTAAATAACTCTAGGCAGGGATGTCAACTTGACAAATGACCCTCAAGAAATAGCCCCGTTGTTCTCTGGTGTGTGATTCATCCCAGCCGGTGCTGGTGTCGGGGGCAAGGCCCAGCCGTGAGTCCCGCAGTTATCACTTGGGGCTGCTCTTCAGCTCTCCTCTCAGGAGGGATAAGAAGGCATTGTCTTGGTTCCCTTGGCCCAAGTCACTCTGACCTTGTTCTCCAGTGGAATCCTGAATTTGTGCTGATTTGGTTTAAGCTGCATTAGGTGGAGGGTGGGCACCATGGGGAGACTCTCTGAGCATCCAGAGGTCCCCTGCCCTTTGATGTGAGCTCCCAGGGCTTCTTGCAATCATAGCAACAAACACCATGGGCTCCTCTGGACAGAGACCCCCTTTTCTCTCCCTGTTCTCAGTTCCTCACAGAACTGGCCTAAGTGCTTGTCAAATGTTGGACTGAATAAGTGAAAAGATCCCAAGACCAAGAGTCATGATAGCTAGTTTCTGGTCTTGACTCTGATAATAAGTAGCTGAGATCATGACCATGCGTTCAAGTTCTCCGGGCCTCCTTATCCTTGTGTGTAGAATGAGAACGCAAGCTCTCAAATCCCCTCAAACTCAGACCATGAGGTACACAGAGGCCTGCAGGGGCTGGCTCGGGCTTGCACTCGCTCAGCAGAGCAAAGGTTGGGCAAATATGAGGCACTAGCAATTCCTTTGCACACCCAGCAACAGTCATAAACAAAAATAGATTGAAAACCCAGGTAAAAGGTGCATAATAATTTCAATTAGTAGGTAGGCCAGGAGGCCCTCTCCAATGACACTAGATGCGGGTGTTGTGAGTAGCAACTGGACTGGCAGGCAGCCTTGCGCCCACACTTAACATAAATACAGCATTATCATCCCCCATGAGTTTACTGGGTCCTCTTCACCAAGGTGTCCTAGCCACCAGACTATGATGTACATTCTTTGGCTTATGATGTTTCTTCTGTGAAACAGCACAACAAATGAATTGTCCGAGGAAGGCTGTCCCACCAGCAGAGGCAATTTTGTATGTGTGAGTTCCAAAGAGGAGTCTCTACACAAGATGGGGATGAGTGGTTTGTAATGAAATCATGGGCATGTTCTAAGGAGACCAGCCAATGTGTCCCAACAGGGGGCCCATTTCTCAAAGCAATCATCTGATTAATTCCCCCTGGGTGGTGGATGTGCTCTGGGTTTTAATGCCCTTGGTTTTCATCAATGGCAGCTTTGTTAGTGTTAACAGAAAGCAAGACAAATGCTTTTGAAATCAAGGTCTGGTGGATGCCTGAATATGTGCCCCTCTCTGAAGATTATAATCTTCAGACTTAAGAATTGAATGAAATTGTCTTTTTTTATGAAAAGGCATTTTAGCAACTGGAATTAAGGATCACAAAACCTTTCAGAGGTTTTAACAAGTTTCCCCTCTGGGAATCATTTTCAGTTCTTTTTTAACAGATCACTGATGCCCCTGATCACCGAGGCTCTTAGTGCGGGAGAAGTCAGTTAGTGAGGATTTGGACTTGTACTTCCTTTTCCCTTGCCTTTGTGGAAAGTGTCTAGTTACTCTTACACCTTGGCTTGGCTTAAGCAGGTGCTATGGTTTGACTGTGTCCCCCCAAAATTCATATGTTGAAATCCTGACTTCCAAAGATGCTGGTATTAAAAGGTAGGGCCTTTAGGGTGCTTAAGTCATGAAGGGGGAGCACTCATGAATGAGATTAGTGTTCTTATAAAAGAGACCCCACAGCACTCCCTAGCCCCTTCCACCACGTGAGGATACAATGAGAAGTCTATGACCCAGAAGAAGGCCTTCAGTAGCACCTAACCACGCTGGACCCTGAACTCAGACTTCCATTCTCCAGAACTGTGACCAGTAAAAGGTTGTTGTTTAAAAGCCACCCAGTCTGTGGTATTTTTCATAGCAGCCCAAACGGACTACGAGAGCAGGTCTGACAGGAAGGGGCTCTGTTTCAGCTGTGGATCTTTGCCGGAGTCTGTATCTTCTGGGGGGTTGGACAGACCGTCCCACTGCAGAGTTAGACAAATAAAAGGAAAAATAGATACTCTTGCTCTGAGATACCAACACCTGCACACACACACACACACACACACACACACACACACGCGCGCGCGCGTGCATGCACATGTGTGTCTCTATCACTTGTTAGTTTGTGCTGAGTTAGCTTCCCTGAGTTGATTAACCTTTCTGAGCCTTGGTTGTCTTGTTTATAAAATAAGAAAAATAAAAGGACCAAATCATAATTCTGTTTCAAGGATTAATGGGGGGAAATGTACATCAAGCACTTACTTAGCACAACACCTAGAATAATTCAAAGTGTTCGGTAATTATAACAATAACAATAATGAAATGTAATAATAACAATAATGAAATCTCCTCTTTCCTGACAAAGAAGCTTCAGCCCCTCAGCACTCTACAAAAAGTCAGAGCTGACTCCACTTGGACTTTTGCATCAGGTTCCCTATGAGGCAGAAGTACAATGTAAGTTACAGGCTTTTCATATCTGTCGTTGCAAATAAGAACTGGAATTGAGATCATCTGCAGTTGTCTGAGTTTGAGGGGACTTGCCTTCTCATTTTACAGATGAGGATACAGAGGCCCAGAGACCTAGGGCACCTGGGCTAACTTACTAAGACCAGAGACTAGCTATTATGACCCTTGGTCTTGTGATCTTTTCATTTACCCATTCAACATTTGTCAAGTGCTTAAATGAGGCGGTTCTTTGAAGAACTGGGAAAAGGGTAAGGGCTAGAGTCCCTGCTCTCAGTGCTCTTTGTTGCTAAGATTGCAAGAAGCACTGGGAGGTAATATCAAAGGGAGAAAGACTTCCGGCTGCTCAGAGAGAGTGTCTCCCCATGGTTCTCATCCCTCCCGGAACGCAACTCAAACCAATCCAGCACAAATCCTGAGAAGCAATCGGCAGTGTGCACAGGACCGAACCAAGGCCTCCATGCTGAGGCCTCTGCTTCAGGCCCTCCTTCCTTCTGAGTCCCTCTCTTTCTGACTGAAACGTGCATGTTTTTGCTCCATTAGTCAAAAAGCCTTAATTAGCAAAGGGACCAATAGTTTCATAAATCTCAAAAAAGGACCAATATTTATCAGACACCCTCTCACTTGTACCCCTATTAGGTGAAACAAGAGAAAGACTCCCAATGACTGTTACTCTGGAACTCACAGTGTACGATCTATTTACTGAAACAAACACTGGCTACAAAGATGCCGCCTTCACCACCATTTTAGAAGTGGGACTTTTCATGCCCAGAGCTGCAGAAGGTATGGATGTCATGCTAAACGTGACAGTTGCAGTGTGGGAGTCGCCCCCGATTCAAACACAAGCACTAGGGACACGGGGATCTCCTTTGGGCTTGTTCACTGCTGCACCTCCAGGGTCCAGAATAGCACCCAGACATCATAACCAATAAATATTTAGTGAATGGATAAATGAACCAAGAATGAACAGTGGAGTCAAAGAACCATCTAGTGAGTTTGGGCAGTTACTTGCCTTCTCTGTGTGCACCCAGATTCCTTATCTTGAAAAAGATTGTAATTGTTGTGAGGATTATTGGTTTCATTGTATAAATCTGTTTAAAACAGTGCTGATCAATATGAAATATTTTTGAGTATAAATCTTCCCACCGATTGTACTTTTTCTTTGTCCTTACAGGGGATTGGCAAACATTCAGCAATTTAACAGATATATCTACAATTTATTTTATTTTTAATGTTTATTTTTCTGAAAGAGAGAGAGAGAGAGCAGGGAAGGGGCAGAGAGAGAGGGAGACACAGAATCCAAAGCAGACTTGAAACTCTGAGCTGTCAGCACAGAGCCCGACTTGGGGCTCAAACTCATGAACTATGACATGGTGACCTGAACCAAAGTTGGATGCTTAACCAACTGAGCCACCCAGGCACCCCCTCTAAAATGTATTTTAGTTAAATGATCATATTAGAAAAGTTCTGAAAGTTTTTTTTTTTTGGTCATTGTTATTTGTTTTTGTTTTGTTAAAAGGTCGGATGCCAATAGGTGCTTGACTTTACTACCATTATTTTATATGAAGTGTGACTTTTGTGTTCAGACCCACATGTGCTACCAAAAGAGCCAAGTCACATTTCCATGCTTTTCTGGGGTTGACCCTCCTTTACAAAACTGGGACAACCAACCTCCTAGACATGCTGATGACTCCCTAGTAGTGAGCGCTTTGTGGGAAGAAGGCCTCAAAGAGCTTTCCAGATGGTGAGCTGACCAGGCCAGTCTCCTGAGGCCACTCACCTAGACCCCTCCAAAAGCTTCATCTCAATTAATAGCAAAGTACATATGATCTTTATTAAAAAGAAAGAAATAAATAAAGGAAGAAAGAAAGAAAGAAAGAAAGAAAAAGAAAAAGAGAGAGAAAGAAAGAAAGAAAGAAAGAAAGAAAGAAAGAAAGAAAGAAAGAAAGAAAAATAGCTAGCAAAATGTGTGATACTTAGTGGCTAAGACAGTGGGAGTAACTGGGAGACATGAATTCATCAAGTCTTATAAAATAGCAGTAAAGGCAAGTGGCATCATATTTAGCGTATCAAAGAGAAGAACAGAAAAAGTACTTGAGAACCAGAAATGGGATCCAATTGCTGCCTCCTGGATCCACAGCTTGGGCAACAGCACACCCACCTGAAGTTCTCTATAAAAAGCCAATGCATTGAGAAAACTGTCATTCCCAAATCCAACTGCTGAATATTGATCTGGCCTCGGACATTGTATTAGTAATAACAAACATTTGCACACAAGAAAGTATAGCAAAAATAGCATGGATTTTGGACTCCGAAAGACGTAAGCTTAAGTACCAATAGTGTGATCTTAAACAAGTTGTTTATCTCAACTCAGTTTGTCCTTTAAAAAATGGAGTCAAGGATAGCACCCCAGCAGTGTTGTTGTGAAAATGATAAACAATATCTGTAAGCTTCCAGAAGATTGCCTAAGTCATAAGCGGTGCTTAATAAAGGATGAGATGATGACAAGGATGATGACGAGCTTCCCTATTCAGAAAACACGTTCTCAAGTTAAGCAAACACTTTACCTTTCCCCCAGAAATGTTAGTACTTGTGAAAATTCGAGGTGCTAAAATTTCACAGCTTATCACAGCAGCTTTTCTGGGAGGACCGAATTATAGAAATTAAATTGGCCATATTCATGTGACCATAACTTTAAATGGCCCAAACTATTCCCATCTAAAACAGCTTTTCTTTCCCATCAGCTTAAGACAAACACACACACACACGCACACACACACACACACACACACGCATGCTTACCCCAGCAATTCATTTCTCATTTTGGTTTGGGATGGCGCCAGTTGGGAAAAGGGTTCAGAGTGTGTTTATTGCCTCTTTGTTCTCAAGCATTTTCTGGGGCCTCCTGGCAGCTCGTGGGTCTGCAGCAAGCAGCAAAGCCCTCCGGGGTTGCAAAGCCCAGACAAATCCCAGGCTCTGACCATTGCCTAGGGCTGGGGTAGAATGGCTGGAAACCTCTGCCCTCCCACTCCAAACTTCTGCTCAGAATTCTGAGCAAACATAGGGCAGGAGCTGAGCATTGGGCCCCCCAGGGCTTGTTCTTACTGGTATTGTTTTGGAGTCTGCAACGCTGCTTCTTGCCAGGCCCCAAACTGGACCTTTCCCCTGATACTGACTGTGACAGATTCTAGAGTCTCTGTTGTTTGGTCTCAGTAAACAATTGTTTGGCAGAATGAGCGCGTGTGTGTGTGTGTGTGTGTGTGTGTGTGTGTGTGAAGCCCTTCATACCCGGTCTTCATTAATGACACTAGGGATTGTAGACACCACAGATGCCCTGATTCCAGGTGGCCCATGGGTGCTTTTCCAGAGAAATTACCCAAACACTTAAGCACCAGCACAAGCCCCCAGGGCTGACCCCATTTGGGATTCTTACTCTAAGCCTGCAGGTGAAAAAACTGTTCAGCCCAGGCTGAGGCAGGCCATCCTAGTGCTCTCCGCCCCTGCCATGGTTGTGCCACTTAAACCTGTGCTGTCGTGGATGTGTTAAAAGGTAATACAGCTCAGTGGTCCAGAGCACCACCTTTAGCCTGAGGTCCAAATCTGGCTTTGCCATTTTGGGGAGCTCTGTGACCTTGAGCTAAGCATGTAATCTCTCTTTGCCCCAGTTTCCCCAAATGTAAAGTAAGTGTAAGGATATTAACGCCTACCTGGTAGTGCAGTTGTGAAAATTACATGAGGTGGCGGGTGGAAAGGGCCTGACACGTACTGATAGTAAAAAGTAGAATCAGAACGTAAATTGCCGGAAGACTCAGTACTCCTTACGTGTCTTGGGCTTTGTTTTAGTGAGTTCCCAGCAACTCCCTCAAAAGGTTACGCGTAATGAGTGTGAATTAATATGGGTTTCTGTGGGAGTTGTTACATCACTGATATTTTTTCAGCTTCAAGAATGGTGGGATTGATCAAATAACTAATTGTAAGATGTATTTTAAGTGTCAGGCGTTGTTAAGGTGTGAGTCTGCAGAAATAAAAAAGCCTGGGTCACCGTCCCCACTGTACACACAGGATAGGGAGAGACTGAGGTATCTTTTCAGATATTGACAACATCCAGGGTGACTGGGCTATGGCACAGGTATTATAGAATGCTGGAGGCATCAGTGGTTTCCTGGGAGGGTCCACCACGGAGCAGGGGTGGCCATGGAGAAAGGTCTTAAAGAATGAATAGGGACTAACCTAGAAGAGAAAAATGAGGAAGGTGATTCTAGACAGAGTGAATATGCAAGGGCACAAAAGCAGCAAAGAAAATGCCATCTTTAGAGAAGGGTAAATAGTTCTCTGCAGTCAGAACACAACAGGAGAAAGTTGTCTGACAAGACAGACTGTAGGTAAATCTATTCGGCTGTAACAGTTTGGCTTAGGCCACTTGATGAAATAAATCACTGATGAGATGTCAGCCTGGCATGCCATTTACTCTCAGTGCTCCCCTCAGCCCCAGCCACAGAGGCAGGAAGGCAGTAATGGGAACAGTCAAGGCTTAACTTGATTTAAATGGTTCTCTCAGCTCTTTTTCTGCCATGTAAACAAATGTCTTCTCTAAGTGCAGTTTCTTCATCTGTAAAATGGGAATGGGGTGGGGTGACTCTTCTTCCATTTTAAGGAACTTCAGTCTCCCCACCCACTGATGAAAATATTCAGGGCATTGTTTGAATAGAGTGTTCAACATACCCTTCTAGAAGATAATACAAAGTGACTTGGCAGAAATCAACTTGACTTTTCACACATGGTAATGGACATCTTGAATGAATTTTTCCCACTCTCCTCATGGCCCCATGTGACTTTTCTATGTCACCCTCTGCTCCCACCTGCAGGATGATGAACTATCAAATCTAAACTATTGCTTCCACTTCTGATTCCTCTGAGAAGGGATCTCATATTACGGCTCGCAGGGAGGCAACATTAGCCCAGGTGAAAGTACTTAATTTCCTCCCGTCATCCTCCCTCGTCCTTCTCTCCCCAACCCCCCCAAAAACGCAGCTGAAATCTATCAGAGCCTTAAGTGACGAGCCAACGGACCTTGTTAAGTCATCGGGCCCATCGATGAGAGTGGACTGACAACCGGAGGCTTCTTTCCTTTCTGGTCCCAGAAAGACATTCTCTAGATTCTATCAGCAGTGAAATTCTCTCAGTGCCTACCCTGATTCTCTTTCCAAAATCACAGCTTGACTTCCCGAAACCGTGGCCAGCCCGTGCTTCCTGCACAAGCTGCCTGAAAATCACCCGTCAGAAAATCTTCAGGGCACTGCCGGGTCTGTGTAATGACAGTCCCACTCTTCACGCGAGGAAACTGACCCACAGCAAATACAAGGGGAATATTCCAGACCCATATTCTTCAGCAGAAAAGAAAAAAACCTTTAGTGCCATTATTTATGGCTTGAGATCCTGGAGCTCCTTTTTCCAAAGCAACCTCAGGAAGACAGCACATGTAGTCTGAAGAGTGGGTAGGTAGAGGGACAGATAACATAAGCTGCAGGCAGATATGTAGATAAATCTGTTTATATTATATATATGCTTATAAATTGTATGAATTTATATATTTACATATTATATACTTATAAAATATAAATACAAATAATATAAACATAAAATATAAACATAAATATTTTAATATATATTTATAAATTTTTATTCATTTATTTATCAGCAAAATCCCACTGACCCAATGGGACTTGACCTGAGTTTCTTACTGAAACCTGTTCCTTCTACCAAAATGATCATAAGAAAATTTTTCACATGAGAAAATGAAAGACTCCAGAGGAAAATGTGTTTTTAAACCCTAGCTAACCAAAAGAGGTTGTTCTTCCTTCTTATTCCACACTTGCGTAAAAGCTCTTGGCTATTTGAGTGTTTGCTTCCTGATTCACAATTGTCCCTCCCTTTTACTTAGCTAATTTATTAAACACCCCCTCCGCTCTGGGAACCCAGCATCACACAAACAATGGCACAGAGAGGTCTTTAAGAAAACAGACTCAGTGTGCTTAAAAGGAGAAAACACAGTTAAAAGAATTGATTCTGACTAAACTATTGTAGAAACAATGGTGCAACCAGTTTGTTTTCTTCCATGGGCTTTGCCTTGGCTCTGATGTCAGTGGACCCAGCCCTAAAAGCACTTCTTAGTAAAATCCACATACCTGGAGCCTGGGGAGCTGTGTGGAAAGAGAAGAAAGCCTCTAAGGTCTGTGTCCTAGCTCACTTGGGGAAAGCGGGAATAGCACCCACCAGGCAGTGGGTCTTCAAGTGAACAGAGACAGCTCAAACAAAGCCGTATGCCCGAGGTGACCATGAGCCCATAAACCTCCTTCTTATATGCAGACATCCTGGAAACAACCTTGGGACTGCCAAGAAATGGAGGCCTGAACCAATTTTACTTGGTTCTTTTTTTTTTTTTTTTAATTCATTTATCTTGAAAGGGAGAGAGAGAGAGAACACAAGCAGTAGAGGAGCAGAGACAGAGGGAGAGAGAGAATCCCAAGCAGGCTCTGTGCTGTAGGCTCAGAGCCTGATGTGGGGCTCAAACTCCCAAACCGTTGAGATCATGACCAGAGCCGAAATCAAGAGTCAGACACTTGACCGACTGACCCTCCTGGGCGCCCTTTACCTGGTTCTTAAGAAGGAAAACTGCTTCCCTGGGTTACACATGAGGCTGAGTCATAGACTGCGTGCCATCCTTCTGTTCCCTGAAGTTCAGGGTGTGACCTCACTGTTGACTGACCCCCATAAACCATGTCCCATCCCCTTCTTCTTCACTACCTCCCACAACAGAGGCCACAGCTTAATGTTCTGTCTCTTGCAGCTAGACAGAGCCAGATCACCCCATTTTGCCCATAGAATGCAAGCAGTGGACTCCTGGATACTGCTACCAGAATAAATTTTTTCCAAGAAAAAGGCATAATCTTGGTGAGCACAAACCTTGCCATTCATTCTTCTTGCTGCCTTAAATATGCCACTCTCAGGTATACAGCCACCTTACAACTGACAAATTGATAAAGAAGATGTGGTATATACACAGTGAAATACTACTCAGTGATGAAAAAGAATGAAATATTTCCATTTGCAACAACGTGAATGGAACTAGAGTGTATTATGCTGGGTGAAATAAGTCAGTCAGAGAAAGACAAATTATCGTATGATTTCACTCATATGTGGAATTTGAGAAACACAACAGATGAACATAGGTCAAGGGACAGAAAAATAAGAAAAAAACAGAGAGGGAGGCAAACCATAAGAGACTCTTAAATACAGAGAACAAACTGAGGGTTTCTGGAGGGGAGGTGGGTGGGGGTTGGGTTAAATGGGTGATGGGCATTAAGGAGGGCATTATTTTGGATGAGCACTGGGTGTCATATGTAAGAGATCAATCACTAGGCTCTACTCCTGAAGCCAAGACTACACTGTATTTTAACTAGCTTGAATTAAAAAAAAAAAAATGTTGGAATTCGAACTTGGGTCTCAACCACCTCCTAGACCAATCACTTCTTTGGTCCACAAATTATAGCCAGCAATAAGGAACCAAAATGTTAGGCAGTGAGGAACAGAGAAAAGTGCACTGGGGAGAGATCCAAGCTCAAGTGCTTGCTCTGTCCTGGCTGTGTGGCTTTAGGTTAGTCAGTTCACCTCTCTGAGTCTCTGTGATATTGTGATTTCTAATATGAAATAAATTATTTGCTTTTTGTCCCATTCCTAAACACTCTTGGAATTTCCTAAGTGATGGGAGTCATAAAAGTATCTTTTTTAGATACTTATATGCCACATACTTATATGCCAGATACTTATATGGCACCTATAAGGTGCCATACTTATAGTAGGGCACCTGGGTGGCTCAGTCAGTTGGCCTCTGATTTCAGCTCAGGTCATAATCTCATGGTCTGTGGGTTCAAGCCCCATGTCGGGCTCTGTGCTGACAGCTCAGAGCCTGGAGCCTGCTTCGGATTCTGTGTCTCCCTCGCTCTCTGCCCCTCCCCCGCTTGCACTCAGTCTCTGTCTCTCTCTTAATAATAAATAAATATTAAAAATAAAAAAAAAACAAAAACTAAAGGATGGGATTCAGAGAGCTTCTGGGTTGGTGAACACCTGGCAGTGCAGGGAGAGCGATGTGCCTGGAGAGGGCATGGGTGAAGCTCTGTGCCCTTTCCCTGTGCTTGCCCCGTGCATCTCTTCTGTCCAGCTCTTCCTAAGTTATATCCCTTTATAACGAACTAGCAATCTAACAAGTAATCTAATAACTAGCAATCTAATAAGCAATCTATAAGTGTTCTTGAGTTCTGTGAGCCACTCTAGCAAATTAATCAAATGTAAGGAGGTCATTTGAACTTCCAACTTATAGCAGTTGGTCAAAAGCACAGGTAACAATCTAGACTTATGATTGGCAACTGAAGAAGGGGGCAGCTTTGTAGGACCGATTCTTTAACCTGTGGGATTTGACACTATTTCTAGGTAGATAGTATCAGAACTGAGTTGAATTGTATGACACCCAGATGGTTGGTGTGGGGGAAAATCTACACATTGGACTTGGGTGCAGAATTAGAGTTGCATTTTCCCTATATATGAGAACTAGCCTGGGAAACTTCTGATGTCCATTCCAGTGGTCAGTGTGGCTATGAGTCTAGAATATGGACATATTCCACCCCCATTCCTCCTAATAAGCCACGATATCCTCAAAGTCCTTCTGAATCTACCTGTGACTCTGACTCTATGGAAGAAGCAAGCTGATGCCCCAGAACATCCATGGTTCCATTCTCATTTCTGCTGGACACTAACTTCTGGATGCACTGTGAATGTGGGTCCCAAGGAAAACTTGGGGCAAACTCCCAACCACTAAGGAAAGAGCCCGATGGTGTGGTAGGATTTGTTTCCAAAGATGAGAAGTCAGGTCCTTCCCCCACTACAAGTCATTTGGCTGTCTGAGCCCAGGTTTCCTTTGTAAAATCAGGATAGCACTAAAAATCTCCCTAATCCTAGTTCCAGTCTTGGTGACTGTGAAATCATGTGACATAAGGCACCAGGAATTCACTTTTAAAATGATAAATTTGTCATTATCTAGAGTTTAACAATGTTCAGATAGGCCTGAGTAAAGAAAGTGATTTTACGCCTGGCATGTAAAAAGTTCGCATCTCATTGTATGCAATGCAGAGATGTTTCAAGGCAGGCCTGTGCTGCTCAGCTGCACTCACTTCCTGGCCCATTATTGTGGGTGCTCCTCCTTTACTCAAACAAACAAAATCCAAAGGCGACAAAACAACACAACAAAGGAGTGAGGGCAAGTACAGAGGAATCTCTCTCCTCAGAGGACAGTTGTTACATACCTCCACATTCACCATCCCACCACCCTCCGTCTGACCTCATGGGCTGTGGCGTAATCCCATTTTTTGAAAAACAACAAATGCTCTGTCCTTATCAGACACCTTCCCAGCATGCTTTGTGATTCATCCGCTTCTTTTAATAGAAAGTACGTTAATGTAGGCACTGATGCTTGGGTCTATGGTCCCCTTACAGAAAAACATATCACCGTCCAAAAATCAAATTGAAACGACTTCAACTTAGGATAGCCAGAAGACCAGGGATTCAGTTTTCCATTCAGAACTTTTCTCTCCCTTTGTTTTCTGGGATCTCCGACCAAAAGGTGTTTGAGCTCCAGAGCTCCGTGGGCAACTAAAGTTTCCATGCCACAGTCCATGTCCGTGGGTCGGAATCCTTCAAAGTGACCGAGGAGGCTTTTCAGAAGCCAAAGGAAAGGTGGCCATTTTCCTCCATAAAACACTGCTCTTCCATATTGCCATTAAAAAAGCTGTGCCCAGGGAAAATATCAAAGTGATTTCGTGCTACTGGGTTCTGATATTGATCTTTTCACTCTCTCGATGGTTCCCATCTGGAAAATAATCTAACTGCTCAGGTTTGTTGTTTGTTGGAGGTGGGAGATTTCCAATCCCTGCCTCTCTGAGAGCCGCTCCACGCACAGGGAGCTGGATACTGTAACAGCACAATGAGACCGACCAGATTAACAACTGGTGCGAGGAAACTGTTGGCAGGGTAGAGCCTGATGTGTAGTGCTGACCATTATGCCTCACACCCCCGTGTGGCCTTGCTCTCCCACTGTGCCATCTCCTCAGACGGCACCTAGCTCTGGAAAAGCCCACCGTTCTCCATGACCACACACAACTGTGGTTATTCAGGCTGCCCATTGTGCAGTGTCCGTTGCCTAATAGGCAGCTTTGGTCCTAGCGTGAACCCATTTTCAGGAAAGACACATTGTGTGCAAGAGGAAGTAGACATAGTGGTTTGTGCCCAGGTTCAAGACCAACTGCATGGATTCAATCTTATCTCTGCCTCTCACTATCTCTGGAATTGTAGACAAATATCCCTTTTTCTCTCATGGCCTAGCTGTTAAAAAACAGAATGCCAGCACAGATCTCCCTGAGTTGCTGTGAGGGTTAAATTGGCATGAAGCACTAAGAACTGTACTAGGTATATAGTAAGCACTCAGTAAGTGTTAGCTATTATTATCTTTTTAAATGTGGAGAAAAGAGACAACTACCATTTATTGAGCAGTCCTCTGGTCCAGACACGGGTGCTAAGCACTTTACGTTCGTTATTTAATCCTGGTAGCCACTCAATGAGATACAAGTCATTATGCACGTTTTTACTGAGCAAAGAGATTGAGTAACTTGCCCAAGGCAACAATGCTAGTGAGTGGTACATCTGGGACAGGATCTGAACCCAGTTCTGTCTGATCTGAAATCCTTTGGGTAGGCCTGTATAGGGGAAGCAGTATTGTTTCAAGAGAACTGTAGCTGAATTATGGTGATGACCAACAGCAAAACAAATGTCAAAGAAGCGTGTTAATGCAAGGAGCATCTGCTGGTGGAGTGCAGGGCCCGGCTCAGTAGCTGATGTAAGACAAATATCCTTTTTCTCAAATATACTAGAAGAAAGTGACAGATGCCACAGGTTGACCAACCCAGCTGTCATTCCCAGTCGCGTTCCCCCTTTCCCACAGAATCTCGATTTTAGTAGAGTAACAATGCATCCATCCCTAAGAAATGAGTCATGGCCTCTCACTCCCGTTTGCTAGATACCTTCCCGTCCTTCCTTACGTGGTCAGACACTGGGGATATAAGGGAAATTTTCCTGAGGCTTCAGAAAAAAAGCTTATTTCTTAAAGCCCAGAAATCTAGAGCCTAATAAAAAGAAGGTCTTTTGCCCCGGCCTCTTCTTTCTTTAAGCTTGAGATGCTCATGCAATGTCTGGAACTGCAGCTGCCATCTTCAGATCACGAAGCATGAGAACAAAAGCCGTTAACTCTGAGGATGGCAGAGAAAGATGGAAAAAGCACGGAAGGATAACCAAGTGACTGAACAAACTCTGAGACTTCTTAACTAAGTAACAAAATAACTATGAGTTCATTCACTCCTAATACTTAGTCAAGCGTTCTGTTCCTAACTGACGGGTGGAAGGAAGTGAACGCTTGCTTAGCCTAGTCAGGATTAAACTCCTCCGTCTTCACTCTCATGGTCCATGGCTTGTACCTCATTCTGCCTGATGTTTCCAAGGCTACTTGTTTACACAACTTTCCTCTTCCCCTTTTTTAGCCGACACTACCTCCCCCAGAATCACCCATGCCAAGCTATTTGAAGGAAGGAAGCTTGAATCATTTTTTTATCCACTGCCCCCGCTCCCTAGCCCCACCTGCCATAGTGACTTACTATACCATTCCATCCTGAATCGTCACATCCGTCGCAGACAGAAAGGCCAGCATACACACACATGCACACATGTGTGCACACACATACATCCACAGAACCACATATGTTTATCGACCTGAAGCAGGAATCACGGGGCTACAAGTGCTGAACCCCTGTTCAAGGTCTCAACATGCTGCAAAGAAGATAGAGTGATGAGAATAAATGGGAAGAAACCCATTGGAAAAAAAAAAAAAACCCAACTAGGAAGCATGGGAAGAGGGAGAGCCAGAAAATAAGCCAGCGTGGCAACAGCTCAAGGGCTTGACATGGGCGAGATTTACTGCACTAATATGTTGGGCTGCCTGCCGTAATTAGTTTCTGTAAAAACCGTATCTCCTAGCTCAGATTCAATTAAATCATATGGTGTTTATTTGAGAGCTTTCTTATTACATGATGGGAGGGCTGGCAGGGCCCCAAGCTCAGCTAACCCACCTGTCCCTCGCCTGGCACAATTTATGTGCCAGTCACACTGTTTTCCGGTGGTCAGGCAGCAAGGAGATGAATGGGTGAGTGTTTGTCCCGACAGAGACACGGGAAGATGCCACGTGAGGCAAGCATGGCCCTGAATGATGTCGTTTTCTTCAAACCCTGAAAAGAAAACACACACCAGAAATAGTTAACCCAGTGTTTGATCCAGACATTGGTTATCTTATAGTCCCTTTGGGTGGAGGGGGCAAAACCAGAGGGATTGCTTCTCAAAAATCATTTGTTAAGAACAAGCGACAGGTCTGTTAGAGAAGATTCTGATGAGATAGGAAAGAAAAGCATCTTATTCAGAAAATTCATCTGCCTGAGATTTCCTGATCACTGCACAGTGGTGCTTTTGACCGAATGCACTTTCTGTGCCACTCTTCATCGCCTTAGAATGAATAAACATTCCCTCAAAATGCCCTCAGTATGAGACACGTGCGTGTGGTGAGCTCTTGGGAGGAGAAGAGAGTCCCAGTCAGAATGAGAAAACAGAGGTTTCTGCATGACACCATGTTTAGCAGCAAGGGCAGTCTCTTCCTCCTGAAACTGAAATCAATATCAAATTAAATCTGTGTGCTTCATTTCCACGGGTAACTTCCTAGACTTCTTTCGTAGCCAGTCACGACGTCTTCACCCTCATCTGTTCACTTGCATGGTGCATGAGTGTGTGTGTGTGTGTGTGTGTGTGTGTGTGTGTGTGTTTCTCTGCCTGCAAAGTACATGTTCCCGTAGGAGAGAAACAGCGTAACACATCAGCTGCTCCCTGTTACTAAAGAGTTAGCAAGAAAATCATCTTTGAAACTAAGATCTGCAGGAAAGAAGAGTAAAAGATAATTCTTTAATTCTGAAACTCCCCGTGTGCGGCTTATCAGCTCTGTCACCTGGTCTGTTAAGGGAATATTGAACTCGAGCAGAATCTGTCCTAAAATCTTAGGCTGAGTTTCTTTTTTTTTTTTTAACGTTTATTTATTTTTGAGACAGAGAGAAACAGAGCATGAACGGGGGAGGGTCAGAGAGAGAGAGGGAGACACAGAATCCGAAACAGGCTCCAGGCTCTGAGCAGTCAGCACAGAGCCCGATGCGGGGCTCGAACCCACGGAGCGTGAGATCGTGACCTGAGCCGAAGTCGGACACTCAACCGACTGAGCCACCCAGGTGCCCCTAGGCTGAGTTTCTGAGGATGCTTTTCTCTCCTTGTTCTCGTTTTGGTGAGTGATTATTTGCTATTGTCTTGATCTTCTAATTCCCTCATTTCACGTGTTTGAATCTTTCTAGGAGACGGTGATTCTCTGTGGAGGTTGTACTTGAGAACATGACATAAAATAATAATTTTAAAAGCTTTCCAAAACTTGAGACAATAGAATGAACTTCAATGCAGTTTTTCCCCAGGATAGTTTTTTTTTTTTCTTTCTTTCTATTTAAAATGTGATTCTTTTCTGCCAATGGGTGGTCCTCACTTTTCTGTGACTATCCTTAAACCCAGCTTTGCTCCATCCTTGGCTTAACTTCTGCTCTTTACCCGGAAACATGAAAGCATCTCAGTTGTAAAAAGAATCATAGTCAAAAGCAAACCAACAATCCACCAGAAAATACGACATCAGTTAATCGGTAACAGAAGCATTGTGTTTCTTTTTTTTTTTTTAATTTTTTTTTTAACGTTTATTTATTTTTGAGACAGAGAGAGACAGAGCATGAACCAGGGGAGGGGCAGAGAGAGGGGGAGACACAGAATCTGAAGCAGGCTCCAGGCTCTGAGCTGTCAGCACAGAGCCCGGTGTGGGGCTTGAACTCACAAACTGTGAGATCGTGACCTGAGCCGAAGTCGGCCGCTTAACCGACCAAGCCACCCAGGTGCCCCGCATTGTGTTTCTTTAAATAAAAGCACACAACCTGTGGCATCAGAAGAAAAAAACTAACATTACTGAGACCTGATCAGATGGTAGACACCTTAAATACATTCAAACAACAACCTGCAATGCAGTTATTCTATTTTGTAAGTGAGGAAGCCAGAGTTTGGGGAGGTGAAGTCATTTGCCCAAAGTAACCCAGTGACGAGCCAAGAGTGAACCCTTGTCAACAGAACTCCCAGATCTGGCACATTGTTTACCTATTGGCCGTAGAACACATTCCCCGCTACTCCTACATATCTTCACTCTTTCACGCCCTGACCCCCTCCTGCGGTGCCGAGTGCAGTGCATGGGCCGTTCAACAAGAAGTTGATGATAAAGGGCCTGGGAGTGAATGACATCAACCAATGTCTGATGTAAACCCCAATAGCACAGCTCATGTCTCTAGGCTGTCAGACACCCAGCGTGTGGAACGTCCCTGATGACTACTGAATTCCACCATGAGGAAGGGGAGTTCACCATCCCTAAAGGAGAGAGCAGCACTCACTAATTCGTTTCAAAATGGTATCCTATCCCACGTGGTCCTGTGCAGTGGCCTTGCTTAGTCCCTTATCCTGTGAGCCTAGAAAAGAGATCTTTGACCTCTTTCCATTTAGAAAAGAGGAAGTTGGGATTATGACTCTAGTAAGGCTGTCTGTTTCCTTATCTGGCATTGGAAGAAGCAGAGGATTCAAGTCTGTGCCTGAGTTCTCAGCTTGGGAAACAGCCATATGTCAGACACACTTACAGTTTCTCACAAAACCAACCTCATGTGCTGGCCCCAGCCCTGACCAGGGGACAGATGGTTTATTCCAGTACATTCAGCCCAGAGGAAAGGTTACTCCTGCCTGTCTCCTAACTACGGTATTGTCTGTTTCATCCCTGTGCTGATTAAGAGTGCAGACTCCACAGCCAGACTGACCCCCAGCTATGCCACTTACTGACTGTGTGACCTTGTGTAATCACATAGTATCTCTGTATTCTCTCTATCAACTGGAGAAGGGATAAGGGTACCTTTACCCTAGGTAATCATGAAGGTTAAATGAGGTACTGTATGCAACTTCTTAGAACAGTGCTGACTTTAGTCAAGCCTCTAGATATGATAGCTATTTCTAATGAAATTGTTAATATGGCTCCTGATGAGTTTTAGAAAAGGTAGCCTCCAGAAAGCCTTCCTTAAACCCACTCAATTCTCAAAAGTACAGAAGAGGCTGAGGGGCACTGGGTGGCCCAGTTGGTTAAGTGACCAATTCTTGGTTGCGGCTCAGGTCATGATCTCCCGGTTCATGAGTTTGAGCCCCACATCAGGCGCTGTGCTGACAGAAGGGAGCCTGCTTGGGATTCTCTCTCTCCCTCTCCCTCCTTGCTCACTCATTCTCTCTTTCTCAAAATAAATAAGTAAACAACAACAATAACAAAAACAGCCTGAGAAGCCAAGATCTTATGGCAGATACTCAAAATGTGAAGCTGTGTGCTAAAAGGCAAGGAGCCCTGAATTAGACATTATCACCTGTGAGTCCCCCATCTGCCTACATGAGCCATAGGACCCCACACATATCACAGGACCTCCTTAGACCTCCTCATTCCCACCTGTCATGGATAGAATTATGTCAAACCAAAATTCATATGTTGAAACCCTAACCCCCAGTGTGATAGCTTCTGGAGATGGGAACTTTGGGAGCTAATTAGGGTTAGATGAGGTTACAAGTGTGGGGCCCTCATGATAGGATTAGTGCCCTTGTAAGAAGACACACCAGACAGCTCTCCGTCTCTCTCTGTTCTATGTGAGGACACAATCAGAAAGCAGCTGTCTACAAGCCAAGAAGATGACCATCCATGCTGGCACCTTGATATTGGACTTCTAGCCTCCAGAACTGTGAGAAAGTAAATGTCTGTTGTTTAAGCCACACAGTCTGTGGTATTTTGTTATGGCGGCCGAGCAGACTAAGATACTACCTGCACCTGAAACCAGTCATTCTTACAGCTCCTTCCCCGAATGCTAGCAGAGGGAGGGGTTTTCACATAAGGGTCAGGGGGAGGGTCCTGCATAAGATTCCATTGCAGAAAGGGCTCCAAGGCCAGTAATTAAAAACAAAAGTTTTTAAGTGTATTTATTTATTTTGAAAGAGAGAGAAAGCCATCATGGGAGGGGCAGAGAGAGAAAATCCCAAGCACACTCCACGCTCTCAGCACAGACGAGGCCAATAATTATGTAAGGACCACCACAATAGGTGATTGCAAGGACCCCTCGCCATCTGGCAGAGCTTCTGCAGAATCCATGTGTAAGAACCCTTAGCTCCATTGGCTTGGAACTCCTCCTAGAGAGTAGTTGGAGTAGCATAGAACACCACCAGAACACACACAGTAGTTCACATAACTTAATTTTCCATGGAGCTGATGTTTTCCCTTTCTTATGTCATCAGTTTGGTAGGAAATCTTCCTGAAATATACTACATACATCACCTTCTTAAAACATATGTGCGTAGGGGTGTCTGGGTGGCTCAGTCAGGTAAGCGTCTGACTTCAGCTCAGGTCATGATCTCCGGTTCATGAGTTCAAGCCCCACATGGGGCTCTCTGCTGACAGCAGAGAGCCTGCTTCAGATCCTCTGTCTCCCTCTCTCTCTGCCCCTCCCCTGCTCTCTCACTCTCTCTCTCAAAAAATAAACATTTATAAACTACGTGTGTATATATGCATATATATTTAGCTTCTCTTGACGACATGTGGGTGTCATTCTGAACACCAATAAAACAAGACCTTCAGTGGCTTTTGAGATATGCAATACTCTTTGCCTCCAGTGTCATTTGGGGGTGCTAAAGGACCCCAACCTACAGTCCTACTAGATGTTATTCTCTGTGTTGACTGTGACCAGTTGCCTCTGCATAATGCATTGTCTCACTGGTTTTTAGTGAGGAGGTCCTCAGAATGGCTTCACATCACTCACTTGGAATAAAACGCACAGACCTTCGGAGCCAGCTATTGTTCCCGACGGCCCTTACACCTTCCCCTAACTAGACTTGCACCTATGGGTTCCCCTCCCTGCTACGACGTGGGGTGCTGGTGGTCTAACTGCCAGGTTGTGGGCACTACTGTAGATGGAACTGCTCTGAGGGCCCAAGAACTCAGCGATGCCAGAATGGGACAGAAAGTACTGGAAATGGAGAGGCCTGCTATGGATGGCTGTAGACTACCTGATGACCCAATGTGGGAGCCAGACACTGTGGGAGGACCCTGACGGTCAGAGGAGCCAGAAACATTTCTGTCGACGTCACACACTGTGGGCACTTACGAAGCAGTTAAACAAATGTCTTCTGAGTACACGGAGAAATGGTGATTGAACCGAGAACGCTCTGGGAAGCCTCGTGACCAGTCGCCATGACCGCTACGGGAGCCATGACACTGGGCTCCCGACTGAGAGCCTTCCTGCACCGAGGTGATTTGGGTCCTCTTCGCCCTCTCAGCAAGGCCCTGTTCAGATGAATTGTCTAAATGGTTGTTTCCATGACAACGACTGAGTCTCAGAGGGCCAGCATCAGGAGGCAACGACCATGCCGGAAACAGACCTGAAATTTGCTCCTGATGGAGCCGAAATGAGAGCGCTCCAGGCAGGAGAGCGAAGCGAGGGGGAGGGGGGCAATCCATCACAATCCATCAGAGCAGCTCTGTTCCCCTGCCAGCCCTTCTCAGGGAAATCCTGTCACCGTATTCCTTCACACACCTCACCCCGCTGCTCGAGTTTCTCAGCAGGCTGTGGGAAATGGCTTATGTATACAGTTCTGACTTGATATTTCTTCCCCGCCGTAAGCGTCAGAAAAGCTGCACTGCTGTGTCTCAATAGGCTTGAACAATCATAAAATTCCCATTGTTTCGCCATCGCCTTCTCGACCTTCACCGACAGAGGATTATGTGTAGGGAATCTACCTCATTTCCTTTTATTTTGGTTTTGATTCCTTTACTTTGGGAAAAGTCTTTGTTTCTTTTCAAATGACTTTTGGTTGGAACAGTGAATTCCCTTTGTTGAGACTCTGTCTCAATTTCTCTCTGTCTCTCTCTAACGTTACTCATTTTGTTGCCCCGGAGACGAGATAAAATTCACAGCTCTCTTTTTTTCTCTTCTGTCTCTGTGGTCAAAACTGCATGAAATTTTTAAAACTTGAAACATAGAGAAAATGACCATTTCTTAATTCCAATATTTTGTTTTTCATCTTTTGTTTATTCAGCTTAGAGCCTCAAGGTCAGGTTAAAATTAAAGTCACACTAAATTGCTCTGGTTTGTTTTCCCAGTTCCAGAAATATCTTCTTAGTCAATCCCTCACCAGGAAGTGATTTCAAAAATACATTAAAACTGATCATTCATTTATGCACACATTTAGTAAATTCTGCTGAGGGCCTTCTACGTGCAGATAGTCTGCTGGATGAGCAAGACTCTATCTTTGCCCTTTAGGAACTAATTAGGGCCGAAAAGGGGATGACAGAGAAGGCAAGGAGAATATATGACAAATGCTGTAATAGGAGTGCATGATGGGGTCTGAGGGAGCAGAGGAGGAGCCCCTAATTCAGGGATGAGAGGAAAAGGGGAAAGAGGTATAAAGGGGAGAGAGAGTGATCAAGGCTGTCCCCCAAGAGAAGAAATTGATGCTGAGCAAAGGCTTATAGGACAGTGGCACTTAAACTAGTTTGGTACTCAGGGAAGTGCCCAGAGAAGGGCCCAGCTAGTTCAGGGAATGTTTCTTGAATCAAGGGGTAGGAGTAGAAAGTATTCTAGGAAGGAATAAAATATATAAAGTCATAAAGGCAAGACAGAGCATGGAATGTTTGGAGTCCCCAGACCGTAACGATGAGAAACTTAGGAAGTGCTGCCCACATGGCATGATTAGACCCTCCCTCCGAGGTGATGGGGAAGAGCATGAAAATATCAGACAGGAAGGAGCAGGTCAGAGCTACAGCTGGGGCCAAGAATTGTCCTTGAAAAGCGCCTCAAGCTGCCTAAGTTTTGAGAGGGTGCTTGCATTTGATACGAGGGAGGGAAAGTTGAAGAGAAGCTCCCTCAGTTCACGGGTCTGACAGATGGCGACACCCTGGAGCCGCTGCTTCTGGACATAGGGCCAAATTGCCCGGGGGTAGTGGGACAGAGATGATGCGGTGTGACAGCTGAGTCCAGCACAGAGGCCTGGGCAGGGTTTCCCAGCTCGGGAGCGTTAGTTCAAGTTTTGATCTTCAAAACAGCCACATAAATCAGAACCCAGCATAAGGGGGAAGGTTGCTTTTCCACATGACATGAAAGAGCACCATTCAGGGCAACATCAAGGGAAGATGGGGCCACTTGAGGGTGGGGCTCGCACAGGTTCCCATGTGTCCAGGGGTGCTTCGAAATACTGCCCGCTGTATTTTCCCGGTGACTCTTCGTTGCCCCCTACTCCACAGCTCATCTGCCATTAAAACTGCACCGTGCTATGGACACATACAGCCCCAAGAAGGGGATATGCTAACTGGAGAAAAAACACCAGTGTTCTTGGTGTGGATTCCAAATTGTATTTCACTCTAAAGGCAATAGACTTTATAAGACTGTTAAGAGAAAGCATTTTATCAGGACTCCCAAAGCTTTTATCTTTTTTTTTTTTTTTTAACGGAAAGACCCCAAAGTTCTTTCAGCTGGCCATCTGTATCAAGGCCTGAGAGAAGGTAGGGAGCGATATGAAGGTGATTCCTACCCCACAGGAAGAAGAGGAGCCAAGTTAGGACTGTGGCCTCCCTCTCCCATAACCTCCCCTCCCTCTTCTCTTACTCCAACCCTGTGGGTTCAGAACCCTGTCTGGAGGTGCTGGATGGGAACTGCAGACCATGGACTCCAATGGCAACAGGAGGGGCCTGGGAAAATAAGCCTGAGGTGGCCTCACAGTGCCCTCCATTCCCCTGCATGCATGGTGAGGGAAGGGGACCCTGGGAGCCTGCACTTCCCCCCAGGAGAGCAGAGTCATCTGGGGCACTAAGAAAGGCCTGTCACAGA
Source organism: Panthera tigris (assembly GCF_018350195.1). Taxonomy (NCBI): domain Eukaryota; kingdom Metazoa; phylum Chordata; class Mammalia; order Carnivora; family Felidae; genus Panthera; species Panthera tigris. The sequence goes on along the minus strand of NC_056660.1, from coordinate 26,179,309 downwards.
GAAGCCAGGTAATGGATAATACATGAAAAGCAGAATGAATGGACAAATGGATGGCTGGATGGATAGGTGGATAGACAGACAGATGGCTTTGCAGTAATAAGTCAGAAACCCAAGTCCAAAGGGAAAGGCGGATCAGAAATGAAAGGCCACAGCAAGTGACTAAGGGTAAAACGCTGTCAGAGGACACCCACGTGGTTTCTCTCAATGACTTGTGCATCGTTGACACCTGTTGTTATGGAGGCAGACAGCCCTGTGACAGCCCCCACGGAGGGAGGAGAAATGCCCTGGTCTCAGACTTCTAACAAAGGAAACTTCTCGTCAGTCACTTGGCTGTTACTCTCTCTCTCTCTTAGGATAAAATTAAAACCCACAAAGACTATAAAGGCATCTATTTTTATATGACCCTTCTGCCATATAACCATGGGTTGAAAGTACCATGAGAAATGTCATTTTTAAATCCAGAACGTAGGGCTACATGGAAAGTACCCAAACACAATATAAAACCCTTGTTTAAGAAAAACAACAACAAAAAAAGCTATTGTTGCTATACCCTCTGAATCTTCACCTATTATGACCTTTTGAGTATTTACCTATAAACAAATACTAAGCTCTATTTACATCCACACAGGAATTCCCCAAGGTAGTAATAATGTTCTCCAAATCCCTAGTCAAATTTCATTTAAATGGAATGGTCCAGACAAAACCATGCACTCTGTGTTTGGCCCCTACACTCTGCCAGAATTCAGTGTTCTTGCCAGAAAGCAAATACACTGTTGTTGTGATTTCATCCTAAGATTCCTGTGCCACTTTTCATATTTCAGTGTTTCTGAGAAGAGCCACACAGACCACACCAGATTCGGTTTAGTGATGGAGGGGCGCAGGCAAAATGTGCTTCAGCACGGCCTCAGTTACTGAAAGTTCTTTGTTGAAGTCAAATCCAGATGAACCAAAATGTGCTAGGGAGAGAATCGCTTCGTATTTCCAAAGTGAAACAACCAAGGGTGACCCAGAAATCCCTTTTTGTTTCAGTATTCTAAACATTTGTCCTAAAAAATAGAAACACAAAAATAAAAATATCTTACATCTGAGTAGCCATAAAGAATATGCACATTCGACCTTTTCTTGATGATTTAGAGTCTTGCTTGCATTAGCATCCTGAGCACCCACGAGCACTGTCTGGTAACAACATCCCGGCCCATCCATTACAAGTCAGGAATAACTGAGAGAAGAGCAAAGTTGTGAAGGGCATGAGCTCTGAAGCCAGAGTGCTTGCTTCACTCCTGGCTTTGCCCTTTACTGACTATGTGATCTTAAGCATCTCTGGGTCTCAGTTTCTTTATCTGTAAAATAGGAGAATAACGGTACCCACCTCTCAAGGCTGTTGTGAGGATTAAATGAGTTGGTGTGTGGCAGGTGACAAGTGTTAGCTCCATACTAGGTCACCTGGTTTGCCACTGTCACAACCTAGGGGTTTCAGGGGCTCCTGGGGGGAAGAGAACCAGTCCTTGGCCGAGGACTGAGACCACGGTCTCCTTCACATCGCACCACCGTGAGTTCTGAAACTTGGCCGTCAGCTTTCTTCTTGCTCCATCCCCACCTATCCAAGCATCTGTGGTCCTGGAGACGTAGATGCTAGAAACAAGAAGACATCAATTGCCCTCACAGAGTCCCCTGGAAATTGCATCTCTAAAATAAATACCGTTATCCAGGTGAGAGTGAGTTTGCAAAGTTAAATTCAGCTTTCCAAGAAATATCACAATTGCATAGGGGCACTTGTACCCCAATGTTTATAGCAGCACTTTCAACAATAGCCAAATGATGGAAAGAGCCTAAATGCCCATCAACTGCCTAATGGATAAAGAAGATGTGGTTTACATATACAATGGAATACTACTTGGCAATGAGAAAGAATGAAATCTGGCCGTTTGTAGCAACATGGATGGAAGTGGAAGGTACTATGCTAAGTGAAATAAGTCAGGCAGAGAAAGACAGATACCATATGTTTTCACTTATATGTGGATTCTGAGAAACTTAACAGAAGACCGGGGGGGGGGGGGGGAGTTACAGAGAGGGAGGGAGGCAACCATAAGAGACTCTTAAGTACTGAGAACAAACTGAGGGTTGATGGGGGGTGGGGGAGAGGGGAAAGTGGGTGATGGGCATTGAGGAGGGCACCTGTTGGGATGAGCACTGGGTGTTGTATGGAAACCAATTTGACAATAAATCATATATATATATATATATATATATGAAAGAAATATCACATTTGTTTATTTATATTCACTCCAGCTCTGCACAATGATTCCTAAATTCAATCTCAGTACCTGTTGGGGCTTTCTGACCTACCAGGGGCATACCAAGAACCAAATGGGTCTCTTGAAGTCCTAGTTCCTGGTATTTCCTAGCCCATGCCAGGGGCAGAAGAAGCCAATTATTACTGGGGCCGAGATCCCCATTTCCTGGCCTCAAGCACCCTGAGAACTCTACACAACCATTCCTGCCCTAGGCCTCACCACTAACCTGGGGTACGGACAGAGAGGAAGTGAGGGCGCCATGACTCAGCTGGCTCGCCCACCTCCGCCAGCTCCCCAGTCTCAGGATAGCTCCCCGTCCCTCTCAACTGTCAGTTGCACACCCCCCCCCAAAGATCCTCCTCCTCTCTCTGCTGCCTCAGGAGTTCATCGTCCAGCAACCCTAAATAACCTGTCTACTTTCTCAGAACAAGAAAGCTGGGATAAAATAAGTGACGCATAACAGTGTCTCCTTCAACTGCATTCTTCTATCGCAGCCCAAACAAAGCACAAGTTATTATCTTAATACATTATCTTGACACACAAGCTTTGTGTGTTGCTTACTAATCGTTCTCACGAATACTAAATGCAGCCACATAATTCTGGTGAACTGAGGACTCTGGTTATTAAGGTTCTGTTAATCATGCTTTGAAGTGCTTTATTTTCAGTGCACAGGCAAGAATCCTAACTGTTTATGGTGTCTGGCCAGCAGAAAAGGCTGGTCTTGTTCTTTAAAGAGTGACAAACATTACCGATACCCAGTTTGGGGGCAGATATACCAGAAACGTATGTGTCTGTTTGTACACCCAGATGCAGCTCCCCAAAATGTGGGATTTTCAGCACAGGCAGCTTCTGTGGCCCTCCACGTGCCGTCTTCATGGCAGACTGCCAAGAACCCCACCCATGCGGGTTATTGCACAGGAAGGGCAGGGCCACAGATGCCAGCCATCAGAGCTGGAGGGGCTCTTGCGTCCTGCCATGACACTGAGCCCACGCCCTGTCCCTGTTGCCAGAACCGGTGGTGGGCACACAGGGACCGGGAGGAGGCCAGCAGGGGACACAAGCCAAAGTGAGGCCTCGATGAGAGCCCATCCCTCCTGATCTAACAATCTCATGGCTCCAGTTCATAGACCTTAATAATCTCCAAACCAGATTCATACGCATTATCTCTTTTGATCCTCACAGTGCCACAAAACAGCTTCCTTATCGAGGAGACATCCACGACAGGCTGTCATTTATATTCACTCCAACTCTGCACAATGATTCCAAAATTCAATCTCAGTACCTGTTGGGGCTTTCTGACCTACCAGGGGCATACCAAGAACCAAATGGGTCTCTTGGTCCCAAGGTCACTCAGATAGAATGGGAGAGAATGACGCAAAAACGTGGCAGTCCCAACTTGTGGCTGGAGAGATGCTTCCTTCCCCCAATGACGATGCCTCTCTTGCATAAAACTCATCACAGTTGAGAAAACATTTGCATAGCTATTACATCATTTACTCCTCTCCACCAAATCTAGGAAAGCAGTATTATCACTTCACGGGCAACGAAGTGTCAAATTGGGGATTTGCTCAGGGTGATAGACATAGCCAGTAAACCAAAGAAGGATCTTTGGTCTTCTTATCCTTTTCTCCTTCTGCTACCTCCTAGCTGCCTTTCCGTGAGCCTTTGGCTCTATTCCTTTGCCAGTTGGCAGCCAAAAACATCATCCCCCAGAATCAGGATGAGTGCTTGACGTCAAATATGTGTCTACTCTGTACCAGGCATTGTGCTCATTTTGAGGATACAAAAGCCAATGAGAGATGACCCCTAGGGGGGTTCCAGGACCAGCGGGGGAGACAGACTGGAGAACAAATAGTATGCTATCAGCCATTAGTGCTGTGATAATAGCATGCACGGGTGCTCTGCATATTCAAGGTGAAGGAAATGCATTCTTCTTGCCTGGGAAGTGGGTGGAGGTGATACTGAAGCTCTCCTGGTGTTACCCAAACACAGGAATTAGCTGACATACAACAAAAGGACAAAAACTTACCTCCAGTGGTTTATTGAGACTAATGAAAATAATAAGGGCAGGAGAGGAAAGTGATCGGCTAGACTACTGATCCTTTCTATTCTTAACACTTTAATTGAAATTGTCCTGAGTCATGCTTATAACGCTTGATATTTCTTGGAGCCATAACAGGTAAAAATCCTCAGCAGCCAAGTTGTTTGTCTAAATTCATCCTGGAATGCATGCCACAGTTGCCATGAGATCCCATGCAAGGAAAATGAAAAGGGCAAATTTAGAAGCAGATGACAAGTGTCAGGTCCTGGCATTTCCAAGAAGCTTGTGAAATTCTGTCCTGTTTACTCGAAGTCTAATCTCCCTTCCCAAAGCCTATCCCCCACACAAGGATGAGGGGGGTGCTCACACTGGAGCTGTTATTTCCTGCAGCTTTCAGTTGAGGACATCAGCCCCGCCTGCCTCCGGGGTGCCCGCGGGGATGCTGGGCAGCCCAGGGCCTTCTGAAAGGCTGGCATCACCAGTTCCCTGAACGCAGCATTCCAAACAACACAGTGACAAAAGAAAGCCAAAATGGTGTAGGCATAATACGTTGTTTACGCAGCGCCCTGGCCCTCGGTCTTCTTCAGCAGGTGGCTTTGCAGGAAAAGACCAGAGACAGATGCAGAAGAACAAGACCTCAGACCAGCCCCTTTCTAAGGCCGGGCTCATCTTCCTAATGGGACAACACATGCCTGGTGACAGAAAGCTAAGGAGGATGGCAGGATTCTTCCCAGCGCAGGAACAAAGAGTAGAAAGCTGCCTCCAGATTGTTACTTCCCCCAAAAGGCCAGGTGTTAATGTTTTAAACAGCAGGGTCAGTGATCCTCTTGGTAGATCTCTATTAACAAAGTAAGTTTTTATTCCTACTGGCACTCAAAAAATCCTTTGCATTTTGAAACTTTTTAAAGACGTGGCTATGTTAGGAAATGCTGTTTTGTAACCTTTGCTGAGCTCGGATCCAGGCCGCAACATTTTCCGCTAAACTCCCCAGAAGGGATCATTCCCTTCTCACCGTTTGGCCGGCCTCCCCAGGGTTACACCCACACAGAGCAGCAATCTAATTTTCATCTGGTCAACCCCTGGGAGCTATTTTGGCTTTGGCCTGCTTTTAATCCACTTTTCCTGCCAGTGTAGGCTCACCCCTCTACTCTCCTGGGACTCTTGACTCTAAGGAAACGTTTGAAAAATACAGACTTCCCATAGGGCAGAAGTCAGTGCCCAGTTCAGCCAACAGGGCTGCCAGGAGGTGCTAAGTACCACCCAGAGTGCCTCTGGGGAGAGACAGGAAAGGCAGGAGCTGGCATCCCACCCTCAGCTCTCCGGGCTTGCACTCCCTCCCCTTTCTGCCCCCAGCCTTTGGCTCACTCCTGCAGTATCCTCAGCGCACCATGCTACGTGTCTGACCCTCGGCTCGTGTCTTACTTACTCTACACCTAGAGCACACGCACATTTGTATAGCTAATTCCTGTTGGTCCATCAAGGCCTCTTCCTGTCTCCAGGGTGGCTCAGGTACTCCTCCTCCACACTCCTGTAGACTCTGCCCCAGTAGGGCTAACACCCCACCTTACAGAGCTGGACCCTTTTCTGGTCTGTCCTCCACCTGCTCCTGCCAAATTGCAAACTCCTTCAGGGTAACCACTGTGCTTCGTTTACCCCTGCACGCTAAGCGCCAGGCACGTGGTCCATGTCTCATATGCCTTTGCCGAATTAATTTAACTGAGCTAGAAAGGTGTTGGCAGGACAAGATGAGAGACAGGAAAAAGAACTGGAGGAAGAGAAAAGGAAAGAGAGCATTTGGTGCGAAGTGAGAAGGCATCTCCAAACTCTACCTCATCTATCATGCTTGACCTTGTATGCGGACTAAAACCAAGCTGACGATGAATCAGGTGGAAATGATGATACTATTTCTCACCTCTGCTGCCTAGGGAAAGGGTCCCCAAGATCATTGTCTCCAGCGGCCAACTTAGGTAACATCCGTGTGAAGAAGTAGGCCAGATGTTAACCATCAGGGAGTGGTGGAACCGTAGAAACATGGGAGAAACTCTCACCGGACCAGACATTCATATCCAAACATACTGGGCCAAGCAGAGCCAGCCCATGGATCTGACGTGGGCTCAGATGGCCAGAGCAAGAAGCACAGTGCTCTGCATCCCAAAGGACTGGCATGAAAACAGAACCTGTTTCCCCTTACTTTTCTATATTTTACTTATTTAAGATGCATTCGACGGTGTCATTAATAACAGTGCCTTAACTACATAGAATTACCATTTAACACACTGTTTCTGTGGGGAAATGTAGTTCAAGTTCTAACTCTGAATGTGAGGCATGCCCTAGCACCCTGTCTTTGGTGATGACAGCATCCATTGTATCAACGTCTGAGGGACAGAACTCCCAACAGGGAGGCAGTCCTGGGCACAGGAAGCTTAGGTTCTCTCCATACCTCTGTACCTATCTCTATATTTCCTCTCATACTCGACACGGCAGACATACCAAAATATCTATTTATAAGAGCCACATTATCCCCATCCGCTTGCCCACTGTATGTCATTCTATGCTCTCTGCCTCACCTTCACCTGGCTCTCTCCTTTTCATTCTTGAGGTCTCTGCTTTCCTGGACCCTCCCCCAGCTAGGTTAACTGACACTCCAAATACTTCCAGAGCACTAGGGACTTTCCCTAGCACAGTGCTTATCCACACCAGAGTGTAATTGTCATTTGTGGTCTGATCTCCACGACACTGGCAGGTGCAGGGCATGGTTGTATCCCCAACATCTGCCCAGTGTCACACACTTAGGGGTCAGCATTGAGTGGACAAGCAAATGAATCTGTGAAAGAATAAATGAACAAAGTGGGTAAAGCAAACATTCCAGCTAAACGTCTGGCCAGGTATTCTCAAATGGATCGTATAACACAGTCCCATATAAGGACAGAAACAAATCTTGAATCTGAAATTCCCCATACCTGCAAGGTTCAATGCATACTTCATCTTCACAATAACCTCCTTGACATAAGTATTATCACTTTTCTTTTACAAAAAAAAAATGTGAATTGCAGATCAGAGATACTGAACAACTTGCCAAACATTATACAGCTGGTAAATGGCTAAGCCCCAAACTCCAACCCAGATCCACTGACTATAAAACCTGTATTTTCCCACCACACCAGACTGGTCAGAGGTTCGGAGATCATTAATAGAGAGGATAAGTGTGCTGCTGCCCACATTCTTAGCCCTAATATTCTAGGCTCACAAGGTTGAGTCAACTCTTAGAAGATGTCAATTCCCAGAGCAGATTTTGGATCACAGCTGTTATGATTAGGCACATTAACTTCAGGTAGAAGCTTCATTTCACTAGCCTGGGACTTTTATGAGCATGGAGCATGCCCTCTACCTGCTGTCCTAGACTGCCCTCTCCCATTTCCCATTCTCATTTTGCACATTTTAAAGAACGGACGACCTTAAGCCACATCCCCAAATCTTCCTAATTAAAATGCTAAGGCAACATTTATCATCATATTTTGGCAAACATAAGCATGACAGAGACAGAGACAGTCAGGAAGGGGGAAAGAAACAGAAAGAAAAAGCAGGGTTATACACAATAGGCTTTTAAAATACCCTATTCGGTAGAGGTGTAACAATGACGCACATGACTAGAGAAAAGAACAAGATGGAGGAAGCTCTCTAGCATTTTGTACCTTATAAAGCTACTGACTAAAACAATCCTTAAAGTCACGTAGTATTAAGTGACAGGTAGTTTAACTACAGTAGGATGAGTCAACCACTGCATATTCCATTCTATTTTAGCGTTGAATCCTAAGATGATTCAGGCTAACCATGCCATTTCCCAAACTGATTTAAAATCAAATCTTCACGTAGAAGAGGGGGAATCACTGGACTGCAACCCAAGTGACAGCTAGTCTTCATAAGAGTCCAGTTGAAGGTCTATAAAACCCTGAGACAGCTGCGTGGAAAGGACCCAGGGCTGTTCACACTGGCTGATGTGGTCTTTGAAAATGGGCCAGCAAGGCTCACAGAGAAAGAAAGCAGACCTTTCCAGAACTCAGCAACTCTGCACAGTGACATAAGAAATAGACAAGGACTGCCGTGTTGAGTTTGCAAATGTGATTTTTACCACACTAATGAAAATAGTTCCGGTACAACCTATGCCACCTACCAGTTCATCAAGTTTGTTTTGGAGGAGAGGCACTTTTATGTCTAGCCTCCATCAGGCAGAAGGCTCATTAAAAGCAAGTAGCGTTGATGGCAAATTCACTGGTGTTTTCATGGGGGCAATGGCAACACACTATGGGTAAGAGAGGGATTATCTCTACCAACCAGCATACCAAGACAAACTTAGACCATGGGGCTCCAGATAAACTATCCATTGCTCAAGACAAGAGGCAGCCTTTTGTAAGAGAAATATTTACAGCTGGAGAGCCATGGTCTTAGAAAGAAAATGTCTTAAATGAAAGTTTATGCCTTTGTAGCTTTGCCCTTTCAGATCCCCAAATACTCCCCATCACTGTTTTCTTTTTTCCTTTTTCACTCCCACAAAGTCACTATCCCTCTGCAAGTTTAGGGAGAATGGAATTGCTGCCTATTCTGCAGCAAAATATAAAGAAAATATACCATGCTCAGTGAAAGAAACCAGTCACAAGAGGTTCCACACTGTATGATTCCTTCTATATGAAATGTTCAGAGTAAGCAAATCCATAGAGGCAGAAAGTAGATTACTGGTGATTAGGGCTGAGGTGTGAGGGAGGAGGGAGATTGGGGTATGATAGCTAAAGGGTACGGAGTTTCTTCTTGAGGTAGTGAATATGTGCTAAAATTAATTGTGGTGATGGTTATGCAGCTCTGTGAATATACTAAAAAATTGTGCATTTCAAATAGGTGAATTGTATGTCATGTGAATTATAAAGCTGTTGAAAGAAAGAAAGAAAGAAAGAAAGAAAGAAAGAAAAGAAAAGAGGGAGGGAGGAAAGAGAAAACATAGTGGCCCAAGGAAGGAGTGGTGATAGTTACCTTGGCTCAACCTGGAGGCCAAGTTGTCTGCTTCCCTCTAGTGTGAGCATCCACCACCCTCTCCCGCCCACTGTACACATTTACACACACCAAAACCTATACTCCAACCATCCCAAACAATTTACATTGCCACCCAAACTCCATGCAGTTCTGTCCCTTTGAGCTTTTGCACCAGCTCCTCTCTACCTTGAATGCCTACCCACCCCCATTTCCCACCAAAACAGCTCTCATTCATCCTTCAAGAGGGGTGCAAATGTCACACTCTTCAGGATGTCTCTCCTGACCTTCCCTGATAGTTAGTGGGCTCCTCCTCTTCACCTCTGGAGGACTGTCCTACTTGCATACCTGTATTACATGACAGGGTGGTTGTCACAAGACGCTGCAACCTATTTCAATGCAGATGGCACCCCCCATGAGACCACAAGCTCATGAAGGGTAAATACTACATTTTATTCATCTTGGTATCGACAAAACCTGGAACAGTGATGTCGTACAGAAGGCATCTAGAAAATATTTGCCAAATGACCCAATAGCATGGAGGTGAGATACCACCAATGCAGGTCATGGAAAGGTGACCAGAAATCACCCCTAACTCCTGTTCACAGCAGAAACATTAATGGTTTCTCCAAGAAAGTGTCTGGGTGCCAAGTCCACCCCAAGTGGGAATCCTGCCCACAGAGCTCCAGGGGCCCTTCTGGTGCTTGGGTAAGATCCAAATCTGGAGGGGAAAGGCAAATGGAGGGCACCACGTGTGGTTAGACAAAAAGAGCTGTGAACGCAAGTAGAACCACAAAGCAAGCCTTGGGTAACAAGCACAATGACAAAGCAGTTTGCGGAATGTTTTCTAGGGAAACCAAACTCCATAGAGACTGCTTGATCAGAATTGTGTTTAAAATGAAATCTGAGCATTTGCTGATACTCAGCCTAGAAGTTTCTGTACATAAAACCAACATCCTGAACAAACGAAGCAGCCAGCCGAGCACTGACAAGAGAGAGCGAGAAGAGTGTGAAACCCAGAGGTCACCTGAACCTGAGAGAAGAGGCTACGAAGTCCAAATCCAATCTGTGGATTTTTATGTGTTTATGTTGATGGTAATGGGTAGACTTCCTAAATGTAAGTTCACCCATTCTCAAAAGTCATTATATTGACCTCATAGAGTCAGAATTAAAGATGTCCCTCTAGGTCTTAAACTTATTATACTGCTATTTAAAAATATACCATTATTATATGGATATCGTAGCTCCAGTATAACTTGCAAAGCATCACAAGCTTACGAATATAATGGAAACAATACCTCAAAGGTCGATAAAACTCTAATTAGCCATATTAAATGAATGGCACCAATAACAGTTTCTTGTTGACATTACTTCACAGCATAAATACAATGCTGGCATTTTTGAGTGTGGCATGCCTGTGACACCCTGTGCCACAGGATGACTCAATACTCCCATCACTTTCCTCAGTTCAATTTGGTGCTATACCTCCATTCACACAAAGTTTTGCGATGAGATTTGCCCTTCACTGGAGTGACTTCAGTCATAACTGTGAGTACTGAAATTAAACCAGCGTGCTAGTGATGAGTTCATCATCCAGTTGTTCCAATGATTAACTGCATAATTTTAAATTGTTTTCATATTATAAAGGTTAGATGACTATGAGTTATGTTTGCATACAGAACGTGTGGATTCCTCTTTGAGAAACATTTGATTAGATGAACCACCAATCCTGGCAGCAGTCAACCAATCTGATCACCCTTTATGCCCAATGAAAGATAAATCACTCCAGTCACCAGAAATCTTGAAGAGACAGTAGGTCCCTGCCCAGGAGAGTGTCAGTATTTAGAGTAAAAGACAGGGACCGGTACTTTCACAGTGAGCTTTCCTCCAGAAGTTACCAGCAAAGAGAAGAAATCCCAAGAAGGCAAAGGGCAGAGGGGATGACCCACCTCTCTCCTCAACAAGTCCTCCCCAGGGAAGCTTCTCTCCCAGCTGAGATCACCTCCTCTGACCCCGCTCCCCAGGTGGCCACAGTTACCAAAGCTCTGTGAACCCATTAGTTGTTTTACAACTGGCTTGTCTTGCCTTGTAACTTTTCATTTGTTTGTTGTTGTTATTTAGCTGTGGTAAAATACACATAACATATCATTGATCCTCTTAAATATTTTTAAGTGTACAGTTAGGTAGTGGTAAGTATTTTCACATTGCTGTACAGACACTTTCTAGAACTTTTCCATCTTGAAAAACAAACTTTGTACTCATGAAACAATAACATCCCATTTCCCTGTCTCCCTAACCAATGGAAACCACCGTTCTACTTTCTGTCTATGAATTCGACTTCCCTAGATGCCTCATACAGTGGATTCATACAAAATTTGACCCTTTGTGATTGGCTTATTCCAGTTAACATAATGTCCTCAAAGTTCATCCATGCTGGGTATAGACCTGGTTTTCCTTCCTTTCTATGACTGAATAATCCATTGTATGTATACATTACATGTTGCTCATCAGTCCGTCCATGGATCGACATTTAGGTTGCTGCCACTTTTTGGCTATTGTGAATAATGCTGCCAGGAAGCTGGATGCACTTTATTTTATTTTTTACTGAATTGGCTGGTTATTTGGGTTCTATTCATATTAACATCTGAATTTTCTAGATTTCTTAATCTCCTTTTAAACCTGAGAAAAGTTTGCCTCCGAGATTTGGTGCTTTGTTTTTTCTGCAGTGTACAATTTCATATGCTTTCTGCCTCCAGGCGTGGGCACAAAGCTTCATGGGTGACAGGTTATAATGGCTAGACTCCAGAACATCCTGCAGGAACACATAAACATGTGCGTAGACAATGATGTTTGATTCAGCTTCCCAGAGGAGGAGAGCTAAGAGGGGTGTCATTCTCAGCCATCAGCCACAGGGCTTCACGTCACTGTGGTAAGATCCTGGTGTATCCTCTGAAGGATCCTGCCATAGAGCTTTGGGAAGCCTCCTCCCTCACCAACCTTCCATTCCAAGGATTTCACAAATGCTTCAGTGGAAGCTACCTCTCTTATAAGTGATGAAGGCAGCCCAAAGTTAGCTGCAAATTGAAGGTGGAGGCTGTCATCCATGATGATGCCTTTCCTGTTAGGGACACACAAAATGTGCTATGACATGTGGAGGATCACTTAGAATGCCACCATCTAACAGCTGCCGCACACACACACACACACACACACACACATCCCACAGAAAAGTGGCAGCTGATGTCTACAGCCCGCTGACCTGAAATCCATCCTCCCAGACTCAGGGGCCATGCACAAGTTCATCTTAACACAGGTCAATTTTCTCCTGGTCAGAGAAAATAAATCCCACAGAGCACACTTATTCCTCCCAACTGGTCTCATGAGAAAACATCTTCCCCACACCACATGAGAACTTGTGTTTTCACAAAAGGGGAAACCTCAGACGTGTCTTCCCTCTCTGGGTCAACAGCTGCTCAAGGCGCCCCCCGGGCTTTCTCTGGTTGCAACTGGGTCTTCTCTCCCTGCACACCTGGAACCAGGTAGAAGAAGGAACTCACGGAGGCTGAGGGGTAAAAGGTGGAAGAGTCCACTTTCTTAGCAAACTTAAATGGTACCCACCTGCTGAGAGGAGGAAGCAAGAGGAAGAGGATTGAGCCCTGGGCTGAAAACCCTAACAGAAGACCTGGATCCCAGCGTGGGCTGCTTCCTCCTTTTCCCTATATTGTGAAGCCGATGTGAAGGCCAAACGTAATTTGTGAAAATGTTTTGTAAAGGGTAAAATGCTTTACACATGGAAGGCATTGTTGCTTCGTAAAAATAAATAAATAAATTTAATAAAAATAATTGTCCTGCTCTGAAACATTTTGTTCACAATTTTAATGGCTCCGGGGTAGGATTTGGTTTTAGGAAAGAGCCAACGATTATACAAAGCACCAGCTACATCCCCCCAGGCCTGAATCCTGTCCAGGATCAAAGGGCTGCTTTAAGATCAAAAGGCTCTGCAATCCTGAAACCAAGCCTGGATCTGCCTCACCCTAGTGCTCCTAGAGGGGACCAGCTCCACAAAACAGGAAACATCCCCTCCTCTTTGTTCCCGGGCAAGCTTAGTTCCTACCTTTTTTTCCCATCTGCATGACTTACTTATTTTATGACTGGAGGTTTGCACCTCTTAATCCCCATCGCCTATTTCACCCATCCCCTTACTTTCCTCCCCTCTGGTAACCCCTAGTTTGTTCTCTGTATTTATGAGCCTGTTTCTGTCATTTTATTTGTTTGTTCATTTGCTTTGTCTTTTAGATTGCACATGCAAGTGAAACCCTACAGTATTTGTCTTTCTTTGCCTGACTGATTTCACTTAGCATAATAATACCCTCTAGCTCCCCCATGCTATTGCAAATGGCAAGATCGCATTGTTTTTATGGCTGATATGATTCTATTATATATATCTATTATATATATATATAATAGATATATATGTATGTATGTATATCACATCTTCTTTATTCATTCATTTATTTGATGGACACTTGGGTTGCTTCCATATCATGGCTATTATAAATGATGCTGTAATAAACAGGGGTGCATATATCTTTTCAAATTAGGTTTTTGTTTTCTTCGGGTAAATATTCAGTAGTGGAATTACTGGATCATATGGAGGCATTTCTATCTTTAATTTTTTGACGCATTTCTATGCTGTTTTCCACAGTGATTACACCAATTTACATTCTCACCAACAGTGCACAAGGGTTCCTTTTTCTCCACATCCTTGGCAACACTTGATATCGCTTGTCTTTTTGATACTAGCCATTCTGGCTGGAACAAGGTGATATCTCATTGTGGTTTTGATTTGCACTGCACTCGTAATTGGTGATGTTGAGCATCTTTTCATATGTCTGTTGCATTTGTATGTCTTCTTTGGAAAAATGTCCATTTGATTCTCTGCCTATTTTTAATTGGCTTCCTTGGGGTTTTTTTGGTGTTGAGTTGTATAAGTTCTTTATATATTTTGGATATTAACCCCTTATCTAATATATCATTTACAAATATCTTCTCCCATTCAGTATGTTGCTTTTTTGTTTATATGAAACCACAGAAGACCCTGAGTTGCCAAAACAATCTTGAAAAAAGAAGAACAAGGCTGGGGGTATCATAATCACAGATCCAAGGTATAGTAATCAAAACCATATGGTACTGGCCCATAAACAGACACATAGATCAATGGAACAGGATAGAGAGTCAAGAAAAAACCCACACGTATATAGTCAATTGATCTATAATAACGGAAGCAAGAATATACAATGGGGAAAGATAGTCTCTTCCATAAATGGTGTTGGAAAAACTGGACAACTACATGCAAAAGAATGAAACTCGACCACTTTGTTTCACCATATACAAAATTAACTCAAAATGGATTAAAGACCTAAATGTGAGACCTGAAACCATAAAATTCCTGAAAGAAAACATAAGCAGTAACCTCTTGGATATGGGCCCTAGCAATGTATTTATGGATATGTCTCTTCACGCAAGGGAAACAGAAGCAAAAATAAACTATTGAGACTACACCAAAATAAAACGGTTTTGCACAGCAAAGGAAACGTATTTGTCAAAAAACAATAGTTTCCACTTTTATCTCCTTCCCTACCCGGAAGCAATGAATGCTCACAGAGCTTAATCAAGGCAAAGTCAGAAGGGAGCAGGGCAGACAGATGACCTAGCGTCTCAATGGTGGGCACAGAAGGAAGTGTTCTTTGCTTTACATACATTCTCAAAACGATCAATGGAAATATCAACGGAAATGATCAATGAAACAGGAAATATCACCATTAGAAGGAAATACAAGAGTGCCTTTCCTGTTTTATCATGAACCTCTAGTGATAAAAATTCTACTAGAAATAAGTTTGCATAAGATGTCCGATTAGAATACATTTCTGTCCCTCTCTTTCACCCCCTGCCACAATGGCCTCTACTTCTCTCAGAAAAATGAAAATCATGGTAGTTTCTTCCAGGTACTCATTCATTTCCCCATCCTAAGCAGTATCCTCCTCCTCTCTAAATGGTAAACCCCAACATTCACCTGACTATTGGACTGCTACCCTATTGGTTAATCAGGAAGAGTATCGTAAAAACTTCCACCCAGAAGGACACCAGTCTCCAGTATTACTGGAACCACAGGGGAGATGGGTGCACTTCAGGGGTGCTGCTGCTCTCTGGCCTGGCCCCGACTGCCCTTCTTAGCCTCTTGCTGTGCTCTTATGAGTCCATGATAGCTGTTCCAAAGAGCTGTCCCTGGTCTGCTTTCTGCCACTGACCCTAGTCACATCAGTACACCAAAGCTCTATACTGGCAATCACACCCAGGCTGCTTGGCCCTCAGTGCACTGGAGCCAAACTGAGATGCATCTGGTCAGGAAGCACTCTCTTGCCTGGGCCAGACTGCCAATCACACAGCTCTTCTGGTTCGGCCCCTAACCCTCTCTCAGGAGCTCAATAGCCACTCTTACCCACACGTGTAACCTGAATCTAACCATGAGGAAACAATCAGAAAAATCCAAATGGAGGGTTTGAAAAGCAAGTGGCCTGGACCCTTCTAAAATCTTCACGTCTGGAAAACTACAAAAGAGCAAGGGGACTGGTTTCTAAACTAAAGAGGACCCAAGACACATGACAACTAAAGACAATGGATGGTCTTGCATTAGGTTCTGGAATTTGAAAATATAACTAAAAAAAAAAAGGTGGTAAAAAACCTTAGTGGGAACTTTGAGGGAATTCGAATGGGAGCTGCCTATTAGATAATAGTATGGTACAAAAGTTACATTTCTGAGTGGGAAGGTACTATTGCAGTATGTAGCATAATGCCCCTTTTTTATTTTATTTTATTTTTTTTAACATTTATTTATTTTTGAGACAGAGAGAGACAGAACATGAATGGGGGAGGGTCAGAGAGAGAGGGAGACACAGAATCTGAAACAGGCTCCAGGCTCTGAGCAGTCAGCACAGAGCCTGACGCAGGGCTCGAACTCACATACCGCGAGATCGTGACCTGAGCCGAAGTCGGACGCTTAACCGACTGAGCCACACAGGTGCCCCGAATGATGCCCCTTTTAATAAGATATAAATGATGAAGTATTTGGGGATGAACGCTCATGATGCCTACAACTAACTCTCAAGTGGTTCAACAACAACAACAACAAACCCAGCTATGTATGCTACACAGAGAGAGAGAGAGGAAGCAAATGTTATAAAATGTTAATATTGGTGAAGGCAAGTAAAGCGTAGATAGTGTACTCTTCTTGAAACTTTTTGAAGATTTCAAATTTCTTATACTAAAATATTGAGGTTCATAAAACCAGGCAGAGGAGACAGACATTTTGCATTTCTCTGCTATCCGTATTTTTCTCATCTCTCTCTAAGAAGCTCATGCACTAAACTTGGGGGAAGCAAGCAACTCACACAAAACAATTCATGAAGCAAATGTGAGGGGTGGGGTGCTAGCTCATTGACAACCCATTTATCCTGCAAGTAAATATACTCTGTATTATGACTTGAACACAGTGAAGATCCCACTGCGTTTGTAAATAATGGAATTCATTAATTGTATCCATTTAGGTTTATCTCTGTTGGTTAACACAGGATGGGAAATGATACTGCTGTTCAAATTGCTGGGTCCCAGAAGACCAAAAGAGAACGTGGAGCCCAAAAACATATCTCCTCTAAAGACTTTTAGGCAGCCTGCTTGCTACAGGACTCTCTTTTTCACCAGGGTCAACCCTACTCTTGGTGGCTCCAGGATGACACAGTATTCAAGGGAAACAGCATTAAATATAGGTAGAATTGAGATTTCGCAAGTCCCCTTTCAGGGATTAACTCAAATTCCTCTTTCTCCATGAATTTCTTCTTATGCTGCACTTTAGAGACACTTCTAAGTGTACCTCTAGTAAAACTAAGGCAACCAGGGGGCGCCTGGGTGGCTCAGTTGGTTAAGTGTCCAACTCTAGATTTCAGCTCAGGTCACGATCTCACAGTTCCTCAGTTCGAGCCCCATATTGGGCTCTGTGCTGGCAGTGTGGAGCCTGCTTGGGATTCTCTCTCTCTCTCTCTCTCTCTCTCTCTCTCTCTCTCTCTCCCCCCCCCCCTTTGCCCTTCCCCAGTTCTCTCTCTCAAAGTAAATAAATAAACTAAAAAAAACACACACAAAACAACAACAACAAAACAACTAAGGCCACTGGATTTCTGACACAGCTGTCTTCAAAAACTGTGTCTGTGGCTGGACATTGGTGAAACCACATGGTCCAGTATTTGACCTGGAAAATACAGTTGTTGTAATTATAGGGATTATTGCACGGTTCCTTGTATTACAGTGCTTTGTGTTCTCAAGTCTTTCTCCTCCAGTTGACTATACATTCCCTCGAGGGAAAGGATAACTGACGTGTTATTCTCTCTGTCTCCAGTTGTTCCCTTTGTGCGTGATTCCAGCCACTCCCCCAACTGTATTTTCCACTTGTAGGCTGACCATGCTTACAAGTCACTTTGGCTGTCTTCAGAGTTTCAGGTTATATGTCCAACTCCCTGCTGAGCATGGCCTTTTTCAGGTCCTCCAAGTATTAAATATTCAAGCCTTCTCCTCCCTCCTCAAAATTCTCTTCTCCCTCTTATATTCCCAGTCTCAGCTGGCCAAACCTCTGTTCACGCGTTCAGCCAAGCTGCAACGTAATTCATCCTGCTTTCTCCCTTATCTCCTCTCCTTTGCCAATCTGTCATGAAATCCAATTGCTTCTTTGTCTCCTAAATGGCCCTTAGACTTGTCTCCTCCCCACTCCACCCTCCCTCCCCTTCCTTAGCTCAGGAGCTCAGCTCTCACCTGGACTATTATGCAAGACTTCTAACTGACTCCCTGCTCCAGTCTGGACACCCTCCGCACTCAGATTCATCCTCTGTTTTGCAGTTAGCTGATACCAAAGCATGCCATCCTCAACATAAAATCACTCTATGGCTTTCCGACATGACAGAACAAAGTTAAGCTCCTTGCATGGCCTACTGGTCCTGCACGAACTGGCCTCTGCCCTTCTAATTTCCTCTTCTGCCTCTCCCTGCCTCACAATGTATGCTCTAATCTTGCTAAAGCACCTGTAGCTCCTAACAAACATTCTGTGGTTTCAAGTTTCCTTGCTGTTGCTCACACTCTAGCCTGGAATTTCTGTCTATCGTTTGTTGACATAGCTACCCTTTACTCACCTTTCAACACTCAGCTCAGCCTCCATCACTTCTTGAAGCCTTCTCAGAAGCTCAAGCTGAGTGCTGTCCTTCATACCCCCTAAGGCATCCTCTGCATCCCTCTCCCTTGTCCATAACCATATTATATGAAAATCCATGTATAAGTCTGGCTTCCCAACGAAAAGCACAAGCTCTCAACGGGAGGGACTGATTCCCACTTTTATTTGCCTCCAAAGCAGCTGACACGGTGCTTAGAAAATAGTAAATATTTGTTGAAAAGCGCCATTTGCTTCTTATTTTGACTCGCATGGAATCATGTCGCAGTAGATGACCAAAGGATGTCTTTAGATCTTATTTCCTGGGATGGAAGGTAGGGAGGAGCACAGTAAACCTTTCTTCAGAATCCCAGCTGATGAGAGGGGTGTGGGGCTCTGTTGCTTTTCCTGAACACTTTCTCCAAGTATGGCACCTTTTCAACAAGCATGACATGATCGCTGAGAAGCCTGTGGTAAAAAGACATTAGAGGAAGCAGTGCAAAATACCTGGCCAAAACACTAAGGACATGGCTATGAGGTGTGAAACAAAGATCGTTTAAAACAAGGATCCATTTTCCTGTGCTCTGTGTCAACCAGCCTGTTTTTACCCCAGCCTGTTGCCTCTTCATGTCTCGGTCCCCTGAGGTTAAAACCTGCCGTGCATCCGTATTTTGAGTTTCAAAATTTTGTTTTCCCATATTCTACTCTGCCACAGTGCCTGGAATCTCCTTTTCCTCACCCTTCAAATTCATATTTCTTAAAACTTGCAGCACTGCCCTGGTACCCATTTTGAAGTGTGTCTGAAACCCTTTCTCACCATGTCCTTGCTAGAATGGCCATTTCCTCTTTGTGTTTCACCATCCTAGAACCCATTGTGTGTCTGATATACACACATTGTTCACCTGTCTCCTACTAGGACTATATATTCCTTAACACCAGAATATATGGCACACGTACCTTTATGTCAATAGGCCTAGCCCAGCGTCTCGTGATATGCGTGGTTCATACAGCTCACTGACTGAATGTTCTCATATAAAGAAAGCAGAGTCCTGAAAGTGTAGGGATGGCACATTTTGATGGTGGAGAAGGGGAAGTAATTGGGAGCCAAGTGGATGGATCAAGCCTCCTGCGAGTTGACATGATGATGCCTGGCAGCAGTCTTAGGGCATTGGGGTCACTTGGGGGTGGCAAGACAGAATGGGAGAAATAATTCCCAACAGACTCTGAAAAATGCTTTGCAGTGGTGGTACCTATGCCCCAGGCACTTTACCTGGCAGTTCAGGAATCTTCCTGGGAGTTCCAGAAAATCTTGGACTCTAGAGGAACTTCATATGCAGATATTACATTTGTGTCTGGGCCTGTCAGTTTGGTCTCCCATTACAATCCCCACACCAGCTAAGACCACAGCTTTTGTGTGATTTCAATCCTGGCAGCGCCTGCAGAATGCTTCCTTAAGTGCCCAGAGAATGTTTGATGACTTGTAAACCATGTTCTTTGACATTGAAATAGTCGTTAAACATGGGAGTGGCTTCAAGTGAATTTTAACTAAGTCTTAGGAAAATAGTCCCAGTCAGATTGTATTCATTGAGTTTTTAATTCACATTCCACTACCTCCAAGATGTCACAGCCTCTTCCTGAATATGCTTCTAAAAGTCAGGAGCACATTTACATCGGCGAGAGTGCTGAGTGAAGGAGGCTGAGCACCAGGCTATCAAAAGGCTCCCAAAGGTGCTTCCCAGTAGGGGTATTGCTTTCATGCTAATTTATTGTGCATTTTAAAGTCATCTCCATCATACTCACAACTACCCCATCCTCCGTCTTAAATCAGTTAGAGTCAAGCTAATTAATACAACAGAACTGCAGCCTTCTCATCTAAAACAAACACTCTAAACGAACCAGAGAAGCCACAGTAAGAGAGCCTAGACTTGCCAGAGGAGCTCATATGCTCAGCAGTAAAAAGCAGAGGAACCTGTAAGAGGTATAAAGGCACAAAGATATATTTATAACGCACGTGAAATGATAGGCAACGTCTCTTAAACATCTGTTAGGTGCCAGGCACTTTTTAGACATTATCTCATTCAACTACACATAACCCTACAAGATAAACATCATTAATCCCATTTCACAAATAAGAAAATTGGACTCTCAAAGAAGCCAAGCATTTTGGCTAAGATTTCTCATCTGGGAAGTAAGGGAGCCGAGATACAAACTCAAGTCTTGCTGATTTCAATTCAGTGCCTATTAGGCTGTATCCATCATTTCCCCCGCACACATAGGAAACCAAGAAACCCACAGAGAGTGTCATCTCTAGGGCATGGTCAGAAAACAGGAACTCCGCTAGTATTTTAACCAAGAGAATTTACTATAGAGAGTTGTTTGAACAGGTATTGGGGCACTGAAGAAAACAGGGAACCCTGAGGTATAAAGAAAGCTGGTAACTGCAGGAAGTAACCAACGAGCACCTCTAGGGCTGCAGGAACACAGAGAGGGGACTCGGGGAGGCCGATCCTGGAAGCTTGGAGAATGCCCCAGAGCTAGGCTTCAGACTTTGGAGGGGGCACTGCCTGTCTGGGGCTGATCCCTCAGAGCACGCATGTGCGATGGTGCTGCTTTGGGGAATTCTGAAAGAGGCTGGAAACTGCAACTAACTGGAAGCATGCTGCTTCCAGGGTGAAAAGTCCCTGATGGGGACGCTGACAGGAAAAGCAAGCAAACAGAAAGGGCAAGTAACTTCTCCCCTTCCTGCCTCCCTGCAGGGCTGCTAATTGGCAAAGCAGACATGTCCTTAGCAGAGCCCCAGTCCCAGCCCAGGGGAACGGAGCACAGGAGGCAGGTTTGGAGCAGAGAGAGAATGGCTTCCTAACCAGCACAAGTGGGTTGTGTGTAAGCACCAATGCCAGTGACTCAGAGTAAGGGAGATAATTACCACTATCATATCAGCCGCCATTACTGGATATCTACTGTGTGCCATTCACTGCGTTCCTTCCTTTCCACACATCGACTCCTTTGGTCCCCACAACTTATGAAGTGGCTACTATTGTCTTACCAATTTCACTGATGCATAAGCTAATATTTAGAGATGCTAAGAGCCTTGCAAAAAAACGTTAGGAAGAAGAGAGGCCACAACTCATAACGAGGTCTGTCTGGATGCTAAAACCCTGCTATAAGCACCCATATTTGTTTAGTTGCCATAACAAATTTCCACAAACTGGGTGGCTGAAAACAAGAAAATTTTATTCTCTTATACTTGGAGGCCAGAAGTCCAAAGTTGAAGGTGTTTTCAGGGCATGCTCCCTCTGAAATCTCTAGGAGAGACTCTTTCTTTGCCTCTTCCAGCTTCTGGTGGCCCCAGGCACTCACTGGTTTGTGGCTCCATCGCCACTGTCTCTGCCTGTCTTGACAAGGCTTTCTTCCCTCTGTGTGTCCATATCTTCTCTTTTATCTCTTATAAAGACACTTGTCACTGAATTTAGGGCCTACCCAGGTAAGCTAGGATTATCTCATCTAAAGATCTTTAACTTAGGGGCACCTGGGTGGCTCAGTCGGTTAAGCATCCAACTCTTGGCTCAGGTCATGATCTCAGGCCATGATCTTACAGTTTTGTGAGTTCGAGCCCTAGGTCAGGCTCCATGCTGACAATGCAGAGCCTGCTTGGGATTCTCTGTCTCCCTCTCTCTCTGTCCCTCCCCCACTTGCGCAGCCTCTGTCTCTCTCAAAATAAATAAATAAACTTAATAAAAAAAAAAATCTTTAACTTAATTATATCTGCAAAGATGCTTTTTCCCAATAAGGTTCATAGGTTAGGATATAGACATATCAATTTGGGGGCCACAATTCAACGACTACACCACCACACCGTGTAAAATTACTTCTTTACTCTTGAAAACCTTGTTCACAAAACCATTTAAAATGAAATCTGTACTCTGAGATCATTTTCAGATTTTAAAACAATGTTTTGCATTGTATGTAGTACTTTTAATATTCGGTGTTCCTGTTCCTTTAAGCTTTATTTTCTTCCTAAAGACACATATGCAGTGACATCTTCTGCAGCTCCTCTCATTCGGAACAGCCATCCTGTATGTCTTCGCCTCATCGACTTTTGATCTCATTTCAAATCTCATCTGGAAATTTCCTCCCTCCTCTCTTTTCCCTCCTTGAGTGCTTTCTTTGACTTGGCTTTTGTTCCCACTCACTTATGCAGTCCCAGAATTCAGTGGACACACCTGGTCAAAAGAGTATTATTTTAGATGAGAGTATTTCCTTCAACCACAGGGTGGAATGCTCCCAAACTTTTCATCACTGGCTCCAACAAAAGTCTACCCTCCTTCCCCAAGCCTCTACTCCACATCCCAGCCTTGGGAAGGGAACCTTCCCATGACAGTATCTCTTCTTGGTTGGAAGGATTGAGTGACCCATTTTGCAATTCACCTGGTTGAGGACATAGTTTAAAATTTTATGTCCCTTGGAGATGTGCTTCTTATTTGTGTGTGAAGGGCAAAATGATTTCTCAAAGCAAGCAGATATTAGAAAAGAAAGGTATATTGTGCCCTTTTGCTAAATAAAATATGTGAACTGAGGGTCTCTTATTGCATCAAAATTAATGAAATATATTTCATATTCCTGATTGAAAAGAAGAAATGCTTTTCTCTCTCATGGAAATATGTCAGACTCACCTTTATTAAAGTCTGGCATATTTGCTAGTGAAGATTTCCAGCATACCAAACTACTATATCCTTTAAATTTAATTCTGAAGTTCATAAATTTTTCTCCCTAGAAGGAAAGAAGATGAATATTAGAAAGCAAAATCTTGAAACCCATCCAGGGTTTTTCAAGTGTCTCAATACCAAAATCATTGCTATCTGTTTAAAATTTAATTTTCAAAAAGTGTTTCCTGCCTCCACAGACATGGATATTGATGTTACTGCACCGTTTCTTCCTCTTTCCCCACAACATTCTTGGAAACATTTCTTCTGCAGGTGGGATATGTTTTTGTCATTCATCAAGATAATTCCTCACATTTCATTTATTTTCCTCAAGTTCTTCCTTATCTGTGGTTTCATATTTTACTTTTTTTTTTTTTCAAGGCGGTGGATGGAAAAAGCACATGGATTATTTCAGACATGCCACCCCTCTCCTTCTTTATGACCAGGAAAGGACCAAATTTTTGCCTCTTCCGTCTTTCTTCTTGATATAATTGGTGAAAAAGTCATCACACATTTGATCCTCTTCTCAAGTATTTGGGATAATAAGAGTACTCCTTACCTCGTGGTTTGGAGGGAAAAAGGTGCAAGTATACAAGAGGGTCATGAAGAGACGGTCTTCATGGGAAACCCTTGCCTGACAGCTAACCATGGCTCCAAATATTTTTCAGATTCATCACTCAAAGCTAGAACACATCCCAAGCCCCACCAGTATATTCACCTGAGATGTTAATTGATAAAGTAAACCATGAACTCTACGGTTTATTAAAAGTGGGAACAGAACCTATTTCTAGTTCCATTTTTCAGAAATTCTGGACCACGCAGAAATCTGGTTCTTTTCCAAGGACCTCAAGTCCCAGAGGAAGTAGCAGTTGGCCAGTCTACTACCAAAGTTTACATTCAGCCTTACATCTTTCAGTGACTCCAGATTTCATAGTCCTCATATAGTTCCTCCAAGAGCCAAAGGGGGAAATGGAAATCTTAGCTCTCTTTTTGTTAACTGCCTGGTTTTCTGCTCACAGCCTAGCTACCTCTTCCACAGCAAGTATCTTGTCTCCAGCTCTAACCAAACCAACCTGTCACTGCTGTAGATGATAACAAGATATGAATGGGTAGTTTGTGAATTCTGTAGCTTGTTGTAAGGTGAAAATGAGAAAGACAGGGGGAGAGAGAGAGAAAATATTCTCTGTTCCTCACTTGGACCAAACTTTTACTCCTTAGGATTTCCCCACCTGAAATGCCTTCCCGTCTCTTCCACCTGGGGTATCTTACCACCCTTCAAGGACATTCAACAAATGTGGACAGAATTAATGATAGTAAGATGTATAAGCCTCTACTTTTTTAAAAACACTGCAGTCTTGTGACAAAAGGCAGGAAGACGTGGGTGTATAATCGTTGGCAGGCAAATGGGACAGGGTGGTGCGGCCATAGGTTTTATTTAGGCTTCTGTTATGTTTGAGGGATTCAGGAGTTCCATACAGAAACCTCTGATCAGTCACAGAAAAGAGAGGGCCATGTGAAGAAGGGGGCAGAGATTGGGCTGATGCAGCTACAGACCAAGGAACACCAGGAGCGGTCAGAAGCCAGGAGAGAGGGTGAAACGAATTCCCCCTCAGAGCCTCCAGGAAGAACCAACCTTCCCAACACCTTAATTTCAGACACGTAGCCTCCAGAACTGTGAGAGAATACGTTTCTGTTGTTTTATCACCAAGACTGTAGTCATTTGTTATGGTAGCCCTAGCAAACGAATACAGACTTTTGCCTAGAGGGTGAGAAAGTATCTGGTTTAATGAGTACCAAGGGATGTGGATTCATTATGACTTCTAATGGATTTAATACAATTTCTTGAAAAAAAATTTAATGAACACCAATCACGTGCCCTTCCCTGTGCTCTGCATTTAGTCCAGTGGAAGCCATAAACCAATGATCACGCCAGTGAATACCTAATTACGAAGGAGATGAGCAGTCTGGAGGGAAGGAGCAGGGTTTCCAAGTGAGCACAGTGAAGGAAACCAAGCTGAAGTGAGGAGTCAGCAGTTCTCTGAGGACATGACTGGGAATGTGCAGAACTCAGGGAGGAAAGGGCCGTGGCCCAAAGTGGGTGCTTTCCTGGTCAAAGGGAATGCACTTTCTCATGCTTTAAATGATGTTTTATGAGCTTCCGGACACCTTGGTGGCTCATTAAACAGAGTTGGGATTACTGACAATGGACAAGGGGTTCATACTTTTTTTCTAGCCAGGAGATTCAGTCCCCTCCTGCATCTTTACCTTCATCTGCCCTCAATGCCAAGTGTTTTCCTTGGATGTGAAGAGATGTATTGGGGGTGGGGGGAGAGATGAGAAATACATTCAAGTAAATTTCAGACAAAGTTTCTTAAACAAAAAGAGAGGAGTTTTTCTGCAAGGCTTCTTATAACCTTTCATATGCCAATCTGCACTGGGCAGCTCCACATGAGTGATATGATATACAACATCCCCTAAATCTTTGGACCCAGCATCCTTCCATCACAGAGCTGCTCATGGAACTGGTGTTTCATGTGACACATTTTGAGGAACACTATCTCGGGGCAACTGTTGAGTTCCATAAAAGTTTGATCTCCGTTTTCCTCCTCTTCTTTTTCTTCCAAGGCGCCTTTCAACAACCCCAGAACAAAGTTGAGCATCCCGTCCTCAGGAGACCCTGACCAGGACAGTTAGGACGCCAGGTTGGTCCTCACTGGAATGTGAGGACATGTGGCCACATCCACAAATGAAAGACATCTTCCAGGTGGTAAATGTCAAAGGAAGAAGTCTAAGCAGGACACTTGCACCTTCCTGACTTCTTGCTTCTCCACACACCCTTGACCATGTACTCTTGACTGCTACTCTTGTAAGCAGAGGGTCCACAAAGGTGCTGGTAGAAATATGGGTAACAAATAGGATCTGGTGACTGGACATTCCTTCTGGATAAGTCAAACCAGTCTCCAGGCAGAATCGCCTGTGACTGACAACTGTTTTCTACGTGATCTAACATCTCTTAACATTGTTCTGTTTCATCCTGGGATATCCAATTACAAGCACTGAAGTCAAAGAAGCAAAAAGCATTATACAAGTCCATAACCATAGCGGTAGATACACACTATTGTATGTCCTGGATCCATTTCAGTTCCCTTAACGGTCTCTTAAATGTCCTCATTGCCATACACGTTCCATCAGTGACTCATCATTCTTTTGCACTCTCTAACAAGTTATAGAATTGCCGTGCTACAGGACCTCCATTTGCAACTGGGAGAAGCAGCTTTATTGCTGTGGTATGTTCAAGGCATCTGACCATAAAGTGCTATGGAATGCGTGTGTGTGTGTGTGTGTGTGTGTGTGTGTGTGATTATATATGTTTAAATACTTCTATGCGGGAGCAGCCTAGTCTCACAACAAAGCTGAACTACAAGGAGCATCAGCCAAGTCAGGGGTCCACCTGAACCTCAGAGATTGTAGCAACTTCTTGCCTTAAAACTTGAGCAGCACAGGCTTCCTCAGAGAGAGTATGCCACTTGTTTAAGGGTCGCTTGGCATGGCAGGGAAGATGTGGACTTTAGGTTTGAATTTCAGATGTGCCACTGATGGTTGCACACAGCCAAGTGACAATGGTCAACTCACTCCTCTGTAAAATGGAGATAGAGATACCTACGTTACAGGATATTCGTCAGGAGTAAGCATAAACATGCAAAATCCTTGAAATATAATAGATACTCAATAAGTAGAAGCTATTAAACCTCCCTGGGTCCTAAGAGAGCAGATCCCGGGAATGAGAGGCAGGCTTTGAGGCAGAAAGAAAAATGCAAAGTAGCATTGCCTAGGACAGAAGCACAGATGGGAAGTCCCCAGTGGAATCCAGTCCAGTCCACTCTGATTTAACTTGGCCTATACAAACTGTTGGAAATAGTGTTGAAAGTAACTGGACTTCCAGTATTTAAACATAGTGAGATTTCAAATAAGCAGTAGTTTTCCCACTCCTCCCAGAACCTTGGACCCCCTCGTAATGCCCTGTTTCATTAGTATCATTAACATCTGACACCGAGAGCACTAACAGCTGCCCTGTTGAGACCGGAAGCTGTCGAGTACAGCACAACCCCTACAGCTGGCTCCCCACACACCCTTCCTTTCTCACTTGGCTGACCTGACTGGTATCTGTTGGCATTTGTGGTTGGCACCCCAAAGCAGGGTGCAGGCCTGGGCAAGGTGCCTCTGTGAGGGGCTGGGAGAACACAACAGGGCTGGCCTGGTATCAGAGGCCCCAGGGGTGCGGTAGGGGAGAGGATAGAGAAAGGGCACTCAGAGGGAGAGAAGTGGGGGTGGGGGTGGGGGAAGGGAGGGAGCTGAAGCACACTAAAATGAAAGGCAACCACCTCCACACTCCATCTCCCCCCCTCACCTGCACTGATACGTGCCAGACATTTCTTGGAACGTTTTGATCTCCAGCCCCCAAAGCTTTTTCCTTCTTCTTTTTTACAACACCTGGAACAATGCCAACCACACAGAAAGAGCTCGAGAAATGGAAGTTGTTCCCAACAAAATGCACTCAATTCAGAATGCCTCTTTCAGACCCTCCCCTTCACGCAGGGGTTGCTCCCACCTGTCTTTGTCCCCCACTGAGCACTTCTGTGTACTCTCCCCTGTCTAAGCTCACAGTGAAGCTCTGTAGTCACTCCCTACCGAGATGGGTTTCTTAACCCCAGGCCTCTACCCCACTGTGGCTGACCCAGACAAGTAACAGCACAGCAGAGGAAAATTCCCTCAACGTGGGCCCGGAAGCTGGGTATCCAACCTGTGACCCACCATGGGATTCTAATGCCTTTCCTCTCCTTCCTTTTGTAGTTCAGCCTATCCACTTGAGATTTTCTCCAGACAGGCAGGAGGGAATCTAAGCTCTGAGGAAACAAGGACTATGCATCTTCATTTGGCGTGTCCCTACCTTTGGTAGAGTCTGTGGCACAGAGAAACGTTTCTCCAAATAAAGCTCTGCAGGAGGAAAGGTGTGAATGGAAGGAACAAGAACCCCTAGACTGAAGAGGAAATTGGGACCCAGCTTCAAACCCTGTTGGGCTGTCTTCTACCCACGTTAGCTAATTCACATCATCTGAGCTTCTCCTTCCCGATCTGTGAAAAATAAACAATAATGTATACCCCATTGTTGATTGGTGCAATCCTTAGGCAGTCAGAATGTCACCTGGCAGCAAAACACCTAAACATTTTTAAGAGTATTAGCTCAGCGATCCCAGTCCCAGGGGCTCACTTTAAGAAACTAATTCAGCAAAAGCAACACTGTTGCATTAAGAAGTTTATTTGAGGGGCGCCTGGGTGGCTCAGTGGGTTAAGCGTCTGACTCTTGATTTCAGCTCAGGTCATGATCTCAGGGTTTGTGAGTTTGGGCCCTGAGTAGGGAGGGCTCCAAGCTACCAGTGTGGAGCCTGCTTCAGAGTCTCTCTCTCTCTCTCTCTCTCTCTCTCTCTCTCAGTCTCTCTCTTTCTCTCTCTCCCTTCCTTTCCCGCTTGCACTTTCTCTCTCAAAAATAAATAAGTAAACTTAAAAAAAAAAAGAAGTTTATTTGGAATTACACTCAATAATGAAATATTTAATGTTATCTAACTACTCACCATAGGGAAGTAATTACCCATTTTTTGGCATTAAAACATGAGAGACTATTTTTCATCGACAAAAAATGATATATACAAAGATGATCTAATTACACAGAATCCGTCATCCTCAATGTTACTATTCTTTTAAAAACAAAATCTGTCGGGGGCACCTGGGTGGCTCAGTCGGTTAAGTGTCTGACTCTTGATTTCTGCTCATGTCATGATCTCATGGTTCGTTAGTTCGAGCCACACATCAGGCTATGTGCTGACAGCCCAAAGCCTGCTTGAGATTCTCTTCCTCTTTCTTTGCCTCTCTCTCTCTCTCAAAAACAAATAAACATTTAAAAACATAAAAACAAAATCTGTTCATATTGCTCCCCTACTTGAAATTATTCAGTGGTCAAAAACTCAGGAGGTGGCTTTCTGAGTTCATGTTTACGTGTATGAGAAACTACCAAGCCGCTTTCCAAAGTGGGTGTACCGTTTTACTTTCCCGTCAATGGTGTATGAGAGTTCCAGTTTCTCCACATCCTTGCCAGTGCTTATCATGGTCAGTCTCTTTAATTTTAGGCATGCTGATAGGCGTTTACTCGTATCTTATTGCGGTTTTAATTTGCACTGCTCGATGACCAATGATACTAAATGTCTTTTCATGTTTAGTTTCATAGTTATGGACCCAAGAGAAATAAAAACACATGTTTACAAAAAGACAGCATGTACACGAATGGTCATTGCAACTTTACAACAGTTCAAAACTGAAAACCCAAATATTCATCAACAGATAAACGAATGAACAAAGTGTGGTATATTCATACAATGGAATTCTACTCAGCAATAAAAAGGGATAAACACCCAACAACACGGAAGCATCTCAAGGACATTATGCTGAGTAAAAGAAAGCAGATATAAGGGCAACATGCTGTATGATTCTATTAATATGAAATTCTCACACAGACAGAAGTAATCTATTTTGACTGAAGAACACATCAGTGGTTACCTGGAATTGGGATTGGAGGAGGATGTTGACTGCAAAGAGGCACAAGGAAATTTGGGGAACCGTGGAAATGTTCTACATCTCAACTGGGGCAGTGGTGACACAGGTGTGTCGGCCGAAACTCACCAACTTAAAATGGGTGCATTTTATTGTATTTGAAATACACCTCAATAAACATTTGTAAAGAAGAAAGTATTCAGTTGCTCCTCATTACATCAGAATGAAGCAACTTATACTAGTCTTGGATGATATGACCCCTTTCGGTCCCTCCCAACTGCTTTTCCTGCTAGAATCCCACCTGTCTTGCTCCGGCCCCGAAATACCTGCCGCATCCCGGTCACCATATTTATTTCATGTCTCTGTCTTTATAAGTGCTACTCCCACGTCCTGGCATCCAGACCTCATCCCCTGCCACTTGTAACTTGACTCGCTTCTACTCAGCTTTCAAGATCAACTCAAGCCTGCTTGAACTCCTCTCCAAGGCTATAGCCAATACCTCCCTGATATCTTCTCACAGCATCCTGCACATTCCTCTAGCCTGATGTTTTCACTGTGGTATGTATCACAGCTAGTATTTTTTCTGTCTCCCTGACTGATCTCCAAGCATCTTAAAGCCAGGGTCTGTCTTATCACATTCTTAATCCCTAGCACAGAGTTTCCTACATGTTGCTAGTGAATGCTGCATGGACGAACGGATGAGTGAACGAACAAATGCCCTGTCTACCATCAGAAGGACCCAGTAAGGATCGGGTAAAATAAAAAGTGAATCCCCACCCTCTATTATTTGGGCATTTGACTTGAGCCCATAATATAGTTGTGTGGCTAAGACTATACCTTCTGGGAACCTCCACCAGGGTATAACCAGTAAAGAAAACTTTGCCGGTTGCTATCTTGGGATCAGGGTGACAAACATCCCAACATGAGCTCAGGAGCTCCTTGAGAGGTCATCAAAAGAAGCTTGACTCCGGGAAGTCACCAAGCTGACAGTGGTGGCCGCATTCCTTCTGTGGGGTAGCACACTTCAAAACACAGCTATTCATTTCCATAACATTTTCCACTCTTCCATATAATATTTGTTCATTGATATATGTAACCTAATTATATTTGCACTTCTAAGACCATCTGTTTTAGTTTAATGTATACTCTTTAATTCCTAAAGATTCTGAGCCGTAAATGTTACCAATACCTGTCCAAGCAAACACAGGGCAGCCTTGTCCTCATTCCCAGAGACTCCCTTGGCCATTTCCTTGATGACATACTGTTGGAGCAGTGGCTTTGCATGATTGAGATCCATTTTCTTCACCTTCACTGAAGCTCTGTCCAGAAAGAGCTGGAACTCTGCCATACCCTCCTCCCTCTCATCACCTTGCCACTTCACCAACATCTCCTCAGCATCCAGTTCCGTTCTGTCAACACTGCCTCCAGCTTGATGAAGAGTGACAACCAGCTAGGTGTCAGTTTCTTGAGTGAGGGCAATGGAGGCATTTCACACTCCACCATCATTCCTTGACCCTCTACTTTTGTTTCACAAGTGCTTTTCCCTCTGTTTTGGCCAGAATTCATTAGAGAGCCATCCAGCCTCTTCTCCTGCACAACCATCACTGATGGTCTTTTCTACTGCCTGGCACTGAAGGTTAATCTGGCAAAATAAAGGTTAGTGAAAACTTGCACCAAGTCAGTGCTCAAAGGTGAATCTCTGAAGGGGAGAGGAGGGAAAGGCCAGTGAGAGGGAACAGTATTAAATAGAGTTGGGTTCCATGATTCTTTTTTCAAGTCACAAGGAAGGATTCCTTTGTTTACTTATTTATTCCTTCTTTCAATCTGGCTAGCTGTCCCAGAAGCGGCCTCATCTCCAATGTGGGCCCAGAGCTCCAGCTCTGTCAGGAACTCCAAAGTCCCCCAACGCCGCCCCAAGCTTGCCCTGGAGAGTAATGTTTTGTGGACACTCAAATCCACGGAGAGCTTAAAGATGGTTCTTTGGGGACAGGGCAAGGTGACAGAATGACCATCATCAGCAATCTGTTCTCTGAAAAATCTGAGCCACGGGAACAGAGAACCTAAGTCTTGCATACCGCAGGGGAGGAGAGTGGGTGATTGGAATGTTTGCCCATATTCTCCTAAAATATCCAGTGAACCGTGAACCTAAACTTTATACCTGAGGCAAACTGGGAATTGCTATTTTAACAAAGCACAGCTTAGAAAACAACCCGCACACGTTTTGTAACTTCGGCCAGCCCCAGAGAGATTTCTGGCAGCGTTTTATGGGTGACTAATACTCAAGTAAAAATCAACACGGGTTTTCCAAACACAGCCTCTCTGAGGGCAAACGGACTTTTCACCTGTCTGCCACAGCTCTTTGCCATGTGGGATCCGGGAAAAAGCTTTTTTCTGGACATACAATGGAGCTTTTAAGCTGCCTTGAGAGTATTATCATCTGGTCTAGGCTCTCTCCACTCGGTCTACTGGTGTATCTCTCATAGAGGAGGACAAGAGAGAGCATGCGCAACATGAGACAGGAAATGCACTCGTTGATTCCACAAACATCTGTGGAACTCCTCCCTCCCTGTGGGGCCACTGGGGAATACCAAGATGACTAAGCCGCAGTTGAATGAGGGCAGATAGGAAAACAAATAATTAAAATAATGCAGCCAAGTGCTGAATAAAGTTTATACCAACAGCCGTGGGAACACAAAGAAGGAATAATTAATTCTATCAGAGGGAGACAAGGAAGATTGCATAGAGGGTCACCTTCGAGCTGTCCCTTAACAGATGAGTTGGAAAGTTCAGGTGACAAAGGAGGAGGCGGGCATTCCTGCAGGCAGAGGGACCGCAGACAAGAAGGTGTGGAGGTGTGAAAGCCCCATGAGAAGTATGGTGAGTACAGGGCAGGTGAGAGTGAACAGAAAGGGTATGAGGCTGATACATGGGCTGGGATGAGATGTGTAGGCATGTATGCAACATTAAAGGATCCAGACTTGAGGTGCCTGGGTGGCTCAGTCGGTTAAGTGTCTGACTTTGGCTCAGGTCATGATCTCACGACTCTGGGTTCCAGCCCCATGTCGGGCTCTGCCCTGACAGCTCAGAGCTTGGAGCCTGCTTAGGAGTCTGTCTCCATCTCTCTCTGCCCCTCCCCTGCTCGTGCTCTGTCTCTCTCTGTCTCTCTCCCAAAAATAAATAAACATGAAAAAAAATTTATTTTAAGGAGCCAGACTTATTTCTTTGGGTGAAACAGAAGATGTTAGGCCTAAGTATGATTTATCAGATTTTACAAAGATACATCAGGCAGCTAGTGATGTGGCACAGGGAGCAGGAAGGTCAGAGGCTCGTACCAGAGCCCAACTAAGAGAAAACAAAAGCTAAAATAAGTGAATTGTGGGGGAAATGGGGAGGAGAGCCGGGCATGTGGCCTTTGGAAAATGGAACCAATAGCACTTGGTGACTAAGGAGATTTGGAGAGCCAGATGGGAAGGGAGTCAAGGGGGATTCTGAGGTTACCAACTTGGCCATGATGACGGCGGTAACTGAGCTAGGAAATTGAACACAAGAGGCTGAAACACAGAGAAATTAGTCTCCGCTCATCCCAAATGTTTAATATGTAGTAATAGGGTATGGAACAGCCTAGGTAAAGGCGGTTGCTTTCATATAGACATAACCTTTAAATCAATTGCTATGAAATTAAAACATTCTTTTGTTGTGGGTGGTGTTAGACACGTGTCCTTCAGGGAGACAAGTGAATACAGTGCGGATGGAAGCACATTCCCTCTCCTAGGCAGCGCTCCCGAGGTGGCTGGCCATGAAAACAAGAGCCAGGCAGGAAGGACCTCAGCCTTCCTCCCCATTTCCAAATGCGTTGAGTGCCTAGGGCATGGAGGGCACCGAGGAGACCTGCTGAGCTGAAAGGTCAGGCCCTGGCGTGACCACTTGGGATGCCCAGGAGCAACTGGGGTGCAATTAGGTGCAGTATTTACACTGGGACAGATTGCGAGGGCAGAGGTGACGAAGAGGCACTGCAAGAGTGGCCATGGGACCTCGGAATTACTTCACTTCCTTCTCCCTCCAGTCTGAGCAGCCCCAGAAAATGGCAGCTCTGAGCTGGGAGGCTGATTGTCACTCTGTGTAATTAGCCACCCTGGTTGACCACATCCCGCGGACAGCCTGGGCTGTGAGTAAGAGGCATCCTTGCCATCTAGGAGGCTTCAGTCTGAGGATGAGAAATGTAAGTGTTTACGTTCAATGAGGGGAGCACAGAAGGTTGAAGCCAGAGATGAGGAGAGGCTGAGGAGATAACCGTCAGCGTCCTTCTGAAAAGAGAGGCTTCCTGGAAGCTATGAGCTGTTCCTTGCGTGAGGAACAGGGGAGACATTCCAGGGGTAAAAGCACTAGGTCGGCTCAGACCTGAGAGAGTTGTGCCACCTCCCTAGTGGAAGGTGAGGCTGTTGGGGTTCAGAGCAGTGAAGAATAGCCAATGGGGAGCCATCCAAGGGTTTTGGACAGAGGTTCGACTTTGGGGAATGATCATTTCAGCAGTCGTTTCTGAGATATGCAGGCTGGGGAGAAATGAAAGACAATATCTGCTAGGAGACCACTGGAATACGAAGTAGGAATCTGACTTTTATTAAGGCAAGCACTGAGCTAAAAAATGTTGGCATAATCTTATACGACCAGTATTATTACTCCCCATTCTACAGTTTGGTGAAAGTGAAGCTCAGAGGTTTCAGAAACATGCCCCTGTAGGTGGCAGAGCTGATTCACAGCCATGTCTGTTGGACTTCCAAGCCTGTGTTCCCCTCATACTGTATTGGAGGTGGGTACCGGTGAGAGTGCAAAGGACAGTGATTTCCATCCCTGGCTGAGCGTTAGATTCACCTGGGGAAATTTGCAAGATCGTGATGCCCAGACCAATGAAATCAGGACCTCTGAGAGTGGAACCCAGACATCAGTATGTATATAAAGCTCCCAGTACACACCTGACTTTGAGAACCACGGCTGCGAGAGATGTTGCAAAGAATTGATAACGGTTGCTAGCAAATGTGAAGACTGAGAGAGAAGGAGGATAGAAGGTGACTTTAAGATTTTTCACTTGGATAAAGTCTGAAAGAGATGCGATTGTGGAAACAAAGAATTCATTTTTAGAGTCCTTTATCTTACCCTTGTACTGTGATGTCCAGGTGGAAATGCCCAGGGGATGCTTGGTTCCAGGGGCCTCAGAGACGAGATCATATCAAGCTGAGCACCTCAGCACTGTGGTGTGCCGGGGCCAGCCCAGACCAGCTTGGGAGAGCCAACTGCTCCATTTTCCGAAATGGTGTAAGCCAGTTATCAACGTGGCCATCATTCAAATCAAATCATAAAAACTTATAATTAAATAATCTTAAAAACAAATGTAATACATTCTCAAAACTCGTCCCTGCCTAATTACTGTACCCCGCTTTACTTTCATCTGTGCTCTTGAGGTTATTTACATCTTTTTATCTGCGTGGTGAAAAAATCATGTAACGGTATCTTACGTGGATCTCTCCCCAAGTCCATATTGGCCATGTCAAGAGCTTGAAAGTGGCCGTGATGAAGACTATTTACATCGTGAAAACTGGCCGAAACCATAAATTAGGACCGCCCGCTCCCCCAAATAGCCAGTCGTCAAACATTTGCCAACACGCCACTATCTGCAACTGTGTGATGTTCTATGCAGAAAAGCCCATGTGTGAGCATGCTCCAAAAGCTTCATGAAGGTGAACCAAAGAGAGTAAGGTAGAAACTAAGACCTCACAATGAGGGGGACAAATCAATGCCAGAAACACTTTTTAATATTGACTGATATTTCCCCACACACAAGTTCTTTGCTCTACTCAAGTCCTTTGGGATCACTGTTATTCCAAATAAACCCGTTTCATTTAGCTCCATGAATAAGAAACTTCTAGTCAGAGAAGATATATTTTATATGCACACATAAAAATACTTTGTTTATATAGCACTTTCCTTTTAAGGAGCTCACAGCAATTACACATGTTCTCATTATTCCTATGAACACCCTGGGGAAGTAGCTAGGTGGCAGAGGAAATAGGAAGGAATGAAAAAAAAAAACCTGTTAAATTAGAAATCAGGGCATTACCTAGCCTGAGTACTATAAACAATCTTTCTTCTCCCAGTGCAGGAAACCCTGACTTCAGATCTTTAAAGCATCCTGCTTAAGAAGGTTCTAGAATTGGACTCACGTCACTGACATTTCCCCATGGGCATGGCTATGGAAACCTCCCACTCTCTCCCTTCTTTCCTCCTTGTTCTCTTGCTCTTTTGGCCCCATCTCCTAATTTGGGCCAGAACTGGAGTTTGCAGTCCAAGCCTGCTGGCCCAAAACCCTAGGGAGTTCACCAAAGGGGCCAGCCGCAGGAAAGGAGATGAGCCCTGGGCAGCAGCGACAGTCGCTGTGTCAGGAGACCTTCCCTCGTGACTCGATGTCTCTGTGATGCTGATTCCTGGGCTTGGTGCCAGTGACACCACCATTCCCCCTGCACCAGCTCCTTTGTCCCACTGGGGATCCAAATGACTTCTCTGGCTTTCCTTGGCACTTCCCTGTGAGGCTCTGGATGATTCCAAATTGGTCCTTTGGAATACAAGCCAGTATAACACTAGTGCCAGCATCTTCTCCATCCATTTGGGATTTATCCACTACAGAGCACCACTTATGAGATTGGCGATGATGAAAATGGGAGGAAGAATGAACTGAAGTGCATGTGTCTCCAAACTAGAGACAAACTGAGAAAGGCAGATGGAAACAGAGACAGAGACAGAGAACCAAGAGGGGCAAAGAGTTATAGAGCAATTCGTAAACAGAGAAGTTATTTTCTTTGGAGTAGTTCTGTTTTGACTAAGAATTTCACTGTTTGTGAGTGACTGGTGGGGGGTAAATCCTTAGGGTAAATCTTCCTGATGGATGACCTTGGGCTCCACCCAAGCCAGACTCCCATGTGGCAGTGTCCCCTTGACAACTCCTCTGGAGGCAACCCTGAGCAGGGAGTAATGGCCTGAGAGTGAGCCCTGCCATGGGGAGCAAATATTTGGCCAAATACCACTAGATATTCAGATTGTGGGGACCCAGTCGAGTCTGAAGGAGACATCCCAGATTCCCAGGAAGGGCTTCCTACTGGCCACAAAAATGGCGGCAGATCTGCTGGTGCATTCCTTCTCACCTTCTCACTCCTAGGCTCTCCTTCTCACTGAGTTGTGAGGTTCTGAAGAGTTCCCTGAGGTCGGAGGGCCCTCGGACTCAGCCGGTGGTCCACACCAGCCATACAAAACAAACAAGTCAACTAAGTGGAAGCAGCCCTAGCTTGGGAGGCAGGGGACAGGTTTTCATCCAACCAGCTCCTCACGGCTCCTGGGGAGCTCAGGTTACTCACCTGTGAGTTGACTTGGTGAAAGTAGCAGCAGGTCATTTTCATTCCACAGTCATGTCCTGAGTACCTACCAGATGTCAAGGGTTGTGTTGGGTTATAGAAACAAAAAGCCAGACAGCCCACAGCGACCCAGGAGATATCAATGAGCATACAGGCCATGCTCTCTGAGGGCACGTCCATCTAATGGTCTCTAAATAATTTCACAGGGGGCTTCCCCAAATCTCCTGAACTGATGAATTCACCCCTCTTAAGTAAGAGGAATCCTGTTTTGTTTGTTTGTTGTTTGTTTGTTTGTTTACATTAGGGTTCGCAAACTTAACTATTTGACATACGTCTGTGGGTGTCTGGAATGTTCATTGAACCTCCCCACAGCCCCTGGGGACGTAGGTGCTACAACATCTGCCACAATCAGAAACAGGCTTCAGGCTCCTGTCTGCTCAGGGCACCATATGCACTATGTTAAAGAGGCACAGCCCAGCTGTCCAGAAGCTTCTAGAAACCCTGGAGCTCACCCAAATAAAGGACAAACAAACAACTGAGCAAACTCGGATAAAATGGTGCTGTCAGACCAACAAAGGGAATGCAAACGAAGAGCTGGTGAAGAACCAGCAGTTGGGGGAGCGGGGGTGGCGGGGGGGGGGGCGGTGAGAGAGGGATAGATGAGTTTGCACAGGCCAGACAACGGGGTTGGGGGTGCGGGGTCATTCTTTCTGTCTCATCTGTCCAGGGTTGCCAGGGTCTTTTGAATGGTGGACAAAAGAGGGTAGAGAGAACTGGGGTGGGGACCGAGGATAAAGCCCCACAGTGAATGAGTCCCAAAGGCGTGGGACATGGGTGCAAAGTCACAAAGCCATGGTAAAGCCTTCTAGCACTCCACTCTGGCTCCTTCTACAATCTGCTCCCCTGCCTTCCCCTCCCCTCCTAACATCTTACACAAGAGTCTCCTATTGTGTTAATATCAGGGGGAAAAGTGACTAAGGCTGGGGTATGACTAAGGAAAATAA
This sequence comes from Panthera tigris, assembly GCF_018350195.1. Lineage (NCBI taxonomy): Eukaryota > Metazoa > Chordata > Mammalia > Carnivora > Felidae > Panthera > Panthera tigris. The sequence continues at coordinate 26,141,004 of NC_056660.1, read as the reverse complement.
AAGTAGGAAGGGAGTCTCAAATGCTTGCCTCCACCCCCAGGTTACTTGGCTCATTCCCTGATTCCGTCAGTTCACAGACTCTGACATAAAAGGCAGGAAGTTACATACGCTAAACAAAGCTCCTTAGATGTCAGGAAATTAACCTGGGAAATCGGAGCCAAGAGCGATTAAAGGCGCTGTACTCGGAGTTCAAAAACCACTATGGCATTAGATCAAAAGCTGTTTGCTGGGCACCCCGGGCTCAGCTCTGCCAAACTGCACATCCCGGAAAACCTGGCCACAGGGCCTGCATGCCTGTCTGCTGTGCATTTGCTCTGCCCCATGACTTAATCCTCACTCACAGCTACGGCTTTTGACTCTTCTTGCCATAGCAGTTTGGATGCCTGCCCTTGGTGGGTCAGAGCCAGAAAAGCAGCCAGCCTGCCCTGGCTTCTGGGGGTGGGGAAGATCACACACCTAACCTCAGAGGGAGTCCAACAAGTGGTCCCCTGAGGGAACAAAGAAAGTCCTTAAAAGGAGGGGGATGGGAGGCACACTGGGGAACCTGATCCTCCTCCCTAAGAGAACAAATGCTTCATGGAGGGTGGAAAGGTCAGAGCAGAGCAAACCATAGAATTGTGAGAATCATTACTTATGTCCTCAGCAATAATAATATCCTTTGAGTGTCATCTTTATAATCTTTACAATTAAGGGATTAGACTAGGTGTTATGACACCTTCTAGTTATCATATACTGAAATTCTTAAACAGCTTTAACATTTCACACCACAATGAAGTTATCAAGGGACTTGCACACCATTTCATTTGTATCTCCAGCGATGGGCATTAGCCTCATGTACAGAGGAGTAAACTGAGGTGCCGTGCAGCAGCTTGCCTAATGTCACAGAGCTGGCAGATAGCAGAGCCCTAATAAACCCTCATTCTGGTGGCTTCCGGCCAATCACTCTAGAAGGGCAAGAGTGGAAAATGGCATTGTCCCCGAAATGACTGAAAGTACATTTCTAATCACAAACTCAAAAGTGTTAAGTCGCCGTGATTTTTTTTTTTCTTCTGGTATTGGAAAGCAAGTGAGGTCAGAGAGAAGTCTTTTTTTTTATTTTTACTTTTTACTGGAGTAGAGTTGACCACACTATTATATTAGTTTTGGGCGTGCAACATAGTGATTCAACAATTACATATATTACGAAACGTTCACCATGATAAGTATGGTTCCTATCTGTCACCATACAGCGTTGTTATAATATTACTGACTATGTTCCCTATGGAGAGAGGAGCCATTTAGTGTGCCAGGCTTCTGGGATATGGAACACTCAGAAATGTTGCACCCCACAATGGCCTCACAATGGTGTAAAAACCTTTTTGTGTCTACAGAGGTTAGGTTAGTTGTATTAGCTAGAGAGGAAAATGGTGAGAGAAGTGTAATTAGTTTGTTCTTCACCCATGACACCTTCAAGACTGGCCCTGTCCCCGCTCTGAATGGGGTGATCCTTTGGGCCACACCACCCTCATCCAGAGCTTATTGGACCAGGAAGAGTAAGTCAGAGTTGCTCTCCCACAGGACTGGTATGGACACCTAGAAAGGGCTGTTCAAGCATCATGAGCTTGAAGCTATTCAATCACTGTATTCGTCAGTGTTCTCCAGAGAAGCAGAAACAATTGGATGTATGTAGATATAGAAAGAGATTTATTATAAGGAGTTGGCACATGCAGTTATGGAGGCCAGCAAGTCCCAAGATCTGCATGGAGAGTCAGGTCGCTGGAGACCCAGGAGAGCTGACGGTTTAGTCCCAGGCCAAAGCCTGGCAAGCTCAAGATCCAGGAAGAGCCAATGCCCCAGTTTGAAGGGTGTGAGGCAGGAGGAGGCAGTAACTTAGGACTTTTTGTTCTATGCAGCCCTCAACCGATGGGATGAGGCCCACCCATATTGGGAATGCAATTTGCTTTATTGAGTCCACCAATTTAAATCTTAATCTCATTGCAAAACAGAAACACCCAGAATAATGTCTGGCTAATATCAGTGTACCCCGTGGCCTCGACAAGTTGACACATAAAATCAATCATCACAATCGCAAAGAGAAGGGCCAGGTCAGCGGTGGGAAGCCAGAACCCAGGCAAGACCAAGCAAGGAAGCCCACAGACGCAGGGAAAGCCAGCTTAAAGAGCGGAAAGTGATCATTCTCAGTGAGGAATTGAGATGAGGGATGGACAGAGTACCGGCCGGAGGCCTTCCAGATCCCATGAGGGTTCTCTGGTCCTCCCAGCCCCCCTCCTTAACGGAACTGGTTTGGGTAGGTTTCTCTTTCTGATGACAAAACCACCTGTGATTAGAACAAGCACACCGTGGGTGTCTTTGAATTGTACTGCGTAGCCCCGTTCTCCCAGCTTTAGACCAACCATTAATCAAGTGATGAACCATACTGAACGCCATGTTGCATACTCTGTACCCTTGGTCCTTGGATAATTTACATTTGCAGTTTGATTGCATGCAAACACCCACACGCAGCTGAAATAAAATGTTTTCATGGGATATGGGCTTGAATAAGGTGCTTTGACCTATAAAGCTTAGGGACAAAGAGAGTTACTCAGCTAGTGAGAGATCTCATACAGCTGCTCAGCGTCTAGTCCACAGTGCAGTTTTACTCTTCTCGACTCACTTTTCTTTAGGAATTTTCTGAGGAAAATCCGATGTTAGGGCATTTCCCTGAATTTACGAATTTGTAGTGGCCCAGGCTGAGTTTCTTCCAAATGCCATGTCATGAACATAATTTTTAGACATCTCTGTCAATTCTTCTACTATTAGCTTTTTGGAATGCCTTATTCAACTGTGTGGCTTTTATACTCAGAAGACAGTTATCTAGGACCTTGTAAGGGCACAATCCATTTTTAAGTTCATTCTCTCATCCCGTTCTCACCAGATCATATTATTCTCAATTGTATTAATCTGCTTAAGCTAAGTTGTGCAGCCATAACAGAAAACCCACAAATCTCAGCGTTTACTGTGGCAAAGGTTTATTTCTCGTTCATGTGATACGTGCACCGTGGATCAGCTACGGCCCTTCCAGTCATCTTCATTCCAGGACCCAGCGACAGAGAGAAACAGAGTGGCAGACCACACAGTGTCTCCTAAGGCATCCCGAGAGCACTGACACAATTGACTTTCGCCAGCCAAAGCAAATCTCACAGCCAAGCCTGACGTCAACAGGGCAGGGGATCTATAGTTTTTCCACAGGAAGGAGGGGTGCCCAAAATCACACGGCCACACCCGGCACCAGGGGACAAGGATGTATAATCCTTCCTCTGAAGGAGACGGCAAAATTAGCAACACTAATACCACAGAGCACAGTGCCTTATAAAAAAAAAGAAAAGAAAAAGAAACTGAGCTGAAACAATTGCCTGATCAAACATCTTAGTGGCAGACTGGTATTTAAAGGAAGTTTTAGGAGTCCGGGTGGCAGAGTCTTTCCACTACACCACGGCTGCTTCCAGGTCTTCCTCTGGAGACATGCCCTCCAGGACCCGATCTGTATCTCGTGCCACCCCCCCGGTAGTGTTCACGTCAAGTTGTCACACTAAAACATTTGGCCCTTGAATATTTTATTCCGAAGGATCCCACGCCCGGGGGAAATCCAAGCAAGCCAAGGCAGACAAAGTTAGCAACGGAGAAAGATAGATCGAGCCAATAAAGTTCTCAGGAAGTGGTGCCATTTAAATTTTTTCTTAGTTTAACCAAACCAAAGATAGGAGGTGGTGGCACCTGGAAAGGACAAGAAGTTGTCATCCTCTAAGGGACAACAGAGAAGAAGGACGGGGCTGTCTGGGTGGTGCAGTCAGTTAAGCGCCCGACTCTTGATCTCAACTCAGGTCATGATCTCACGGTTTGTGGGTTCAAGCTCTGCTTCGGGCTCTCCACTGACGGCATAGAGCCTACTTGGACTCTGTCTCTCCTTCTCTCTGCCCCTTTCCTGCTCGTGTACTCTCTCTCTCTTGCTCTGTCCCTCAAAACAAATAAACTTACATTTGTTTTTAAAAAGGGAAGGACAGTGCTGTCTGCTTGCAGCACTTCAGGGTGGTGTCCACTGGGTGCCTCTGGCCACTGGCTGATTACACCCTGCAGTAGCCAGAATAAAGGGTCTGGGAAGTACAGGCACTGAGGCCTGGGAAGAGCCGGGCACCAATAATTTAGAAAGGGCCTTAATCACGGCCCGGTCAGCATTTCCAGGGTTCATGATTCCCATCACCACTAACAGCACCCATCCCAAATGGGCACCCTGGTGGCTGTGGCTAATGATCTCTCTGGCCAGCAAGTAGTTTTGCTCAAGGAAAAAGTCCGACTGCATACAGGTCCCCAAATATAGACAACCAGTCTGAATTCACTGGGGTTTTTTTTCTGGATCCTTTCATTTCCTTAAGTTGCACAGATGACATGTTCGGTCTTCGGATGGTACTGGCTACAAAAAGTTCAGTGCTTGTCACACTTCGTAGCAGAGTCTGTATGGAATACCTGTTCCCTCTCTCTGCCAACATTTTTAAGATTGGGTTTGGTTCAGATACAGTAAGTCAAGAATCCATCCTGCCCGGGATGTATCAGATTGCACAAGTGTTATGAAACACATACCATCCTGGATGTTCTTCCAAAAGAACGTGCAGAAAATGCTGCCCTTCTGCCAAACTACAGGCTCCTTTCCAACCTGCACCACTCTCTGCCCTCAGTCCAAACGCCCAACAAGCTGACGTGTGCCGTGGCTGTGACCGACGCCTGGGCTGCCTCGGGACACCCGATGCCACCTCTCCCGGGTTCTCTTCAGTGCGTCGGTGCACAGGCAACACCAGGGGACTTTGAAGGAAAAGGTAAGAAGGCTCAATGGGGCAATTTCCACAGCATCTTACTACTCTATATTGCTGGTGAGCAAACAGCAAGGCTCGCTTTTGAGAGGGACGTCTCAAAAGAAAGTCCAGAAAGCAGGCTCAGAATTGTAGCCTGGCTGCAGGCCAGAGTGTGGCAGACGTACTCTCGGGCATGTCAAATACAGCACTTCAATACTCAGTTCATTCATAGGCCCAACCATCTGTGAAGCTGGACACAGGGTCATGCAGAAGGAAGTCACTGAAAGCATCCTCCAAAACACCCGAAGCTGCAATCCCAAAGTTACTATCGTTTCACTGCTGTGTCAGACATGTTAATAGCATACAGGCCAAAGGACATTAAAAAAGATTAACGTTAATATAATGCTAATGTTAGGGGTGCCTGGGTGTCTCGGTCGGTTGAGCCTCTGACTTCGGCTGAGGTCACGATCTCCCCGGTTCGTGAGTTCGGGCCCCGCATTGGGCTCTGCGCTGACAGCTCAGAGCCTGGGGCCTGCTTCGGATTCTGTGTCTCCTTGTCTCTGTGCCCCTCCCCGACTCGTGCTCTGTCTCTCTCTGCTTCTCAAAAATAAAGAAAGAGTAATTAAAAAAATAAAAAATATATAATGTTAATGTTAATGATAAATGTTAATGTTCAAGGGGGCGAAGAAGATTACAAAGCAGAGCTAGGGTCTGATAATAAGCCAAGAGCATTTAGCAGGCGACACAGAAAACATGGATTTACAGCTGAAGCTCTCCCCCGGGTGGGCAGGAGCGATCTCTCAACACTCAGCCCACACACGTTTACTGTGGCCACCACGTGTCCATATGTCGACAGGCATGCCAGAGTAGGCATAGTATAGCACTGAAGGGGCCGTGATGCCTGCCCCGACAAGTAGATGAGATAAGACCTACACACCAATGAGTGAAATGACACCCCACAGGTGAAAAGTGCCACCAAAGAGGTGCAAATGAAGCATTTTAGGATGTCGGAAGACAGATTGCTCCCCCACAGTGGTGAGACCTTGGTTTTACGGAGAAGAAGCATTCGAGCTGAATCTGAAAAGGAGCTAAGGATGAAAGGAGCTTATGGAGTTGGGGACCAAGAGACTTCATCAGCTGCAGCCATGTATGTAGCAGAGGTGCTGGGGTCTCGCCCAGATCCCCTTGGCATGCGGGGTTCCCTTAGCCTAGCTGCTGGGGCTTTGGCTCCTCACGGCTGCTCCCAGCTGCTCCCCTTCTCTGGAGGCTTGTCCCCGGCTGACCAGAGCACCTCACCAGAGAGATAACCACACCCTGTCTCCGGGGCGGCTGACAGCCAGTGATGGATAGAGGGGTACACAAGGCCAGGCCCCTTGCCCCCAGGCGGAGACAATTCTGCAGTGTGGTGTATGAAGATACGACCCCACCCCAGTGGCTCGGGCTGAGGCTAGTCTCTTTTCCCTGGCTTCTCTCCCCACTCCCATCCTGCTTCACCTCTTCAGTGAATCACGGGTACCCAATCCTTATCTCAGCCTTTGCTCTAGCTTTCCCTCCTGCAGCTGCACAGGTGCACTGCCAAGGCTTTCTTGGGATAGCCTGCAAGCTCCCCCATGAGACACCTGTTCCACCCTCCACCCCCTGCTAACTTCCTCTGCTGCGCCCCCACCCGTCCCCTCACTGCTTCCACACCTCATACCTTACTTTTGATCTTCCTCCTGCTCCAAAAGCTTACTCTCCATTTGTCCACCTCTTCCAAGATCTAACTCAAGTTCTACCTATTCCACCACCTGTACCTCAGGTGTATTTTTAAGTACTGAAGACAGGTGCCAAAACACGAACCTATTTTTTTTTTTTGCCTTTTAGACAATTAGATCAGAACTTAATCATCTAAATAGATGTTGCCACTTTCAAAGTACTCATCTTGAGAGATTAATCACTTCCTCCAATGCAGCCACGGCCCGTCCTAATTTAAGGATCCCACTTCTGAGTTTGCCTTCAGAGCATGTCATCAACATTAGTGAACACACGACAGCCTCCAGCAGTTCTCTGTCCTTTGAATTTTTAGAGAAGCACTCAGGACCGTGACTGGTGATGGCAGGTCAGTGAGAGTTTATATTTTTTTTTGTAATTCCACAATTTACACACTTAGGCCTGGCCCTTGGAAAATAAAACCCTTCATCCCACAACACTGCCTTAACCCCAACCAATCCCAACGATGGCAAATATTTGCTCCGTGAAAGTGATTTTTCTTTCCTTTACGAGACATTTGGATTCACACCTGATGAGTAATGCAGGTATTGATTTCTTCATTCCACAAATATTTATTAAGCACTTTCCACATGCAAGCACTGTGCTACAAGGCTGTAACATCAGATAGAAGATGGTTTTTACTCACATGAGGCTTGGATTATAAGGATGCTGGATGACGAGGGCAGGAACTACTTGCAGGAAGACATAGATAGAATTCTGGCACAACGAGGCCCCTCTTGTGAAGGGCGGACTGGAGAATGAGCACAGAGGTGAGAGGCACTCAGGCTGCTGAGTGGCCAGCAAGGGCTCATCTTGAGAGTGATGGGAAGCCACTGAGGGCTCAGTGAGAAAAGCCAACCAACAAAGAAAAGCCGTATCATGTGATTAAAAACTCATGAAACCATTGTGATGTGTGTGCTCAGTACTTGCTCACATGTGCTAGCCTGATTAATTCTCCTAACTTCGTGAAAGACACATTCTTGTGGCGCCTTCACGGATGAGAAAACCAAGACCAAGGAGGTTTGGTAATTGGCTCAAGATCGTACAGCTGGTTAGTAGCAGAATTGGGATTCAAACTCTGTCTCTCCACATTTCTCAACTCCAAAGCCCGGAATAACCCCCTTAAAGAACTCAGCAAAAAATATAAACAAATACTTCATTTCAAAAGAAGCTTTGAATTCTGAATATATGTACGGCGTTCAACCTGGGCACAATCCAAAGCATTGGAAAGTTAAACAATAATATTGAGCCACTTTATACCCATTTAACTAGTAGGAACATTAATAACCATGCATGCTTCCATCTAATTTGTGTCACTCAACTTATCATTAATACATTAATGGCCATATTGTAAATTTACATAAATCTTTTGGAAAGCAATATAATAATATATATCAAGTCATAAAAATGTCCATATTCCTTTATTGCCTCTAGGAATTTATCTTAAGAAAATGCTTCCAAAGTAGACCCAAAGTTTATCATTGCAACATGATCTTAAAAAGTGCAAAATTGAAAACACCCTATATGTGGAATAATAGGACAATAGTTTGGTAAACCATCATACAACAACTCAGTGGAATATTCCATAGTCATTTAATATGATCTTTACAAGGATTACATAATGCCATGTGACTGTCACGTAAAAAGGTAAAATACAGTACACTATTGAATTCATGAAGAATATGGCCCAGTATCTTTGCAAATTCCCAGATAAGTGAAAACCATTGTAGCATACAATTTCCCCCTTTAAAATGCAGTACCTAAAAATGCTAAGTGACCCCTTAAGACTCTTAATGTATCTATGAGTTCAGAATTTGCTTATAAAGCTATATATATACATATGTATGTATATATATATATATATATATATATATAAATTCTGCCAATAAAACAAGCTCTAGATTGCATTATAGCACATTAGTGTACTTACCCAAATTTACTGAAATCTGCAAAGAAACAACATCTTTATCGTTTCATGAGCGTTCCTTGCAAGCTCCACACGCACCCACAAAAGCAGTGTTGCAACGCTGCCCCCAGCAATGGTGGGAGGGACTTGCTCACTGACTCTAGATTCTTACCTTCTCACACGACGGTTTGGAAATCCAACCATTTCAAAATCGAACCCCCGCAAAATTACAAATTATTGCCATCTTTGAAGTTCCAGGCAAATAATTGAAGTTGAGAATATCAGATTCAAGAATGTCAACAGTCAACTACCATCCGTAATTATAAAAGCATTATGATTACAGCTACTGGAAAACGTAGACAGCCAATGCTGCTTGGAAACACAAAAAAAGACAGTTGCATTTGGGTGAAAGAATTCTAAGCAATATTTCCTTTTAAAACATCAAGTGTTATATTGCTGTTTTATAATAAATAAAGTTCACACAAAGATTTATTATTGTACAGCCACATTCTTCTACATTGAACTCCATTGCCTTTAGCCCATTGGTATTTTATAGTTTTTAATGTGTTTTTATGGCTTTAGGGTTACAATAAATGGGTCAAGACTGGAGAATTAGCAGGAACTTGCTGCAGAATTAACCATTTCGTATAACTTTCAACTAGAGATGTCAAAATCAGGAGGGTCTTTGTACCCATGAACACTGGTACAAAACCACATACTTGAGTTTCAAAGCTGACTCTCATTCACTCAAATAAAGAAATGTGCCTATGATCGTCGATCACCCATTGACCGATTTGACGGGAACTACAAGTTACATCTGGGGCTCTATCTACATGACTTGGAGAAAGGAAGGGAGGAAGGAAGAACAAAAAGAGGAAGGGAATCATTACGTATTCATGCTAACAAGCATTGTGAACCAGTTTTATTTTTCTTGCTTTCACAGCAACTTGTGTTGATCTTTAGGGGTCATTCTACCCGTCACATGCATGTCACCAGAGATGGAAGGAGAGAGGCCGACGGAGCAGGTGAGAGATGCTTAGCCTATACATCAGTGTGTGAAACAGAAACTGGGCCTGATGATCCTCCAGGGACTCATCATACAGGAGCATCTAACTGAGAAAGCAGATGCTCTCTGATTTTGCGGGAGGGCACAGGGAGGGAAGAGCCACAAATGTTCAGGAGCATGAACTTTGCAATTTGTAAATACTCACTGTTTTTCCACTTAGTATAAATAATAATAATAACAGTAATAGTAATAATAATAATAATAATAATGCAGAGACAAAAATTCTGATGTCAAAAGAGAAGCTGAAAACGGCCTAAGAGAAACACCAGTAACAAGGATTAGTGGGGATGGGGAACAGCAGAAATTACTGTATTTAGCTCAGATCTTGAAATATTGTGAGTTTTCTGTGAAATCCAATTTCCACGTTTTGAATAATGGAATTTCATAACCTCTTTAAGCCTTGGGGTTATGCATTTTTTTAATCGACCAAATAAATTTAATAGAGGAATGGAGTGAAGGCTTAGGATAAGAAGAAGTGAGAAAATTTAGTTATGCAAGATGAGTAAGTTCTGGAGATCTAACGCACAGTATATGATGATAATTAGCAACACTATAGCGTATGCTTGAATCTTTTAAGAGGGTAAATCTGAAATTAAATCATTTCAACACACACACACACACACACACACACACACACTAACCATGTGGAGGTAACTGTCACCTAGGTTAATTATCTGGATCATGGTGCTCAGTTCACCATGTGTATATATATCGAAGTATCAAGTTGTACCCCTTAAATATACACAATTTTATGTCAATAACATCTCAGTTAAGCTGCCTTAAAAAAACGTGCGAGAGGAGAAAAGAATATTTAAAACATTTTAGGAGTATTAGCACCTCCTTCTTTACCAAAATATCATTCTACCACTGCCGGAGTGAAGGGCGATGAGGAAAAAGAATAAAACACGCTAAGATCACACCTCAGAGAGCTCAGGCTTCTCCTCCCATACACCTCCCACCCAGCCCGCCTCCCAACTAACAAACTCAACCCCTACTGACTGTCCCCATTAATCAGGCACAGCCAATCCTCATCCCACTGACTCCTCAGATCTGCAAACAGGTTAGGTAACTAATTGAAGAGTGCAGCGAACACTGTGGTTGACTTCGCCAGCCAGGAGCTGCTTCAAGAATGTTCCTGGAACATATTTCTGCTGGCAACCTCCTGGGGAAAGCTTCTCTCTCATGAGAGACCATCCCTGGCAGAGGAACTCTCTCATCATTCTTGGGCAAGGATGTGATTGATGTATCTTTTCCCCAGCAAGGATCACTCTAAGGATGGCAGAGGGGCAAAGGGAAAGATAGCAAAGACCCTGGGTGGCATCACTGAGCTGCCAAGCCCACCAACCCCACAGTCAGCCCAACTTCTGGACCTCATGTTAATGAGATAATAAAATTCCTAAGTGTCTACACCAGGATGAGTCAGATTCAATTTCCTTTTCATCAGAAGCATCCTGGCAGATGCAAAAAGCCAGTATCCAAACGCAGGTCTGTCTCATGACCAAGCACCTACTCATTCCGAAGGTTTTCTAGTCTGAGAGGCTGTCTCTGATGGGCAGAAAGTCTCGAAGTGTTTCCAGCCCAACAGCTGCAGTGGCTCTGGCGTCAGATGAAATCCCAGCTCCGACACTCACTGTCCGTGCGATCGTAGGCAGATTACCTCTTTTCCTTATACCTTTTACCTCATCTGAAAAGCGGGAATAATATTAGTGCTTGCCATAAAAGATGTCTGAAGCCTAAAGGACATTTCCATACAGTAAGTAACCAGTGTCCCTAGCTCTCATGAGAAAGGGGGCCTCATGACTTTTGACACCTAGATTCTTTACAGAATTTTTATGTTTTGAACAAAGTGATTTTATTTCCCACTGATTTACTATATCTATGTCATAACCAAAATACAGTGTTTCCCTGATGTTTGTCCCTCTCTGAGCTTTCAGCTTTTTAATTCGTGACTGTCCTCATTCTTTTTCAAGAGAACACAACATCATTGAAGAAGGCACTTAAAATCTCACCCACAGTATTGCACTACCTAATTAAACTATTTTCGCTCCTTGATATTACCTCTTGGATGTAATGTGTACATAGCCACAATGATAGTGAGCATTCTACTTTGCTGTTATTTTTACGTAACTCATAACACATTTCTCTGTAATTCTACACATTCTTTGTGAGCATTCATTTTAATAATGCTATGGTATTGGTATAGCACAATCCACTGAACGTTCTCCTAACATTGGTATTTTTTTATTCAGATTGCTTCCTTATTTATTTTATCTTAAAGATAATGCAGCAGTAAACATTTGTGTTTATATGTTCTTTGATTTCTGTGAATTATTTCCTTAAGAAAAATTCCTAGGAGTAGAATTACTGTGTCTCAGCTATGTAGTGACTTTATGCCTCCTGCTGTATAATTCTTTCCAAAAGGATTGTTCCAGTTTGCAACTATAAACTTTATCTTAACTAGTCAAGACTGAAATTGAGTTCCTCTGAGCAGTGACTTGGTTTGAAACATCACAGAAGTCTTTGTAGTTTGGTGAAATCAGTATTTTGATTGCCTTGCCATGGTTTCAAGATTTATAAGTCAAGTTCTGCTTTCTTGCTTTGAAAGTTCCCCCTTGAACCAATCAGTCTTTTTTTTCCCCCATAGGCCATGAACTTTTAAAAGCCTGTCTGCTTTTATCTCCTTGTCTCCCTTCATGAATTTAATTGGATTGATATACACCCCCAAGGATTCGTAAATGGCTCAAGGACACCATTTTAAATGGATAATCTAACCCAACTTCGTACTTCCTGTGAGAGGCACATTTCTAGTCTGGGAATGAAGTGGTACAATCACTCCATCCAGATGGGATAGCACTGATTTTCCCAGCTCCTTGGAAACCAACTGACTGCTTCATGAATACCTGGGACATTAATTGGTGAAGTAATTAAGAAAAATGCATCCCATGCAATGTTTAAGGTGGACCCCTCCTCACTCCTCCATATAGCAAAAATAACTACCCTCCTTTTCCTTTGGAGCATGGAAAGTGGGTTTGGCTATGCGAGGATGGGTCTCTTGAGGGGGCGTATTTTTGTCTGGTTCTGAATTTACCTGACTCATGGGCAGATACCTCTCGGTCATAGGCAAGGCAGTTAACACAGCCCTGGATGCTCTTAAAGGGACTTTGTCTGCTTGCTATGAGGTCTTTCCACCTTCTCATCTTTCCAATGATGATCAACCCTAACCTAAATGCAGACACTAAAACACAAGGCACCGTGACTAGGTTCTAGAGCAGTCGTTCAGATGATGCAGAGCATACTTATGTTCATTTTTCCCTCCAGATCATCATCCACATGAACACACAACATTTAAAAGTTCTGGAAGAATTCCCAAAGTATGTCTAGAGACCTATTGGAGTTGCAAAGCCCATGTTAAGAAACACTTCAAGTTGAAGGAGCTAGAAATGTTTTTGTTTTCTGTAAAAGATCAGATAGCAAATATTTTATATTTTGAGGCCCATATGGTCTTTGTAACAACTACTCAACTCTACCAGTACAAGAGCAGCCATAGACAATTTATAAACAAATAGGCACAGCCATGTTCCAATAAGACTTTCTTAACGAAAAGTGAGTCCTGGATTTGGCCAAGAGCCATAGCTGGTCAATTTCCATCTAGTATGTGAATGGTAAAGTGGGAAATCTGCCTAACTATCAGCTCTGTGCTCTTGCTATCTGCAGATTGTGTTTGCAAGCCCATTGGTTCATTTTATCAGTGTCTGTATTTATATGTCATGAGATTTAGGATGTAGATATTGATTGATTCATTCAAACATGTCAGTGTTTTTGCTACTTACAGTATGCCATCACAGTACAGTTTTGTCCTTCAGTAGTCTTGTCTCTGTCTATTAAGTCTGACCCCAGACTGCATTCTTTGGTGAGGTAGGTGGAATTAACTAAGAAAATTAAAGCTGAACAGTGGTGGGCAGTATAAATCAATTTCCAAGAACTTCTGATGAGCAATTAGCTCTAGCTTCTTCTTTGAGATCTGAGCAGATTGACTGGAATGGCTTCTCTAGGGATCAATGAAGAGTTGAAGGCAGGAAAGCTGTCTGGTGTAGAAGAGGATACAGAGCTCAGAGCTAATGACTGGTGCTGCAAATATTTAACTGTGTGACCTTTCCCTGGGCAAGCTGTTTAATTTCTCTGGGACTCCATTTCCCCTGTGTAAAGCAAGAGATTTGTATTAGGCTAACTGGATGAGTCCCAAATCGGCTCAAGCTTTGAACAAAGTTTTGTGTCAACCAGTCTATGCTAACAGGCTTCCAGTATGCCAGAAAACAAGCAATTTAAAGAGATTTCTTTGTCTAGTGGAGCTCAAATACACATCCTGTGAAGGTCCCTCATTTTGCTTTCACCTAAAACTAGGACATTTCATTCATCTTGAGCACCATGATGGTCATGAAAATGTACCTGACTTACAAGTCTTCCACCCAAGGTTTAAAGCACACACGAAACTGCAAATTGCAATCCGAGGCAGAGTGCAAACAGAGGGGCGGCGTGCGGCGGGAGTGGGGAGAGGAGGTACTGACCTGACCGGAAGCAGAAGCATTCAAATCGGGCCCTGTGGGATGAGCAGATTTTAATAAGCCTGGAGGGGGGGGGGGGCAGCGTTAAAAGGCTTTGCTAACAGAGGGTAATTGAAATAGAAATATGGTGGGAAGATGCAGGCATCAGCTGAACCACATTCAGAGTACGGTCACCTCGCGAGGGGGTGGGCTGCCTACTTCCTGTTGCTGTCGGTACTCACCTCCGCCGGTTCAGCAACAGTAACTATCACAGCAAACACGCAATGAGGAACTTTTCATTATATACGATTTTTTTTTTTTTTTTTCACATTGAGGATGACACTTTGGTTTGCACCTTTCAAATGGCTGATCCTTCAGTGTCATGGGCCCGTGGTTAAAAATAAAGTCAGGTCAGGGCACCTGGGTGGCTCAGTCGGTTGAGCATCTGACTTTTGATTTTGACTCAGGTCACGATCTCGCGGGTGGGGGGGATCAAGGGCTGCGGTCTCTGCGCTGACAGCTCAGAGCCCGCCTGGGATTCTCTCTCTCCCTCTCTCTCTCTCTCTCTCTCTCTCTCTCTGCTCCTGCCCCCCCCCCCACAATAAATAAATAAGCCCAATACTGGCAATTTCATTTCAGTAAAACACCACCTAACATATGAAATGAATGTTAATGACTTGAATGCTATTGATATTTTTGTCTTATTTATATTTAATTCGATTTCAGTGGTTGTATGACAAATACAAGCATACAGAATGTATGTCTACTTTCATATTTTTACATTTTTATATGTCTCTATGAAAATAATTTAAGTCAACACTTGGAGTCTGTAAGAGTTTTTTAAAGGTATTTATTACTCAATCTTTTAAATATCACATTATATGAACCAAAGTTTATTTCTTCATATACCAGAAGGAGATGGTAATTGTTTATTTTGCAAGGCTATTAGGAGGATGAAAAGAGGTCTGGAAAGTTTAAAATGCTACATAACAGGTGTGCCTGGGTGGCTACGTCGGTTAGGCGATCAACTTCAGCTCGGGTTATGATCTCGCCATACCCAAGTTCAAGCTCCGCATTAGGCTCTATGCTGACAGCTCAGAGCCTGGAGCCTGCTTCAGATTCTGTGTCTCCCTCTCTCTCTGCCATTCCCCCCGGCTTGTGCTCTCTTTTTCTCAAAAATAAATACACAATAAAAAAATAAATAAATAAATAAAATGCTACATAACACCAAGGAGATAAAATGGTATTTATTGTTAAACAGATACAAGTGAAAAACCCAAAAAATCCATCCAGTATCTACCTCTTAGACTACATAATCAGGGTTCTTGGCAAAATGATTTTTCTGGGTAAAGAACAAGGACTCACAATTTAGATGGGTTCCCTGGGGAGCCCTACACATGCAGCAAAACTCTACCTGCCTGACTGCATCATTATTCCTACAAGTTTAGAGACACTCATGAGTTAAGTCAAGACTCCTTCCATTTGAAACAAAACTCAGTCCCGAGTCAATGTAACTGCCAGCTCATAACACGGAAGCTTTGCAGAACTGTTTGCAAGCAGATGATGACAGAATGCATCTTGAAATCTAAGCTGGGAAGTCTTTTGACCGAGGCAGGTGGGCAAGATTTTCTATAGAACATTCTTCTGCATCAAGGAATCCAAATAGGATGCATCTCGTAAAACACTCCATTCCAGCTGGGCTCGGGAAGATGGGTGCATGCAGGAATCACAAGGCAAGTGTGTGTCCAGCTGAAACTGTGGAGGACAGTGATGGGGATCCAGGATTTCTGCATGAAATGGCTCACTGATACCCACACATTAGTATTTACTGAAGAGAGGTGGGTCACCACCATCAATGAAAATAAAATTTGGATAAGCCAAGCATTAACTAGTAATTTCAGGAATTTACATTTTTATCTGTTGCACCAATGTGGCAATTCCTTATTCAAGGTGAATCAATTCCCATTTCTTGGGTGTCCAAGGAGTGACTGGTACTGAAGGTTTTGAGTTTCAGTTGCACTGTTTTAATGATAATGACATTTTCCTGGCTGACAGAAGTTTTTATAGTCTCCAAGAATTTTTTTTGAACTTCACAACAAGGTGGAATTATGATTTTTTTTTAATTTGAGATAAATACCTCTGAACTATCATGCTGGAAATTTTGTTCCACGTCACTGAGCAAAATCAGTCCTTACAATTACTGTTTCTGCATTCTTCTCAAATGCCTGACAAATTACTCTAGCTGGTATATTCTCCCCAACCAATATGCTCTCCCAATTCACCCTGGGGGAAAATTTGGACCTCTACAACTGGACCTCTACGTTTTGTCAGGAGCTATCTATTCTCTACCTCTCACTAGGGATAGGGTCCTCTTGACCAGGTGAGCAGCAAGCGATCTGGTTTCAAAGCCCCCTCTTATTGCCTGCTTTCCTGGACCACTCCTGGTACCAACTCTTGCAGGTTGGCAGTCAAACTGGATTCTTCAGAAGCAGACTTGGAAATGGAATTTGGCAAACTGGGTGTTTCTTAGGGATCAAGAGCTGTGGGAGTGAGAGGGAGGTGGGTAGGACTGGTCAGAGAGAGAAGTCAAACGAATACACGCTGAACACAGTCATGGCCAGCATCACAAGGAGCTCAGGAATGTATATGACCCATATGGGGCTGAAATGGCTGGGCCTCTATACCCACCTCAATCAGTCACTGGAAGAGGCAGATCTGTCGCTGATGCAAAGCCTGAAGATACTGACAACTGGGAAGCCAGTGGTTTCTTGAAGAGGGATCTGGACAGTGCACCTTTGTACCCACCACAGTCCACCCCTTGCACTGTTCAGAACCACTTCTTGATGTTCATTTGGGGAGCAACTCTTTAGGATTCCAGAGAACGCTTCTTCCTGGAGAGACTCAGAGGAAGTTTTGAGTGATGAATTGTATCTCCTCACACTGCATCTGTTATTAGGGACACAGTGGATACTCAACCTCTCCCTCTTCTGTTATTCTCTACTTGAGTCCTCTTATCTATAGCCACCACATCTGTGGGCTCCCGTGGCTTACCAAGGGTCAAGACCCAGACCTTCTTTCTTGAGTAGTATGAGTCTCGGGCCACCATGACCTTCTCAGGCCAGGGTTATAGCCTCACAATTGGGCAGGGGAGTACCAAGAGGCACCTGAGTGTATCACCTGAGGGCCACATATATTCCTCCTTGCTTCCATTGTATGACAGCAGCCTTGCTCCTAAAAGCACTCAGGTCAGGCCACCTGGCTTCTTAAAGCTTTTGTCCACTGGGACGTGCACAGGATTGTTTCAATCCACTTAATTGGAATCCAGCCTCACCACAAGCCCTCCCAGGGAGAGCCAGAACGCAGAGCTCCTGAAAGACTGAGCCTGACCTAATATGGAACTCAAAACTGAGTCCCCACTGTAGAGAATCTCTCTCCTCTTGAGCCTCTACTCTAGGTATTTAAACTCTGCTGGCACATCGTCCTTTTCTAAAATGAGATTCCAATTTTTAAAATCCAGTTAAAAAAAATCAACTCTTAAAGCAGCATCCTGCCCCTAAGCCCCTTCTAACTTCTACAATGATCCATGGGTATGAGCCACTTCACTCTCCTCTAATTGTTGTTCCCACGCAGCCCCAGCCCTTCCCACCATGGGCTCACAGAAGGCAAAAGGAGACCCAGTAGGATATGAGAAGTACTATTTTCACTCTGGAGAACTAGAGGAACAAAAAGCTACCTGCATAGAAACTCACAAGAGAACCTGTAGAAGCTCTCTTATCACGAAAAATGTCTCATTCATTTTAGTATTAAAATAACATCACATCAGAATGGTATTTGGGAACAGTCTTTTGTTATCTTTGAAATGCCTTTCTGGAGCATTGCTATCTCGCGGAGCCCTCCCAACGGCTCTTTGAGGTAGATGTCTATTTTGCCAGCTGATCAGAAAGTGGTTCAGTCACTTTTCCACAGCCAGCATGTGCAGGGAGTCTGAGTACAGAGGTCTTAAAATCTTCTGGGGCTGGATAGGGCCCCGTGGAGAAATGTCCTTCTGTCCCTTCTGCCGCCACTGCCTTACAGGGCCCGGGTCTCATCAGTGGCCTCGCCAGGAAACGAGATGCTGTGTTGCCTCTCTTACCTCCGTCAGTGCCCTCCACAGGCCCCCCCAGTGAATGCAAAATCATATACTTGTTTTGGAAACCCAATTTCATGCAGACTTTACCTCTACGCCCCTCCTGTATATTTTCTGCGCCTCTCCTGGGGTCTCACAGACAGGATTTACAGTCTGGACACCATGCGGTAATCTCTGAGTGAGGGGGAAGGGTTGCCGGAGTTGAGACAGAATACTCGGTCCCACTCCTCAGGCACAGTCCACGGCTGTATAGCTGAGAATTTACTCGGGTGAAACAACTGTTCTCACCATTGCTTCCCCACCTCCTTCGTCAGAAGCTCAAGAAGCCCTGATAGATAGCGAATGTTCTGGCTCTCAGAGGCTCCCCACAGTTCTGGAGAGGTCCCAGCTGGGGGTTCAACGTGTGCCTGCTCAGGTCATATCCTGAAGCCGGTTTTTCAAAGAAGACCTCTCCTACCTTTCCCTCTCCTACATCTCCCCGAGGGGCCTCATTTCCTCAGGTGCAGCTCAGGCCTGCGCCTTTGGGCTTTCTTTGCTGGTCAGATAAACTGCGAATTCCCCTGGGAGGAGGTCTATTTTAGTTTTATCAGCCCTTTTACTTTAACATGAATACACTGTAGAACCTTTCCTGGGGTAGTTTTGACAGGAAAATGCCTAGTGTTTGGAACTGCTCACTCACCAGAGAAAGAGAAATGCGTCCTGGGGAAAGGCAGAGCCGAGAGGAGTCAGAGGAGTGGGGACTTCCGCTCACTGAGGACAGCTCCTCAGTCCTGTTCGCTCCAGATGTGCAGTGATCTCTGGGGGGTGGAGCTGCCAGGGCTCCTGATTTCCCAGCAACAGAGAACTTGGGGGGCTCAGCACAGCCGGGAGGTTGTTCTCAGCACAGCTGGTCTGAGAAGCCAAGTGTACAGCCAACGACCCACCACAGGGATGAGGGGATTAGGAGCTCATCTCTGCAAAGTCACACGAGGTCCCCAAACTTCTGCACACATCCCTCCCCTGCCTCCACCTAGGACCTGGTGCAGGGGAGAATTCCCCCAGAGTGCCGGGCTCTGTCCTAGTGGCAAATGTCCCCCAGAGAGGGAAGCTCTGTTCCTTACCTTGATTTAAGACGGGGGGGGGGGGGGGGCTTCCCTTCCACCAGACCAGATGGATTTGAATCTCCAGTACAAGGAGATTTCAGGAGGAGGCAATAAAGATAACATAGATTTAAAATCAGGCAGATGAGCTCAATTCCTGGCTCAGCCACTTACCGGCTGCATGACCTTGGGCAATTGATGTAACCAGTCAGGGTCATGGTTTTCTCATCCATTTGATGGGGGTAACATTTTGTATCTCACAAAGTGATTGAGTAGAGTTTTAAGAAAATGAAAACATAAAACAGCTGGCCCCGAGCAAGAATTCGGTAAATACTCTTTCCTTTCACCTTCTTCCATTCCAAGCTTCTGCGTGTCATTGGCCCATCACAGGTCCAGCCTGGGGTGCAGTGAGAGTTCTCCACAGGGATGAGCTGTCATTGTTAGACGGAAGGAGGGGGCTGAGCCCACATCAGCATTTCTGAGGCAGCCAAGGGCGAGAATCTTGGACTTGGACCCCAGAGGCACCCAGGCGTGCTATGTGAATACCCACCCAAACAGCCTCAGCAGCTGCGAGAACTCCAGCCCAAGTTATCTGAAACCCACCTTATGAAAGCAAAAAGCAAAAACAAAAACAAAAACAAAAAACAAAAAACAGAATCAAGGAAAGACAAGTGACTTTTCCCAGTCCAGCATTCCTAACTACTTAGGCCAAACAAAAGATTTATCTATTAATTTTTTAATCCGGAAAAGGTATTCTCTTCCCACTGGAAAGAAATAGGCAATGCTTAGAGAAAAAAGGCTCCCTTTCAGATTTTCTTAACGGGACGAAAGTCTGATGAAATTAGCACAAGCAAATATGAGCCCGCATACACCCCTCAAAGGCCTCCCCAGGTGGAATTTGTTTGGAGAGAAAACTGCCCAAGACCATCACTTGCCTCCTGTTTGAGAGTGTGGTGATGGCACCCCAGCCCTGAAGTTAGACGAAATATTTATATGTCTGTAGTTTTTAACTACAGTCCTGATCTCAAATATTCCATGCCGTTGCCCCACAAACAAATATTTGCCCAGGTGATAGGTGTGAATTTAGAAAATGCGGCAGGGCAAACATAGGCCCACTGTGCTCAGAGGCCCCATCCGCCCTGGTTTTCACGGTTGGGCCTGAAAAGCCTCTTGTTGACTCCCGTAGTGGGTCCTCCAGGCGCTAACAGGATGCCAGCACCTTCCTTGCAGGGTGTTGCTTTCTTCCCAGAGCTGGAGGACAAGGCCTTCTTAAACACACACACACACACACACACACACACACACACACTGTGCTGTCTATGGGAACGTGACTGGTTACTGGGCCCCTGAAAAAATTTCCAGAGTCAATCTCTTGGAACACTTAGTAACAATTTTTCTCTTGGTTTTGATGTGGGTTTTTGTTGTTGTTGTTGTTGTTTTTAATCCTCATATCCAGCCTGTCAGGGCCCTGTCATGGGAATAAGAAACCGGAGGCGAGGGTGCATCTGAGCTGAGTAGCAACCTGCAAACCCCTCTCCACTCTGAGGTTCAAATGCCAGCAGGCCCGCCGGCTGCTCGGCCCCACAACCTGGGTGAGGATTCGCTGTTCAGCTTCTACTGGCTGAACCGCGCCCCTTGCGAGATTCCGTTCTTACCTCAAGGCAATACCCTCAATACCTCAAGGCAATACCCTCAAGGGGCCCATTTCGTGGAGACAGGTGTCCTTTAGCAAAACTTCACACACAAATACAAATTAGTTTACCCAGTTACCCTTCAACAAGAACTATTTACTTAAGTCTTCTGCTCTACCCTGTTGCATAAATTATTTAGCTTTCGTGTGAAATATCACTTACAATTTCTTTACTTATTTGGTGAGAACGTTGTCTTCAAGCATGTTCAGCAGCAGTTAAATAGAAAGGAAAATAGAAGCAAAATAAAGTGAAATAAAGTGAGTAACAGTTCTTTAAGTGGGGCCTAAAGCTCTCTCTCTAGGCCTAGGAGTTTTCATGTGAAGCCCCTTTATCATCCTGGCCAGACAAGTGGTTGCTTAGTAACTCCTCTTATCAATGATTTAGGTTTTCTCCTGATTGCCTTGTAAGACGATAGTACTTCTGGTATTTTCTATTCCTTCCCTTCCACTTGTAATGAGAAACGATTTTGTAAAAGGTCACTGTCCAGAAATTTACTTTCATTTACAAGCACAGCCTCTCACTAGCACGTGCCCACGGCGGAAGCTGTACAATAATTAATGTTAATCCTCCAACAGCGGTTCTCAAATTTTAGTACTCATCAGAATCTTCTGGGGAAGTTTTTAATAACACGGAGGCGCAGGCCCTATCCTATTTCGAAGAGCCTGAGGCTCCGTATTCTTTCCTAACACACCAGTGGTGGAGACCCACTCCCAGAGCCTGCATCCACTTGCTACAGAATCACCAGAACCCCTAGTGCTCAGGTGTCCACGTGCCGATGCCAATCAAAATCAGATCGATGCCTTAACTTTCACATGTGGCTCCAAGGAGACTTCTCCAATGCATTCATCACGACCCTGCACCCAGGCACACGCAGACTTCCTAGAGGCCCCGCGTCAGCTCTCGTATCCGCACGCCGCGTACACAGAGGGGCTGTGATGGCAGTGTTTGGGTCCTGCCTCCCAGGAGACGCATTCTACAGAAGACGAACATCAGAGAGAGCGAGCTAACGTCTCACCGAGGGGAAAACAAGGTCCGAGTCTCACTTGCTTCAAAGCTGACACTTCAGTTAGCTAGTAAAACTCATTTCGCAACAGGGCTGTGGGACACTGAAATTCACTGCAAAAACAAAACTGTCGTGGCATTTTCTTCTCTGGAGAATTTAGGATTTCAGAGAGTCATCTCTCCGGAGTAGTTGAAAGCACAGATCTGGCTGCATGTACGTGACTTGAATTTCTGTGATCTTCAGAGAAACTTGAGCTGCTTCCTGGAATGGTTTGGAACAGTTTCTCCATCCTAGAGCACTGGATCAAACAGGCCAATACAACAGAAATGCAACTTTCCTAAGTACACACGAGAAATCGAAAATGAAAGATGATGAAGGCAGAAAATACTCTAAACCCTGCTTCCAAGTTCATCTCTCCTTCCAAAAAACAAAACAAAACAAAACAAAACAAACTGATCTTTTTTTTTTTAAAGAAGGAAGAAGTTTACTACTGTTTGGTTTTTAAAATGAGGTGCCTAGAAAATATGTGTCATCCTTCCCTCAGCTGGAAAGACCTATGGAGCAGACACCCAGCTGCCACAAGGCTCATGTCCCAGGTAGAAGCACCTCTTGGCCACATTGACATCCTCACAAAGCCCTGGAAACAGAGCTTTGTGGAGTAGACAGGAAAAATGCTGGAGTTACTGGCAACTCTGTTCAGAGACGACCTAGACTCTGTTGACTTCATTTCTACACACTCAGAAGTCCCTGGGATAGAAACTCATACTGAAGTTGTGGCAAGAACCTGGACTCCAGAGGTTTAAACTTTGCACAATGGAAATGAAGCTTTACGACAAGGCCTAAAAGTGGTCGTCTTGCATGAGTAACACTTTTATGAGCACTATCATCTGCTGCTTCGCACCTAGAGAAGAAAGGAAGACTGACAAATGGAAGGCTGCCCGTCAATATATACAGAAAGGATGGGCTTTGGGTTCACACAGAGCTGAGTCTGAGACCTGCTTTCACCACCTTCCGCCTGTGTGGTCTCAGGAAAAGCTGTTTCGCTTGTCCAGACCTCCGTTTGCTCATCTGTAAAATGAGACAGTTAAAGCATCCACCCACGCAAAGAAAGTGCTCAGTAAGTGTCGGTTGCCATTTGGAATCTATAAGGAAACAAGATCGCTTTATACTTCCAGCGAAATTCTCAAGTCACTGGAAAGCTGGTAATGGTAAGAAAGAAAACGAAGTCATAGAAGGTGATGGAAGGATCCGGCCTGTTATCTCTTCTAAAAATAAAATGTATGGAGAACTTAATCAATTATTTATTGAGTACCTGAACTACATGCCCAGGACTATTCTTGGCATTACAGAGAAATCAAATATGGTCCGTACTCTACAAGAGGCTACAGTCCAATTGTGTGGACAAATCATACAATTATCTAACTGTACAAAGAAAAATTAGGTACAAAACTAAATGATATGTTCAGTGAAGAAAGGATGAGAAAAATGAGATCAGCGCGAGCTTGGGAAAAACTTTTTGAAGGCAGTGGGGTTGGGAGAGGGCTTGAGAAGTAATTAAGATGCCTCACATTTCTGTTCACATCAGTCACCATGGGAATTCCAACTCTCTAGGCCATGCCTACCTCCTGTAGAGGTCTGTATACCCCCACGCCAACTCAGTCTCACCTTCTTCTGAACCTACCAAACCCTTGTCCTGTGCCCTCTGATCTCATGACTGAAACACTGAAAACTAAACCTCTTCTCTCAGAGTCCTTGTCACCTTCTTGCCCTAACTACGCCTAGCTCCGTCCTAACCAGGCTGATTTTCCCGCACCTTCTCGAGCAGCAGCCCTTTCTCACACACACCTCTGAGTTACCCACATGGCCAGGGTCCTCTGTGCCTCCTCCGGCTTCTCCTCCCAAACCTCTGGTGAGTCTAACACACATACTCTCAGACCAGAAGCTCTTGTTGTGTCATCTACACACAGCCTGAGCCCATCCCCACTTCTTGAAGCCTTTAGCACTGGAGTGATGGGTATTCTTTTCATCCTTGGAAACTATAAATATGTTACCTGTGATATGGCCTGAATCCCATCTTCCCCAAATTCAAATGTTGAAGCCCTCACTCCTAGTCCTCAGAATATGACTGTATTTGGAGATAGGGTCTTTAAAGAGGTAACTACATTAAAATGAGGCACTTAGGTTGGGCCATAATCCAATCTAACTGGTATCTTTATAAGAGGAAATCTGGACACGCAAAGAGACATCAGGAATGTGCACACTAAGGAAAGACCATATAAGGACATAGCCATCTGCAAGGCCAGGAAAGAGTCTTCAAGAGAAACCAAATCTGCCAACACCTTGACCTTGGACTTCCAGCCTCCAGAACTGTGAGAAATAAATTTCTGTTGTACAAGCCCCCCATTCTGTGGTACTTTGTTATGGGAGCCGACTAACACACATGACAAAGGGAAGTCGTAGATGAAATTAAGATTGCTAATGAGCTGACCTTAAAACAGAGAGATTATCCTGGATTATCCAGATGGGCCTGATCATAAGGGTCCTTAAAAATGGAAGAGGGAGGGTCGTCTGGGTGGCTAAGTTGGTTGAGTGTCTGACTCTTGATTTCAGCTCAGGTCATCATCCCAGAGTCATGGGATCGAACCCCCATGGGGCTATGCACTAAGCATTGAGGCTTCTTGGGATTCTCTCTCTCTCTCTCTCTCTCTCTCTCTCTCTCTCTCTCTCTCTCTCTTTGTGTGTGTGTGTGTGTGTGTGTGTGTGTCTCCCTAAGCCCTTTTCCCTTGCTGGTGCATTCTCTCTCTCTCTCTAAAATTTAAAAAAAAAAATGGAAGAAGGAAGCAGAGAGGTCAGAGTGATACCATGAGAGGAAGATACAGCCTACAGTAGCCAGCTTTGAAGTGAAGGAGGGCCACAGGCTAAGGGATATGCAGGCAGCCTCTAGAAGGTGAAAAGGGTAAGGAAACATATTCTCCTCCAGAACCTCCAGGAAGGAACACAGGCCTGCCAACACCTTACTTTTAGCCCATGACGCTGTGTTGATCATCTACATAAAAGTGAGGTCATCCAGGGGCGCCTGGGTGGCTCGGTCGGTTAAGCGTCAGACTTCGGCTCAGGTCATGATCTCGCGGTCCGTGAATTCGAGCCCCGCATCGGGCTCTGTGCTGACAGCTCATAGCCTGGAGCCTGATTCAGATTCTGTGTCTCCCTCTCTCTCTGCCCCTCCCCTGTTCATGCTCTGTCTCTCTCTGTCTCAAAAATAAATAAACGTTAAAAAAAAAAAATTAAAAGTGAGGTCATCCATGTGTGTTGCTCAAACCACTACATTTTTGGTTATTTTTCACAGCAGCAATAGGAAGCTGATACAACTCCAGTCATGGCAGTTTTAACATCTATATAGAGTAGACAGTCCATCCAATATCCTCCCGTCCTTCCGTCCCTTGGGTTTCTCTCTTCCACAGGCCTGTCCTGCACACTCCCTCAGGCCACATTCCCTCTGGTCACTGCCTGTAACCTGTCCACGTGTCATTTTAAAGCACCACACTCTCCAACTTTCACTTGTTGTCTCTCCACCTCACTCCCCCAGTTCCCAGCCCAGACTCTAGACATCCCGCAGCTGCATGTCCTCTCTCCCTCATGCTCTTCCCAGTTGAGGGGCACTGGCCATAAACACAGTCATCCCTTACATGCAGCCTCCCCATCTTTACTTGTTTTTTCCCTTTCGTACTCATGTGGACGCACCAAGCCCAGGGAAGATCCTACCCTCCATCCACTCTGTACTTGTACCCAAGCACCTGAACGTGGCTCAAGGACAACATTCTGCAAGGCTCCACGGTCTCGGTTTCAATCCATGACTAATAATCTCAAGAGGACCCTCGGTGCTATCAGCTAATCCTACCACATTCCTCTCCATTCACTCTCTCACTCTCCAGGATGTATATCTCATACCTGAATACTGACCTTGAGCTATCGCCTCCTTACCTCTTCCTTGGCCACCCCAAAGCTGACTGAGGTACCTCTCCTTGGGGGGGGGGGGGTCTTAAAATATTCTGTGCATTTTATTATACTTACCATCTTAGATTATAATTATCTGTACCCTCGCTGGATGGTGAGATCCCTGAGGGCAGAGACCAGGTGCTTTTCCTTGCCCTGCAGTAAGCCTAGTATCCAGAACAGAGCAGGTCCTCATAAGTGCTTGATGAATGGATGAAGAAATGAATGAATGAGCCAACAGATAACGTGGAAGGAAAGAGGCATGGAGTAAGCCAGGTGACCTGCAGCATTATATAGTAGTTTCTTTAAACTCTGAACCACTTTTTCCCAAAAGAATAGAAGCCAGAGTGGCTGGCTGACCTCCTAAGTTCATTACCGCACTAGGCAAACATCCTGAGACAGCCGTTGGAAAGTGAGTTGTATATATTTGTTTAAATCAGGATAGATTTCATTTGGAGATGTTCTCAAGTCTGGAGTCATGAAATCTTAGAAGAGGATGGGGCCTTTGAGGTCATGTAATTTCGTGCTCTGAGGTTGTCCAGCCCAATCTGAGGAGTGACCTTGGCTTCAGAGAGGTGCTGTTTGCTATTTTGGTGGATTTGTTATTATATCAATTATTTTGAACCCAAGTTGTCTAGAACATGACAAAGACACTGGAAAAGAAAAATATTCACCTTAAAAGAGGCCAGTTAAAATCGGCCTCTTTCACACATTTTCCTGATTTGAAAAGTTAACACAGAACCAGAGGGAATGGAGAGATACGCAAACCAAAGTCAGGAAATCGAGGTCTATAGGCTCCCGTGTGTACTTGTGCAAACCACTGAACCTTACCAAGTTTTTATTCCAGACAATAGAGGTTACTGTACCTCCATTCCCTTCCCCAGACCTGACTACATTAGGTAATGCCTATAACTACACTGTGCTCCCAGGAGAGTGGGTACAAGCAAAAGTTATACTGTTGTAAATATTCCAGCAACAGTGAGAAACCAATGGTCCTTTCTTGTAATTTTTTAAAAAATCATAAACCACATGATTTGACCCAGCCAAGTTGTGAAAAATGTCCCTCGTGATTTGACTTAGCCAAGTTGTGAGAAATGCAGCTGACCACAGCAACTTACAGGATAACAAATGGAAACTTCTGGATTTGGGCTGCTTTTTACTAGAAAGAAAATCAAATGCAAAAATACAGAACACACAATGTCTCCGGGCCAGGCCTCTGAGCTTCCCGTGGTGAACATTTACTTGTTAAAAACGCAACACAACAGAACAAAAACCAAAACGTGTATTCAGCACCTACACAGTGCACGGTGCTGGGCCAGGCCAAGATAGATAAAGATGATAACTTCCAGTGTCTTCTCTAGAGACACTCCCAGGTGATGGTTGGGGAAGACGAATCACAAGGATGACAAGCGCTGCTAATGAGGCACTATGGGAATGAGAATGCCATCCGCTAACATTTTTAGTCCCTCTTCTGAGCAGGGGCGAGTTGGTCTGGTCAATAAATGTTAGAAAAAATAATATGGGCAGAAGAATTTAACTGCCAACGTGAGACTCAGTAGAGACTCCTCTGGTATCTCAGTGCCTGCGGAGGGATGAACTTGGCCTTGAGCCAAGGCGTGAGGTCAGCCACCCAGGAGAGGCCCCCAAAGCCACAGCAAACGGCCTCGACTAGAACTCCGTGGTTGTTGTTTGGGGCCTGTGAGGTTTAGGGAGAGTTTGTTGTCCCGCTACCCTGACTGCAGGGGAGATGCTATAAAGGAAGGTGTTTGAGAGAAGCCCCTTCACCCCCAGCAGAGGAAGGGATGGGAACCAGAACCCTACCAGAGGCATTACCTCAGCACTAGGGCTGTTCTGTTTTGTTCTCAGTGTTCGAGGATTCCATCATTTCTTCATAATCTGCCTCCCTTACTGACGCTCTGCATTCTTGCCAAATAAGCTTCTGCAACCTGTGGTCGGAAATAGGTCTTCACGTCCGAAATCACAGGCGCAAAGAGCAGTCTTCTCTACTTGTGTCGGGAGACCCTTACAGATGCAAATCGGAATGACTCCATCCATGGCAAATTTGAACCTAACGGCATTTTTTTTCAGGTATAAAAATAAGAGAATGTAAGAGTTTAGTGTCTTCCTTGAGTGATTTCTCCTCCGCTTATCCAAATATGCTGTCTTTTTTTTTTTAATTTTTTTTTTAACGTTTATTTACTTTTGAGACAGAGAGAGACAGAGGATGAACGGGGGAGGGTCAGAGAGAGAGAGGGAGACACAGAATCTGAAACAGGCTCCAGGCTCTGAGCTGTCAGCACAGAGCCCGACGCGGGGCTCGAACTCACGAGCCGTGAGATCACAACCTGAGCCGTAGTCGGACGCTTAACCGACTGAGCCACCTAGGCGCCCCCAAATATGCTGTCTTAAGAAATCATCTGCTGGAGAACTCTGGAATACTACGTACATCCCCTTCCTTCAGGAGTTTGGAACATCCCTAAGGACAATTGAAGACACACAACAAGCGGGCCGATCCACTTGCAAAGGTGTCTCTACAGGACGACTAACCCAAAGTGTTAGAACCCCCTGGAGTGTTAGGTATCCGGGGAAAGCTGTATCCAACACAGTAAGATGACTGGTTAAATACAACACGGATTTTTAAAAGACTTCTTGAGATTTATATATTATAAAATGGACCCATTTTAAGTGTACACTTTGATTAATTTGATTTTTTTAATGTTTATTTATCTTTGAGACAGAGACAGAGCACGAATAGGGGAGGGGCAGAGAGAGAGAGAGGGAGAGAGAGAGAGGGAGACACAGAATCCGAAGCAGGCTCCATCCAGGCTCGAGCTGTCAGCACAGAGCCCGACGCGGGGCTCAAACCCACAAACCGTGAGATCATGACCTGAGCCGAAGTCGGTCGCTCAACCGACTGAGCCACCCAGGTGCCCCTGGTTTAATTAATTTGGGTAAACTTACACAGCTGTACAACCATCACCTTAATCCAGGTCTGGCGCACTTCTATCACCTGAAAGTTTCCTCACACCTGTTTATGGCTAATGCTTGCTCCCGTTCCCACCCTCAGGCTACAGTCTTGTCTTTTCTAGAAATTTCATATAAATTGAATCATTGCAAAACGGAGTCTTTTGTGTCTGGGCTTCTTTCACTTAGTATAACATTTTGGAGTTTCATCCATGGTGTGACATGTTTAGCAGTTCGTTCCTTTTCACTGCCGAGTAGCATTTTGTGATACGGATGTGTCACATTTTGTTTGTGCATCAGGAGATGGACATTTGGACTTCGGACTATTATGCATAATGCTGCTCTGAGCATTCATGTACAAGTCTTTGTGTGAACAGATATTATCATTTCTCTTGAGTGGATACCTAGAAGTGGAATTGTTTATGTTTAAGGGTTTGTTGTTGCTGTTTTTTCAGCAGGCTCCACGCCCAAGGTGGGGCTTGAACTCACTACCCTGAAATCAAGAGTTACATGCTCTACCGACTGAGCCAGCTAGGCGCCCTTATGTTTAAGTTTTAAGAAACAGCTAAACTGATTTCCAAAGTGACTGTGACTATACCATTTTACATTATTACCAGCAATGTATATGGGTTTCAGTTTCTCCACATCGTCTCCAAAAGTTCGTACCGTAAGTCTTTTTGATTAGTGACATTCTAGTAGGTATAGAATGTACCTAGTATATAGACGTATACTAACTAATTGTGATGTTATTTATATTTCCCTAATGATTGAGCATGATAAGCATCTTTTCCTGTGCTTTTTTGTTTTGTTTTGTTTTTTGGCCATCGACGCATTTTTGCTGATAAAATGTCTATTAAATGCCTTGTCTATTTATTTGTTGGATAGTTTGTCTTATTGGCGAGTTGTAGGAGTTCTTTACACGTTCTGGATATAAGTCTCTCATGAGAGACGTATGGTCTGCAAATCATTCCTGTCAGTTTGCTTTCCATTTCTCCTCTAAATGTTACTCAAAAGTCAAAGTTCTTAATTCTCATAAAGTTCA
This sequence comes from Panthera tigris, assembly GCF_018350195.1. NCBI lineage: Eukaryota > Metazoa > Chordata > Mammalia > Carnivora > Felidae > Panthera > Panthera tigris. The sequence goes on along the minus strand of NC_056660.1, from coordinate 26,111,021 downwards.
CTGTATCCTTTTTATTTTCTCTTATAGATCACACGCTTGAAGTCATACTTAAGAATTTTTTGCCTAGCCCGAGGTTGGAAGGATTTTTTCTAAACGTTTTATAATTTGAGCTCTAACATTTAGATTTATGATCTGCTTTGAATTAATTTTTGTGTATAGAATGAAGCGTCTAAATATTTTATATCTGTTGCTGTTGTTTGTTTATTTTGCATATGGATATCCAATTTTTCCACTACCATTTGACAACACTATCCTTACTCTTTTGCATCCCTTTTAAAAATCAATTAACCACAAATGTGTGGGTTTATTTCTGGACTCTAGCGTCTACCATTGACCTGCATTCTATCTGTATGCAAATACCACATGTATTTGGTTACTGTACCTTTATAATAAGTTTTGAAATCAGGTAGTTTAGGTCCTCCAACTTTGTTCTTCTTTTTCAACACTGTTTTGGCAAATTTAGGTCTTTTGCATTTCCAGATAAAGTTTTAGGATGATCAAACATTATTTTTTATAAAAACTACAGTTTTTACCTTATGGAAAAAATTCTGTATTTCTTCCAAGTATTTTTTTTTTTTTCTGAGAGGTCAGAATTCGATCTGACTTGAACAAGAGGGAGGGATTGTCAATAGTGTGAAGTATATAAGATGATCCCTAAAGTGTGACAGGTGCTTCTCCCTTTTCTCCCTTCCACACCCTCGCTTGTGTTTCCCCCAGAAGGTGGGGAGTCAGAACCACATGGATTTAGCTTCTGCCTCTGTAACTTACCAAGTGGACAAGTTTAGGCAATTTATTTAACTTCCCTGAGCTTAATTTCTGGATCTGTAAAAGAGAGATAATAATATCTACCTCATAGGGGTGCCCTGACTATTAAATGTAATGTGCCAGGTACAAGAAAGGTTTAACAAATACTTTATAGGTAAATGAATAAATAAATAAAGAGTTGGTGATTATTCAAGCTTTATGGCAAAGCAGACCAATGACAAACACTCTGTGGCTTCATGATTAAATGCACATTGGGAGAAAGAACTCATTTTCCGGTTTCCCACAGACATTCCTCGTAGGAAACTAAACAATCTGATTCCACTTACCTTTGGCACTAGTAGAAAGGATATTCAACACTCCTCCCTCAAGGGTCCAGGCTGAGATTTTCAGAATTCAGGGATCTGCTTTTCTCTTTCTTGTGTTCCATATAATGCCCTTGTAGCTCAGTACTGCCTTGAGTCCTGGGGAAGAGAGAGCATGCTCTTGGCCTGTAGGGTTGCCACATTTAGCAAATAAAAATACAGGATGCTCACTTAACTTTGAATTTCAGAGAAGCAGTAAACAATTTTTAGTATAAGTATGTCCCATGCAATTTTGAGGATATGCTTGTCCTAAAAAGTTGGTCATTGTTTACCTGAAATTTAAACCGAATTGCGTGTCCCGTGCTTTAGCGGGCTTTGCAGAATGTAAACACACTTAACACAAACAAGCAAAAACTGTAGTAAAGAAATACATGGGCCCCCTGTCATCCGTTACGCAGACCTGGCGCTCATCGGTGGCACAGCATAACCTGTCGCCATAAACGTTCTCTCTCATAACTAAACCATTCTCGTAGCGAAAGCCACGCAGGCCCCAGGGAACCACTTGTCCACACCTCCTGTTCTTTTGTCCTTGAAATAAAAGGCAACTGCATCCAAACGCCGTGAAAGCCTGTGGCTCGGGCTGCTGCCAAGGTCAGAGGTGGACACCGCTTCAAAGTGCCCGGAATGTTTGAGTGACAGAAGCATGAAGGTAAAAGACAAATTAGCTTGCCGAGAACTTCCTCTCAGATAGCACGGATGACATCAATTAAATATCGCTTCCCAGGAGTGCCGGATGGCTCATCTGTGCTCCAGAGCATGGCTCTGGGGCTACTCGCAGGTCAGCAGGGCGTTCGCAACACGCTGACAGAAGAACGTTTTGCGATATTAAACAGCTCGCATTACTCTTAAATTTGTGTGTTTATATAAACACGCACGTGACATACACAAACCGTGATAATTCTTCTACGTTGGCAACTGAAGAGACACATAACGCTAGACATACAAACAGATTTATTTTTTATAAAGCATTTAATAGGATTCAGATATTTGAAAAATTAAAAACTCAACTCCATGTAAATCATTTTGGTTGGATGTGCCTCGTAATTTTAATTTGCCTCTTAATTTTAAAAGGCCACTGCCACTATTTTAGGAGAAAAATAACGATTAAAAATGTATATGAAATAATGATTAATTTTCACATTTAATGTCGTTCATTTTTAAAATAAAAACAGATTTACTTCATCACCTCCAAATAATTACAATGTATTTTAATAGACATTATTTAATACAGACATTTTAATAAAGACATACATGTCTTTATTATGAAGTAAGCATAAACGACAGAAAAATCTTGATTATAACAGAGTGGTTGAGCTGAAGTAGGGCAGGATAAATAAAATGTACGTAATAATTATATAATTTATTATGATTTAAGCCTCTACTTATTATTTATCCAACATTGCCAGTTCACCAAAAGCTCACCCAGCCATGTACAATAACAGTTAAATTCCATCATCTTTAATATTTTGCCAACTATGAGTCAAGTAAAACCTATAGCCTTATATGTGTTTTTATTTATTTGTTTGTTTGTTTGTTTGTTTGTTTTGAGAGACAGCGAGCACGAGCTGGGGAGGGGCAGAGAGAGGCAGAGACAGAATCCCAAGCAGGTTGTCAGCGTGGAGCCCCAGTGGTGGTTTCCATCTCAGGAACCACGAGATCATGACCTGAGCTGAAATCAAGAGTTTGCCGCTTAACCACCCGAGCCACTCAGGCGCCCCCACCCTATAAGCATTTTGAAGCTTTGTTGCTGTTTCGCATGGTAGGCAGACATAATACATTTTATTTACCAGTTTGCTGGCAACGTTGATAAGCTTTCTGGACACAGACGTGTGGGCTGTGGTTCTCCACCAGAAACTCTTGCTCTGGGCACCCCCAACCCTGTCAGAGTGGGGCCTGCCTAAGCAGCCCAAATAATTGAAGTGGGCAAGGGCAATGGGCGCGATGCTGTATCACCCCTGAAGGGAGAGGAAGAGAGAACGACCAGTGGGCAAAGACCTCCCAAGGTGCTGAACAAGCAAAGTCAAGGCGAACGTTGGATTGGTGGGCCGTAGAATTGCTAGATCCAGCTGGGTCCTGTGATGGTCCAAGAGGCAGGCCTTGGTTGGGACCTGGAATTTCTCCAGTGCATCAGGTAGAGGGGAGTATGCCATGGCCCGCTGTAATCGAGGATGGTGAGGTCCGGCAGGTGCAGAAATCCCGGCTTAGGGTGAGCCCAAGGCCAGGTGGGAGTGTGTGACTAGAAGGACAGAGGGAAGGCTGCGAGAAATGACTTCAGATATGCACACAACTATCTGAGCACTGCAGACTTTGCAGGGATCAAGATCCAGGGAAGGTTTGATTTACATAATTAGCTGACATAATGACTGGCCCACGTTACCTGATGATGGCAAAACAGTCTGCCACACCCTCAGCTGCCTGTTCCTGCTGGGAACGGTTGCCGATATCCCTTCCTCCAGTGGAGGCCCTTCACCTCCAGCAGGAAACCCTTGTGCCTGACCCGGAAGCCAACACCGGCCCCACCCTGCCCTCCTCTCTCACCTTTCACTTTTATCTCCCCACCCCCATTTTCCGGTGCCCCCATTTGACTCGGAGGAACACCAGAGGGTTTGTAAGGTTTCCTCACAGTGTTTCCCATCCACATGCTCGTCCCCACCTTGTCATTTCCTTTCTGTTTCTCATGGAACCCTGGACATCTTCCAGACCCAGAACAGTGCCACCCCACCCACTGCCAGCCCAGATTGGGGCCATGGCGTCCCATAGGCTCTTGTCGCACAGGATGGATTTCTGTGTCCCGGCCATCCTTTAGTGGTTGGAACAGGGTCTATCCTCAGTAAACTGGGAGGATTTGAGGCTCAAGAACCTTCCATCTTTTGTTCCCTGCATCAAGCATGGTGCCTGGCACATAATCAACAATAAATATTTGTTGCGTGAAGTGAACACAATCTCACTTGAACTTCACAGCACCAAGTAGAAGTTGGCATATTATTATCTCATTTGTATGGGTGAAAACGCAGGCTTAAAAAATTGAGATTCTCTCAGAAAGGATCTTGGTATTAATCCTAAAAGAAAAGAAAAAAAGTTATCTGGCTCCTAAGGCCACACACGGGACATTCTACTAAATTGTGAGTGCTAAATTAAATGGCTTTTTTTTTTTTTTTAATTTAAGAATGTTTCTGTAGCTGTGAATTCTGTTTGAAGAATAAGGTTACGAGTGGTTCTCACCTTTGAAGCTATGAAGCAGTAGTTATACACTTTAGAATATTCCTTGGTCAAAGAGAATTGTTTTTGAACCTTCCCTTTGCATAAAGTTGAGTTGGTATCATTAGTTGAGAAATAATTACATAGTAAAGAGCACTCAGCCCATAAGAGCCTTTGTTGTTGTTGTTGTTGTTGTTGCTTTTAAATCAGTCCTTTACAGGAAGCTGGTTTTCACACAGGTAACTGCTGCAAAATATTTTTCCAGGTAAGAGCAACATTCTTCAGCCAATCAGAGGCATCTCTGTTGTGCGACTTCACCTACCTCATTACCATTTACTACACAGGCCAGCCATGTAATTACCTTCGGTATGGAACACATCCTGTTTCCGCTTGCTCAAACTCCCAGACTAACATTTTCTCTGACTTTCCAGAACTGGGCTGTGAAGCCTCAGACAGGTAAATAAGTGGCCTGACCTTCAAAACCCCTGCCTCCCAGCATGCTGGGGCACAAACTCAAAGCCAACCCTGAACTGTGAGAAGCGCGACTAGCGAGCTCCCACTTGGTCCTTCGGGAAGAGGGTCATTAAAGGAGTCCCTGGCTCCAATCAGGGGCTAGTAAATAATCCCCCGGGACTCACACACGGGTACCTCCTCCTGGTGATCCTGCCCCTCCCTCTCCCCATGAGCAGACCCAAAAAGCATTAACAACCGCCAGAACATTAAGGGGGAGCCCTAACATGACAGACACCAAAACCTCCAATAAGCCTGTCTCCTATCCTTTGGCCCAACATAACAAACAGAAAAGGGGTGATGATTTCTCAAGGGCCAGCCTCGAATACCACCTCTGCCTCTTTGTAGCAGTGTGACCCGGAGCAAGTTATTCAGCCTACCAGGCTTGCTTAGCCATCTGTAATACGTATTTTGTAATTTATACTTGAGGATAATAGTATTTACCTCACAGCTGTTGTGAAGATTAAATAATACAGGGTGTGGAAAGTGCAGGGCACAGAGCTGGCCCATCACCAGACATTATTTCTCTTCCCTCTTTCCCCCACCCCCATCCCCGGAAGCTCAGAGAAAAATGGCTTAATCATCATGAAGGAACTTGAAGACTGAAAGCACAAAAGCAGGGGGTGCAAATTCAGCCCCCCGCCAGGGCCAGGAGATGTTAATAAATACAACCAGTATGAGGGCAGAGGGGCTATGACAAAGAGGAGAAAGTGTGCCCCATGGAGAAGGGCCTCTTGGAATTCTCTCAAATACAGAGGCGCCCGGCCCAGCGTTACCAGAGCTTCAATTATTTAAGAGAAGCAAGAAAGAAATCAAGATATTTGTTTGAGAGTTCCCAGTTTTTAAAAGTTGAATCGCATTCAAATAAAACAAGAATATCTTGAAGGTCAAATAAAATACATTCCCTTGGGCCTCCAGTTTACAATCTCTCTTCAAGGTAAAAATACAAATGGCACAATACATTACAGAGGGGACTAAACTTGGAGACCAGTGCAAATCCTGTGGCACTCCTGTCATTTACTGTGATCTGTAATCCCCAGACATAAATCTGGTAGTTATCACCACAAATAGCCAACATGTAATGAGCTCTTACCGTGTGCCTACATTACCTCACCTAGTCCTAACAATCCTATAGGGTAGGTCTTACCATGGTCACCATTTTGCAGATGAAAAAAACACAACGGAGAGAGATTACTTTCCCAGCATCATCTATTTGTTAACAGGTGATGCTGAGATCAGCAAATGCGTGCTCCAAATCCCAGTTTCCTCAACACTCCCGAGATCCATGCTTAAGTAGGCTTGAAGCGTTAAGGAAGAGAGGCTCAGGGAGAATCGTAGTCGACAAGTCATTGCTGCCATGTCTACTCCGTCACCGTGTCCACTTGGCACAGATTCTCAAGAGACATGGGAAGCAGAATGTTTTCTGCCAAGGGCCTTTGGCTGGAGGTGTTTTCTGCCCCGCAAGCTTCTCAGGAAGAGTGGCTCCTGAATGTAACCAACCGATAAACAAAAAGCAGCCTACACTTAAGAAAATTAGGGTCAATATTTGTTATGGCCTGGCGTCCCTGACAACTAACAGGATGTGGGTACAGAAGCAGTCATCAGACTCAGAGCATGACATATCTTCCACCCACCCCACGGGCCACACCCCAGCCTGCCCACCTCCTCCCTGTGTGCTTCGGACACTCAGGTGAGCATAGAGGGTGGATGATATACAGCCTCTCCTGAGAGGCTTAGACTGGTAGTACCAAGGACATAGTCCACATTCCAAAAAGCCTTTACGCATGTCAGAAACAGAAAACTCACCAGTAAATTGAGACAATAGGGTTACCTCTTCCCACTCATCAGATTTGCAAGAGTTGAAAAGTTTGACAACCCCAAGTGTCGTCGAAGATGTGAGGGAAATGGGAATACTCCTACACGGCTGGTAGGAGTGTAAATCAATGTAAACATTTAAGAATATTTCATAATATTGCAGGTGCACGCAGCCTATGACCCAGCTACAGCAATCTAGGTACATAACCCCAGAAGAAATGCCCCTTAGGTGCACAAGGAGCTACGTCCAAGAAGGTTTACTACAACATTCTATGGGATAGCCCAAGACAGGGGAAGTGATAGGTTTTGTGGTGGGTTCACACTAAGGAACACAATGCAGAAGTGGAAATTCATGAGCTAGATTCGTATCAACCAACATGGTTACATCCTAGGAATCTGACGTGAAGCGAGCAAAGAAAGTCACCGCATGAGAAATAAAACGTGTCACCACCTCTCTGCAAGTATTTTTAAAACACACTATTATGGTATGGTGTGTAGGGAAAGCAAAAAAGACGTGTATTGGAAGATGGGCACTAAATTCATGGTGGTGGTGGCATCTAGGGAAGGGGGACCCGAATAGGACTGGAAAGGAGACAGAAGGAACTAGGACGTTTCTGATAAAACTGGTGTATCCATTCCTTCCGGCTGGTGGGCACGGGGTATTGGCTCTATCTGCTGTTGTTTCTTTCTTTTTCTTTTCTTTTCTTTTTTTTTAGTGTTTATTTATTTTTGAGAGAGAGAGACACAGAGATCAATTAGGGGAGGCAGAGAGAGAGGGAGAGAGGGAGACACAAAATCCAAAGCAACCTCCAGGCTCTGAACGGTCAGCACCGAGCCCAATGCGGGGCTTGAACCCACGAACCATGCAATCATGACCTGAGCCAACCAGGCACCCCTACCTGCTGTTGTTTCTGACTTTTTATCCAAACTGTAAAGTGTGGAAAAAAATCCCATCTTCCTCATGTGTCTGTTGTGGGGACTAAATTAATGAAGAAATCATGTCCTTACCATACCATGACTCTAAGTCACCTCATTTCCCCTGTTTTAAAATCTCTGAAGTCAGGGACTGCTTACAGTCCCCAATATCTTAAAATTATAATTGGTGGTGATTTTTGTTTGTTTTTTCTTAAGCCCACAACATAAAGGTATGTGATACGCAATGGGGGTCTTAGCTTCTATTGTGGTAGTTCCTGACCTTTCTGTTTCAAATAGCAGCTACGTGTAAATCAAGATAAATCAGTACATGACTGGGCTGTTACCCAATCTGTATAGCCAACCCTCAGAAAAGGGCTAAGAAGAACTTACCCCATTTTAAACGGTCGTCCCAGCCTACTTAGGAATAGAATAAGGTTCGCTCCTGGCCCTAGATAGGTTGTATCTCTAAAATGAGCGAGTGTATTTCAACATTGTTTATGGATCTTTTGCAGGGCAGCTGCTGGGTTATCCCCCCTGGGACAGACAGAAGTATTAGGTGCTCAGTAACCACGGTAAACGAGCCCTCCAGCCCATCTTTTTAACAGGCAACGGAAGGATTTGCTAAGTATTTCTGAGAGATGAGGACATATTTGGACAATCCGTGGAAAAAAAAATGTGATTACAGATAAGGAGCCTGAGAGGCAGTTAAGTTACTGTGCCGAATGATTTAAAACTGGTAAATAATGATCCCGGAATCCGGACCCAGGTCTGTCCGATTCCAAAGCCTATAATGCCACGTTGGGTTTTATCGTATGTTGACCTGTTGAGAAGTCCGACCGTCCCACCGACTGCGCTGTAAGGTTGCTGAGGATGTTTGACTGGCGCCTCGTGCGTCCCAGCCGGATGTTCCTCCTTTTGAAATCTTGGATCCTGGGGCGCCTGGGTGGCTCAGTCGGTTGAGCGTTTGACTTCGGCTCAGGTCATGATCTCGAGGTCCGGGAGTGGGAGCCCCGCGCCTGGCACGCTGCTGTCGGCCGGTCAGCACGGAGCCCTCTTCTGATCCTCTGTCACCCCCCGTCCCTCTGCCCCTCCCCTGCTTGCTTTCTCTCTCCAGAAATAAATAAAACATTTGACTTAAAAAAGAAAATAAAATCATGAGTCACATTCGACATTCATGGGATGATGGACCCCAGGATTAGACTAGACCCGGGAGACCATCTTGCTCAGGCCTCTGCCTGTGGACAGGCCACACACACTGCCCTTGTCAGAGAGGACGCTGACTGCCAGGGACGCCAGGAGGTGCTGGGACGCAGGTGCGGCAGGGGACAGACGGCAGATGTTTTCCAGTGCCCGGCTTTTTCATCATTGGGAAATAAGGAATAAATGCTGGGGAAATGTGTATAATAACACATATTATGCTTTATATTTTTCAAATATTTTTTTCACTTGTTTAATGGGATCATCACAACAATTTCATGCATTCAGGGAATAAATATTATACGACTCTTGTTTTACAAATCAGACCAGTGAGGCCAAGAAGTAAGTGGTTTCTGAAGACCGTATAGCGAGGAGTAGAACCTCGATGTTCCAATTCTCAATCTAGCCACTTTCCAGTCCACTCTAAGAGCAACCCAGGAGGAACCACTTACAAAGATTCTGTTATAATGGACTCGCATGCCAAGTATTTTATTAGATTTCTTGCTCCTCCTTTCAACCTATTTCATAAGCAACAGCAGCCGAATTACTTCTCTTTTTCTTTCTTTCCAACTTATGAACACACGCAGTCTTTTCTTCCAAAACATTTGACGGTGTGTGGCGAGAGCAAAACCCAACGTATTCACGGTCGTCCTGTCCCAGCCTGGCAATTTGCCTGTGTCTCCGGGCATATTCTGATGAAATTACCGCTCAACTCACAGTGTACTTCCTTAGAGCCCTGAGTGAACTCCCCTGCCCCATTAAGCTGAAGTTTTATCTACCCAAGATGTCAACTTGATATCTTATTTTCCATCCTGCCTAATGCTAGCAATACAATCTGTGAAACAACACATCAAAATGGAAATTGCTCCTCGAAAATGCGGTCGTAAACATGCATCAAGTTTGTCACGTGGTAGATTTTTTAAAATACAGTTCTGATAGGCTTAAGATATACGTAATCAAGAATACATCTGTGTTTTTTTATTTTCGAACCAGGAAAGTGAGCTCCCAAAGATTTTCGAAGTAGTGATTTGACTTTCAACAAGCTTGTTTTTATGGCCCATCGCTAGTCAATAACCCATTATTTTCATGTGCTGGAACGACACAAGAAGATTAATTTGTACGCTGTGGAAACTCCAGCCAAAACAGTTGGTTAATAATTACTACTTTTCACCGAATGCCTATTATGCATCAAGTGTTATACTCTACTTGGGGAGATTAAATATTATGAAACTGGTTTCACAACTGATAAAGTTTAAAGAAGGTAAGTGACTTACTTGCCTCCGATGGCCCAGCTCAGTAGTAGAAAGTCAAGATTTGAACTCAAAGCCTATACCCTTAACCACTCTGATATGATTTAATTTGACCTGAAGTTTTGTCTTTAAAATGGGGTTTGAGGGGCGCTGTGTGGCTCAGTCAGTTAAGTGTCCATCTCTTGATTTCAGCTCAGCTCGTGATCTCACAATTTATGGGTTCAAGCCCCAAGTCGGGCTCTGTGCTGATAGTGTGGAGCCTTCTCTGTCTCCCTCTCTTTCTGCCCCTCCCCCACTCACTTGCGCACGCGCTCTCTCTCTTTCTCTCAAAAATAAATGAATATGCATTTAAAGTGAAATCAAATCAAATCAAGTAGGGTCTGAAGATTCAGAATCTGGAATTCCCATGAGACGTTGAGTGGCTCTTGAAATAATCCTGCAAATATTAGTATGTTGTGGCGTTCATATATTCAGTCAATCGATACCATTTTCCTTTCTTCTTCTTGGTCCTGGGGATGAAATGGTGATAAGCAGATATGGTGTCTGTCTTCACGGAGCCTACAGCCCGGAGGGAACACCAACTGCTAATTGAATAATCGCACAAGTGAATGTCAAGCTACACCCCTACAAGCTCTGCCACATTTAATGTGATAAAGGAGATGTATGGTACACGTTCGGGGAGACCTGACCAGGTCTCAGAGGTGATGACCGGCTTCAGAGTAGGAAGTGTTGACATCCATGACCCATGAAGCACAACACTCGGTGGGTTGGCGCCTCTAAAGCTGGGGAAACAATAGGAATGACAACCATTAGGATTTCTAACTGAGTCCGGCCGTCAGTGCTTTCAAACTGAATCTCCTATGTCCCCTACTGACCTGATCCCTATTCTCTTAGAGCAAAAGACGTTGTCTCCAGCTCTTTCAACTGAACCCAAGTGTGTTCGAAATGGCCCATCCTGTTAATGGCATGGACGTGGAGAGTACTCGCGGAGAGCAGAGTCGAGGAGGACTCTGCAAGTATAAACGTGGGTAGCTAGGAACTGAGCTCCGTCCTTCAGTAGCAGCGCTGGAGTTGAACAGCAGTGAACAGGGGAACTTGGATGACAATAGTATATATCGCATTTCAGGCTAAGAGATTCAAGCGATGGTAAAATATCCAAGGGGAAACAGCTTGCAGACTGGCAGTGCTGGGGGAGGAGATAAGAACAAATTGTGAAACTGAGTCTCAGACCAGAATGTATCTGCATTCAGTAATAATGATTCTTTATGATTACATACCATCATCATCATTTCGCATGGTGCTTACTACACGTCTGCACACATGTTAACTGCTGGGGTCTTAGAGCAAGACTGGGAGGCAGACACTATTATCATTTCCATTCCACAGATTGGGAATCTGAGACACAGAGAGTTTAAGTGACGTGGCCAAGGTAATAATGCCAAGCCAGTTTCAAACACAGGCAAGCTGGCCCCCAAGCCATATCCTTAACCAGCCGATGCCTCCCTACATAGCGTTACCAATGACAGCGCCCTTGTACATCCATCCCATGCTCATCCCCCCACAGCAACGTATTCCCTCGACAGAGGAAGTTTATTGTTCTGCTTAGCTTTACAGAAGGCAACACAAAAGCCGGCCCACAACAGAGGGTTTCAGAACTCAAACCCATGTCTTCTGATTCCAAATTCAGTATTCTTTCACTCCACCAACGCTGCCCTTGAAAGCTCAGGAGCTCCCGCCTCAGGCAGCACAGAAGGAAAAGAGGGAATTCTCACAGGTGTTGAGGAGAAAAGAGGGACGGTGTAAGAATGAAAAGCTAGAAAGACAAAAAGCCTAGAAAGCCGAATAAAGATATTTTCCCTTCTAGTAACAACCTTACCAAATCGCGATTGATGACTGTGGGCAAAGTGCTATGTTTGGTGATTAATAAAAGCTTGTCCAAGATCAGATGCAATGCTAAATACCTTGCAGCAGACCCGATTCTTGTCCTCGACGAGCTTACTGTCTTGCTGGGAAGTTAGTCAGACTTCAAACACAGGGAAAGAATTTTTTAAGGCAGTCGTACTGCCAGTTGAATGTCTGGGAGAAGAGCAGGAGGATTTCGGAGAAGGAAAAGTTACCAGCTGAATTGTTACAGAGAAGTGACAAAAAATGCCTCACGGGGGAAGATGGGTCCTGAGCAGTTTACATAGAGAAATCATTCTGTGCTCATGCTCTTCTGATTATTTTTATTTTTTTAATGTTTGTTTATGTATGGATGGATGTATTGAGAGAGAGAAAGCAAGTGCAGGAGGGGCAAAGAGAGGGAGACAGAGAATCCCAAGCAGTCTCCATGCTATGAGCACAGAGCTCAAAACCGGCTCGAACTCACAAACTGCAAGATCATAACTTGAGCCAAAACCAGGAGTCGGTCGCTTAACCGACTGAGCCATCCAGGTGCCTCTCTTCTGTTTATTTTTAATTACATCCACACATTTATCCTGATCCTTTAGGGACCAAGACGGCAGAAAACAAATTCATATCCTTTCCGCTATGCTTCCTCTCTCTTGCCAAAAAGTGAAAAATAATAACAACTTCTCTAGATGCAGCGTTGAGGTAGTTACCTGAGCGGCCTGTTCCAGTTCTAGAAGCTCTCCTTCCCCTGCCACAAGACTAAGTTTTATTTACACTCTTACCCCAAAGGAATTTGAAAGTGCTCTGAATGTGCCCAAGGGGCCACCCTCCAACTGTTAACTAAGTCAACAGTCCCTCAAGGAAGTAATTTTGCTTTTAGAAACCGGTAAAGCCCCACCTGTAGCCGAAGAAACATAGTCCATGTGATTCCTATTTCCCAAGAAGAAACTAACCCAATGTGGACAGCGTTTGTTAAAGTGGTTTCCTTATCACCGTAAAGGAATCTCAAAAAGCCAATCTACAACCAGGAACCCAGCTGTAAATCTCCCCAAGTCCACCTGTGTTAAAACAGATGCCTGAAATAAAGACCAGAAGTTGAACAAATCCCTTTCCCCTTGATGCAAAATCCCGTTGCTGCTGTTGAACAGGATTTACAGACCTTGAGTCAATTAAAGGGAATTATATGCGGCACCCAGCACGGGCAAATTCATAGACATGATGGTGGTTACCAGGGGCTGGGGGAGGGGGAGACAGGACAGTTGTTTTTAATGGGAACAGAGCTTCAGTTTGGGGAGATACAGATGTTCTGGAGATGAATAGGGAATTGGAGCACAACAACGCGAACGTGCTTGATGCCACAGAACGGATTAAAATGGTAGATTTTATGTTCTGTATATTTTACCACAGTTCTAAAAAAGGAGTAAAGAGAATTTGTTTCAAAACCTGGAATCGAGAGCCTTTCCTAATAACAGTGACGAAGGCAACTGCCACCTTTTTATGACAAACTAGTTTTTAGTAAACTATTTTTAAAATACCATAAGTGAGGGGCGCCTGGGTGGCTCGGTCAGGTGAGCATCCGACTTCGGCTCAGGTCATGATCTGAAGGTTCGTGAGTTCGAGCCCCGCGTCGGGCTCTGTGCTGACACCTCAGAGCTTGGAGCCTGCTTTGGATTCTGCGTCTCCCTCTCTCTCTGCCTCTCCCTGGCTCATGCTCTGTCTCTCTCTCTCTCTCTCTCTCTCTCTCTCAAAAATAAACACTAAAAAATAAATACATAAATAAATAAGTAAAATAAAATACTGTGAGCGAGGGGGAGGGAGACAGTAAGGCTTTTGAAGAGCGTAATATGAAGAAGAATCAAACTGTTTACCAGGAGCCATAGTATGAGTAATTCAGGTGCACCATCATTTCCTGGATTATTTGAGGAACAACTCAGCCCGCCAGATGGTCATTCAGCAACCTAACAGAAGTGCGTTGAGGGTTTGAGCCAATTCTTATCCCTTTAAGGAAACTAAGACTGCAGAACTATATTTCGGCGCCTGGAATAGACCAAACTCATAGAAACAGAAATAGACTAGAAGTTACCAGAGGCTGGGGAGAGTTATTGTTTAGTGGGTACGGAGTTTCTGCTGAGGATAATGAGAAGATTCTGGAAATAGTGGTGACGGTTACATCACATTGTGAGTGCCCTTAATGCCACGGAATTGTACCTTCTGGAATAGTTACGTTTTATGTTCTGTATATTTTACCATAATTTTTAAAAAATGGTAAACCATCTCAGCCGCTTGAAATAACAATAAAATGAAAATCCTTTCCAAGAAAGAAAGAGGGAGTCCTGAGGAAAAGGACGAATAAAGAGTTGGTACTTGGTAGACAGCGGAAGGAAGAAACCGTATTTCACAAAAGGGCCACTGTGGGCATGAGGCAGCACGTAGGCAATCTACCCTGCAGACATCTATCCCGGATCTCTGCTGGCAAGGTCCCATTCAGCCAAAAGTTTTTCTAGCGGCCCAGCCCCTCTTTCTCTGTCCTCCTGTCCCCTTCCTCCCCCTCCTAAACTATTCAGAGCCCTAACCCGTCATTTTCTTTCTTTTAAATTGGCAACCGCCCACATTGGATAAACAAGATACACAGGATGGAGGGGGGTGGTGAAGCGGAAGCACATTGCAGGGCTAAGAAAACAAATAGCCAATGAAGCAGAAGAAACCACAATGTGACTTAGACGAGCTTGGCCCTGGAGAGAAGTGTCCGACGAGTCAATTATTTCCAGATCTCCACCGGCCCTGGGATGGAGAGGGCAAACCGCACCGTTTGTTGGAGTGAGTTCCTATGGGGTGGAGTCCGAGTCAAAGGAATGGATAGAGAGAAACAAGAAGGGGACTGAAGGTCCCTTTTCATTAAGTTGTCACTGGGAAAGCCAAGTCTGTAATAAAGCTTGTTGGGTACTGATTAAGCTCTGCGGGTTTGGGCAGGGAGGAAAAGGATAAAATAGCAGTCATGACATGACACCTTCTCCCTGGCTCTCACTGGAGCAAAGCCGGAAGATGTGGCCCACGCCAGGCACGGAGGCCACAAAGCCACATGGCCACACACTGAGAGGTTCCCTTGGGCGCTCAGGTCCGAGCATCTCGGGAAGGCAGCAGGAGGAAGGGCGGATCACAGGCAGGTGAACGGGCTCTGCCTCTTTGGCACTCTTAGCCATTGGGAGAAAGACCTAGATGGACCTTGCCTTTCCATGAGCTCTTTCCTGAGCCATGAGCACAGAGGCAAGGAGACCCTTAAAAAAAGTCAGTTGTGGTTTACTGTAGACAGAGGTGAGCAGGGCCCTGTCTCTCAGACAAAGAGAGCTGCTGGATGAGCTAGATGATTTGTTTGTAAGTCCAGCCTACCCTTTTGGCAGGTAGCAGTATAAACGCTCGCCCCCCCCCCCCCGCCCCATTGCATAGAGTCAAAACGTGGGATGCACCCTCAGGATATTCTTAATACAGGCCAGCTTTGCCGATGTGAAGTGCACTCGCTGCCTGAACGTCAGTGCCTTTGAAACGTTGACTGTGCAGAGCGCTGTGAAAAGCACCGTGGGGAAGGTGACCAGAGAACAGATCATGCAAATACGAACCATGTGGATACGTACCACATGGATACAAATATCAATGACGACAAAAGATAACGCATAAAAGGGGCACCATGACACTGCGTGACCGGGGAAGATGTGTAGATGGAAACAACCCTGGGACTTTTCTGGAGAACCAGGCTTGCCAGTAAAGTGGTGAACTTTCAGTATTAAAACAGTAACGCTAACATTAACCACCATTAACCTGAAAGAAACCTATGTTTGTTCCTCCAGAACAAAGGAGCAACAAAGCCCTCAGTCGACCAGTCACATTTTCTTCCTTCTGGACTTTGTTCCTTTAATTGCCAAACCGTGTTTATGACTTTTACTACAGAATAATGACTACCGTGTTCAAATGAAGTGATTTATTTTAACTACGTGCACTACATATTATCGAAACGAACAGAAAATGGACCCCACGTGCTCAGATTCTTTGGGTACAGTTTTTGCATACGAAAATTACCAGTCTCAGTTACCAAGCATGATCATGATGAATTTTTCTCCTTTTGACTTTTGCTCTGCACCCCCTTTAAGTGGGAAGTTGGACTGGATAATCCCCAGGTCCCTTTCAACCCCAAAGTCCCATGAGTCCATGTAGGAGGGGGGATCGTGGACTGTCAAATGAGGAGCTCTGACAAAGAGAGGGGAGGGGCGCCTGGGTGGCTCGGTCGGTTAAGCGTCCGACTTCGGCTCAGGTCATGATCTCACGGTCCGTGAGTTCGAGCCCCACCTTGGGCTCTGTGCTGACAGCTCAGAGCCTGGAGCCTGTTTCAGATTCTGTGTCTCCCTCTCTCTGCCCCTCCCCTGTTCATGCTCTGTCTCTCCCTGTCTCAAAAATAAACGTTAAAAAAAAAAAAAAAAAAAAAAAACAAAGAGCGGGGAGACTGGGCGACCTGAACCCTGACCCACTGCCACCATTGGTATGCCCATGGGAACATCCCCCCACCGCCCCCCGGCAGTCAGCTGTCACTGTGGGCAATGGGAGCACCAAAGAGATGGTACCAGGGTGGCTGGGCACGTTTGGGGTTTTCTCAGGTGCGTATAAAATGTTTTGCAAACACGACTTCAGGACACATTCCTACCACTGCCCACCCCATCCCCCTCAGACCAGATTGTTGCCCCTGAGACCCTCCTGTAGAGAAATCCTGTAGGGTCACCATCTGTGTGCTAGTGTCTCAGCTGTGAACCTGGAATAATAATAACATTGACCTCTCTCCCCATAGTGGCGTGGGGATTGACTAATTAAGCCCTGTAAATCGCCTTGAAAACTGGACAATAGAATTCTCTGCCTGACTGTCAGAAAGAATTCACACCATCCCCCGGGCCTGACCCGAGGGTGGTGGCACAGCTCTCTAGTCCCTCTTTGCTAGTATTTTGTCACACTTGGACAAAGGGCTCTGGAGTCAAAGGGCAGCTTAAACCACACACCCAATATCTCGCTAAGAGGAATTCCTGAGAATCAGCTTAGTGCTGATGATGATTGCCAAACGCTCTGAATCACTTCCTTTTCTCCCACAGACTAGCTTTTTCTTGATTTGTGTTCCCAGATGAAATGGGTGTGTATGTGGGTGTGGGAGAGGGACCGTGCCTGTAGCCCCAGGCTTGTACTTCCCAGTGACATGGCGGCTCTAGATGCTGTCACGGTGACCCAAATAGGGATTCCCTTCAAAGCTTCCTCTTCCTAGTCCCTGTTTCCTAATCTTGGTTCAGATTTCACTTTGAAACTACTCGAGGGCAGCCCCTGCCTGGTTTTCCACCCAGATGAAGCCGAGGAAACCAGTGTGGCCCAGAGCCCTCCACGTACAAAATCATGCAGGGATGTTGTACAATTAAAAAGCTGCTATGGTTTCTGTGAAAACAGCTCCGTGCAAACATCTGGACCTTCTGCAGATGGTTTACTAATCCATATATATCGCTGCCAATGAGCTCTTTGCAAAATCCTTTTAAAGTATATCAGATGTGACAGGTTTCCAGAAGCTGGGATCCTGAGTTTAATGTGCTGACATTCAGAAAAGCCAATAGCATTCCTGATAATTCACAAAGCTCCTTTCAAGTAACTTTGTGATGCAGTTATTGAAAGGGCTGGACCTTTCTTTAAATCAGACCTGACAGAGATTAAAAAATAAATAATAACTATAAAGAGGAATGAGCGAATTGGATCAGGAAAACACGACTGTTATTTAAAATGGTAATTTAAATTTTCACTGAGATCAAAAACAAATAGCAAATGCAATTAAGTGAGGGCTTACATCGTTATCTGTTTTAGACATCAGGGTCACAACTCGGAGTATGAACCTGTTTTGTGTACCTAACACAAGTCGACAGGTACTCTGAATGAATGAAATACCAACTACATAAAATACTGAATAGATATTAATTGCAATACCCAAATCCCCCAAATCTTCTCAGTTTTCCACCATTCTTTCATTCCGTATTCACTGAACACCTACTGTTTGCCACCATGACAGCTTATGGGGTCACCGTGATGAACAGCTGTGGTCTATGCCACGAAGGAGCTAACGGTTTATGAAAGGCAAGGATTGTTCATAAATATAAGCCCTCTTTCTCTAAATTGTTTAGAGCAGTCTACGAAAGACAAATATGTCTTGCTAAAAATAATGAAGCTTAGCAATATTATCATTTTTAAACATTTAGATCTTTCAATAATTCACCATTAAAAAGTTACACTCTTTAAATCCAGAAATGGTCAAGAATATTGCCTATCTGTCCATTTTCTACTCTAGTCTCTATTGTGACTCACAGAACATGGAAAGAACTAACCTTGACTGAAGTGACAGCAAAGCTAATTGAATAGTTAGTGGATAAATTCATGACCTTGGCCTCATTAGCAGAGCACTCAATCTAGTAAATATAAAGAAATAAAATGAAGCAATGCTCTTTACCCAGGATTGTTTTGTTCACGGCCATACAACTCAGAAATAATAGCCTGAACACAGTTATATACATTATGGGAGGAGTATACATTGATACAAGTTCTCCAGAGATAACTTGGCAATATCTATTACACATTTGTGCACATAACTTTTGGCCCAGTAACTATACTTCTAGGAAGTTCTCCAACCAATAGATGCATGCGTATTTGCAAAAACACATACACAAGGTTTTTCATTGATTCATAGTAGCGAAAAACTGGAAATAATCTAAATATCCATCAATAAGGGATTGGTTAAATCAATTATTATATCTCCATGCAGTGGAATACCATGCAGCCATTTTAAAAGAATGAAATAGATCTAGACGGTGTAGATCAACCTCCGTGATACACTACCAACTGAAAAAAAACAAAAATAAGGCACAGATCATATTGAATAATATGATACTCTTTGAGATTTTCAAGAGGAGATTAAAAGGATTTTGTAAAGAGCTCATTTAAATATATATGTGTGCATATATAAAGTGTATTATGCATGCATGCTTGAATTTACATAGAAAAGACACACAGTGGTTGTTTTGAACTTTAGAGTCAGGGATGAAAAAGACCAATTCTTCTCTTCAATATGGTAACGCTTGAATTTTTTTTTTTCAGATTTTAATGTAATTAAAAAGAAATGACCTGGGAAGATTGTCCACATGTTCTGTCTCTCAATTCAATGGCTTCTTGTGTTCATCCAGACTTGAGACATTCAGTAGTGTTTAAGTACTTCAAGAACACTCCAAACTATCTGAAGGCAGGGACTATGGCTCGTGGTCTTGACCTTCCTTGGGCAAGTTACCTATCTTTCATAAACCTGTTGCCTCAATGGTATATGGAGACAATAACAGCGGTAGCTAACATTTATTAAGTAAGAACCACGATCCAGCCTCTTACTGCTTTTAACGTGGATTGCACCGAGTCTCAAAACAATCCTAATAAGCATTATTGCTGTATCCCATTTTATAGATTAGAAAAGACACATATCACTAAAGTTCTAAGTGGAGGCTTTGTCTGTGTCCAGGGCCCTTGTACCTACTGGGTTGTGTAAGAAGTGAGAAGGTGCGTGTAAAACACTTGGCAATGTCCGGCTCTTCAGGAAGTGCTTAGGAAACATTAGATATTATTCCTGATGTTATTTCTTCCCTGCCAGGAAACTCTTCCAGCCATTAAAAACATGCACCCAACTGAACTGAAACAAGGTAGCTCTGTGCCGAAAGCACTGAGATCCTAGCAGGGGCAGGCTCATGGGAGATACACAGCCACTACTTGGGCTCAGACATGTGGAATCACCTCACATGTCTTCAGCCACGTGTGGATTGCCACGGGAAGTCATTAGGGAAAGTACTGTAGCAGGGTATGTGTTTTCCCCTTGGGATATGAAGGTTTTACTGCCAGTAATGACAGATGTGGCCAGCCAATTACAGACTGGAGATGGGTAATCACATCTTGCATTTTAAGGTTTAATCTGATCACCTCTGGGGTCAAGGAATGACAGTTATCGGAATGGCTAAAGTTTGTTTCCACCCCCACTTATGGACCGAAGTTCAAGCCTTGGAGGTCTGAAATGGAAACTATCTTTGTTCTGCAGTATGCATGTATGCATGCACAGGTGTGCATTCCTGCGTGTGGGTGCGTGTGTGCGTGTGTATGTGTGTAAGAGAGAGAGAGAGAGAGAGATTTTTTGTGCACACATAAGATGCTCCAAAGCTTGGCCTGTCACCCTGTCTCCAAGTTTACCTAGTAAATATTTCTTTTGAGAAAACGGGGAGTCAGGAGGCCTCAATTCGGCTTTCAGTTCTGCTACAAATCGCTTTGCAATTCCGAGGCTGTGGCTAATCTGTGAAATTAGGGCAGTATCCAAACGTTTCCTTCTTCGTCTCCCCCACACAACTGAGAACTCCCCAAAGGCAGAAGCTCTTGTATCAATCATCGAATTCTCAGTGTCTAAAATAGTGTCTGGCATACAGTAGACGCTCAGTAAACACAGCAAACGACTGAGTTTCTTTCCAGTGACAATGTGGCGTGAGTCCACGAAATCACAATCTAATGCGTTGAGTTGATTCCAGCGCGTGCAGCAGATAACATTGGCTGTCAGCTCTCTTCTCTTCTCTGCCTACCGTGGAGACACCTTCGTGAACATTGGCACCAGAATCTAACATGTGCGAAAGGAGATGATGTTGAGATCTGCCAAATTTTTCTCTACTCCGGCAATAGTGGAAATGATTTGGATGAAGAAGAAACAAAGTATTGGATGAAGAAGAAACAAAGTATTAATTCGAAGGGCTGGTGATTTGCTGGTTCTGTTGAAGCAAGGTGTGTCTGTCAATCGCCCCATCCATACTCACAACTGGCCACCCACAACACTTGTCACCAAGGCCTCTATCCTCAGTTCCCCTTGGCGAGACAAGTCAAAGACTGCTGGCTAACAACGTCTGAGGGCTTCCAGTGACATGGCAATCATTCCAGATCTGGAAGGGAAATGACCAAGGAGGACCTTCTGGGTTTTTGTCTGTTTCCATGGACGTCAGTCAGGGTTCTTGGATGCAAACAACACAAACTCTGACCAATGGAAGCAGAAGGGGGGTTTAAGAATTTCAGGTACCACAAATCAAGTGGGGTACGCCCCTCTACCACCCCCCCCACCTTTACTACCACCCCCTCCAGTGCTGAATGCTGCTTGCCTCTTGGGTACCCCACCGCCAAGGTGAACGTTGATTGGTCCCTTGGTTTTTGTGCTGTTCGATCAAAATTCGAAGTTCCAAAAGGAGCATATGATTGGCCAATCTGGACCTCACCACCCCCCCCCCCCCCGCCAACCACAGGCATACACCAGATAAACTGCAGGTGCTGTTGCAGACTACTGCAATAAAATGAGTATCACAGTAAAGCCAGTCAAATGAGATTTCTTGTTTCCCAGTGCATATAAAAGTTATGTTCACAGTATACTGTAGTCTATTAAGTGTGCAATAGCATTACACCTAAAAATAAAACAAAGCACATACCTTACTCGAAAACTACTTTATTGCCAAAAAATGCTAACCATCATGTGAGCTCTCACTGAGTTGTAAACAATGATCGCAGATAACTGTAACACATAAAATAGTGGAAAAGTGTGGATATGGCAAGAATTGCCAAACTGCAACACAGAGACATGAAGTAAGCAAACGCTGTTGGAAAAATGGCACCAATAGACAGGCTCGACGAAGGCTTGCCGCAAATCTCCAATGTGTAAAAAGCGTAATATCCACAAAGCATAATATGGCAGAGCACAACAACACAAGGTATGCCGTATCTGTCCCAGTGGGCTCCCACAGTGGTAAAGAGGGTCCTAACTCTCACACGGCGGGGGAGTCCCCCAAGTAGAAAGGAGATGTGCACGCTGGTCAGCCACAGAAAAGTGACGGGTAGCCACTACATCACAACCCGATAGTGTAGCATCTGTGGGCTTTGATAATACATCATTTGTAAAGATGGGTAAAACCTAGAGCCTACAGTCACAGACCCGAGCACTCGAAGCGGGGCAGACTCGTGATGGATGGACATGGGGCTTATTCGAATTCCTGCTCTAAAGGCTGAAAAAATTACCAGCCCAAATTAAATTTTAATCACCGGGCAGCTTCCTGCAACTTCACCCAGAGCCATTTTAGAAGTTGTGGTTGAGTGCCACCGGTGTGCCCTAAAGTTCCTGCTGCCACCACGAATTCAGCCAAGGGGACTTCCGGCTCTTGATCAAGCTTCCATTGCTCTCTTAAGTTCTCCCACCTCCAAAACGCAAGATGACCCCACGCCTTGCTCCTTCTTAGCCCTGGGGTCACTCTGGAACTCCAGGGACACAGCTTCAGACCTTGGCCCCAGCTTCCCAGTAGAAGGGGATGAGCCAGCTCAACCTCTAGTTCACGGCAGCCTGACGGTGGGGTAGGAAGGGACAGAAGCCAGGGTGGGAGGGAAGACCCTTCTCAGCAAATAATGCTGATGTTCAAGGCAATGAACAGGACTGGGATCTACAGAGTGGGGGCAGGAGGGGAGGCCCAGATGGGTAGGGTGCAAGTCACGGCCGATGGACCCGTCCCAAACCAGCAGCAGTGACTCTACCAAAGGACTTGAAAAGGTGCAGCAGTGTCACTCCCAGCCATCTGTTGCACATGTGTGCTTGCACAAGTGCAAGTGCATAAAGGTAGATGTGCAAGGATATTCACTAAAGCATTGTAGACAAACACACACACACACGTGCACACGCACACACACACACACTGAAAATAACTGCCTAGCAGTAATTCAACAAATTCTATACAATCATCCTAAGGGGTATTTGTATATGAATAAAAAATACTGGAAGGGTCACCTAGGACCCGTGGGAATTAGCGAGAAGGGCAACGAAAAACCCTTACTTTTCACTGCGTAGCCTATTTCATTTACATGTTGACTGTGGGTACGCAGCCTCTGCTGTATAATTAGAACCACACATTTAGGGGCGCCTGGGTGGCTCATTCGGTTGAGCGTCCAACTTTGGCTCAGGTCATGATCTCATGGTTCACGAGTTTGAGCCCCACACAGAGCTCTGTGCTGACAGCTCAGAGCCTGGAGCCTGCCTCAGATTCTGTGTCTTCCTCTCTCTCTGCCCTTCCCCTACTCGTGCTCTGTCTCTCTCGGTCTCTCAAAAATAAAAACCTTTAAAAAAATTTTTTTAATGATGTAAAAAAAAAAACACAAGCAAAGCAAAGCAAGAAAAAGGCCGCTATCGAGCAGGCATTAGGGGTCAAGAATTTCCTCCCAGACAAGGGGTGTGGGAAGGCAGGCTTCTCTCAGGTGAGAACACATTTTTGCTTGCAGGCCCAAAGGGATAACCATCTCGGCCCCTATCTTTTCCTTAATGGTCCCCAGAACCAGGTCTGTGCTCAACTCAGGCGGAGACTTACCTTCCGCCTCCTCCGCGGGAATGTGGACAAGATTTGTAAAAAGTGAGTCAGGGAGAGGAACTTTCTGGGCCTCACACCACGGTGGGGGATGGGACGGCCCTCTCTCCCCATGCAAAGGCCCGCTTGGTTTGTAGTTCTGTACTGATGGTGGAGATGTTGGCGGGAACTGGTGTGCGAACTCAACTGACCTCTAGAGCCAGAAAAGTCGTGGCCAGACTTTACTAACTGCTAGGTAGATTGTCTTCTTCTGGGCTGCCGAAAGCAACCCCCCAAAACAGCTCGTATCAGAGCTGGGACAACAAGAAATGGGGAGGAGGGCGAGGATGAGCTTAATAAAGGGCCCTTAAAAGAAAGAAGGAACTTCCCCTAAATTCCTACTGACCCTGGGACACTCTCTCCACACAAAACCTTTAGAAGCCCGGCCACAGATGCCTGCAAGGGAAGCACTGGGATGCGCGAGCCAAAGCCAAGCCGAATGCCTCCGTTCTTCCCACCGCTTCCTGCTGCCCCGGACCTTCCAGGCTGACTTTCCCCGTTTTCCTCAACGCTTCTGAGCTTCTAAGAGCTCACCTCGGTTCATGCGGCACAAGGAAAAGTGAGGGACTGAATCCCTTTCCCCCTGCCCCCACAGCCGACCAGGCAATCTGTAGGGCCCGAACACCAACGTCTGTGGGTCACATACACTTCAGTTTTTATCCCTCCGCTGCAGGGAAGCTCCCAGTTCCGAGCCCTTGGGACGCGGGTGGCTGGAGGAGGGCCAAACTGCTCCAGGCAGGTGGGGAGCCTAAGCCGGTCAAATCCGTCCACTTTAGGGTAGTGACCGCCACATCTGGCTGGGCTGCAGGCCTAGGACCTTCCTCCACTCAGATGCTGACGGTTGCTGCCAGTGTTCCATGGAAGGCCCTCAGCTACCAAGGCAAGATGACCGAGCCCACTCCATCCTCGCACCCACTTATCCGCATCCTTGGGGAGTTCCAGCCCTTTCCGCAGTACTTGAGAAGGGTCCTGCGGTGGGCTTCCCTCGCCCAGGGCTCTTCCCCAGACCCCTGAAGGGGAGGTTCTTTAAACTGTCCCCCAACAGCGTGGGCCGGGACTCGCCCTCATTCCACTTGTCTTTTGAGACCCCCCCCCCGCCCCCCCCCCAGGCCCGCCGGCCGCTGCCTCCAATCCGGCCCTCGGACAGGGGGTAGTGGTGCAAGGCAGACTGGCTTAAAGCGCGGCCGCCCCTATCCCGGCCCCGGGCGCCGGCGGGTCCCCGGCCGCGGAGCCCCAGAGCGGCTGCGCCCCCGGCCCCTATGAGCGCACAAAGCCGGCGGCCGCCGTAACCCTCGGCCCCGCAGCGTTCGGCCGCTGGATCCCGAGCCGGCAGGGGCCCCGGGCGGAGCGGCTCCGCGCGCTGCGCTCCGGCCGCCCAGCGCGGGGAGGACGCGCGGCAGCGCCAGCCTCGGGGCCGCGCTGGTTAGGTAGCAGGGGGGACCGGAAGGATGGCGAGGAAGTAGGAGAGGGTTTCCTGAGATGAAAGATTACTTCCGTCCGGGCTCTGGCCTCTCTCTGGAGCCGGCTCGTTGGGGGCTGGGGAGCGGGGTGCGCGGGGCTCGGGGGCCGCGCCTTGCCACCTGCAGCGCCCGCAGCCGGCGGGACGCGCGCGGCCGGGTCGGGGGGCTAACGCGGGGGGATTCTTGCAGGTGGGACTCGAGGGCATTGCCTAGCGCCCAAGCCATGGTGGCCAAACAGCGGATCCGGATGGCCAACGAGAAGCACAGCAAAAACATCACCCAGAGGGGGAACGTAGCCAAAACCCTGGTAAGGCGGGGGCGGCGCCGGCCGGGCCGAGCGGGGCAGGGCCGGCGGGGGCGGGGCGGGGCCGGCGGGCGGGTGGCGGGCGCGGGGCCCGGCCTCCCCGCTCCCCGCTCCCCGGCCCGGGCCCGGGCCCGGGCCCGCCCCTCCCGCGGGGTCCCGCAGAGTGGGCGCCGAGTGCCGGGCTCTGGGGCGCGGACCTGGCGGAGCCCTGGCGGGCGGCGAGGGCCGGGTCGGTGGTGGCCCCTCAGGGGGTGGCCGCCGGGGCTACCACGGAGGCGCGGGAGAGCCTCCCCAGGAGAGAACTGGGCCTTTGTCTCCGGGAAAAACGGAAAGTCCCATCCTTCAGGAACAGTTAAACCAACTGCGTGACACAGGACCCGGAACCCAGTAGGTGCTAGAACGTTCGATGAATGAATGAGCAGGTAAATGGAGGCCTCCTATCATCACCCCCTTCCAAGCTCCGACTCCTGGCCTCCACCCTCAACAGACACCAGGATAAGGTTTCCCCTCCAGCCTCTTTGTTATGGCGCTGAATAAGTTGGAGGGGCGCAAAGTGCAAAATGAGGTTCAGACCCATGTTTCCCTCCATCCTCCTTTCTCTCCCAATCCTCTTCTCCAGGGAGGCCTCTCGCTACCGGGCTGAAGTTTAAATGCAACATTACTCTTGTTCACCCTGTAAATTCTGACTCATCCTGATGGTATGATCCAGAACTTTGGAGACTAAAGCTTTGTAACTGGACTTTAAAGTAAAATCTGTGCCTTATGCACCAGGGTTAGTTTTAGCAAAGCAGAATGTCTTCAAGAGAAAATGCCAGGTCCGTGATTTTGGACACTCAGAGGCATGCCTGGGATGAGTTGTTGGGCAGTGTTGGTCTCCAAGTCTGTGAGCCAAGATGCCTGGAATCTGTTACCCCAGACACTTAAGTGAAGTCCAGCTGAAGCTTTGGGTTTGGCTGGAAAAGCTCGCAGACCTGATGAGGCACTTCCTTTTAGCCAAAGAAATGATCCTGGTTTGAGTAACTGAGCAAAAAGCTAGAGCTGCAATGATCACACCAGAATTCTTGCAAAACTGAGTAGTACCACGGCAGAGAAATCTTAGGATCAAAGTCTGTTCTACTCAGAGCTTTATCCACAGTCCCAGGCTTAACTTATGCTGGAAATTCTCTCATTGGGAGTTAGATCATTTAGTTGTGACTGAACAGTAACATGCTAATATACCATAGAATTGGAACCATTTTTCACATAGATCTATTTTTCCTATTTCTTTTTACTCAGAAAAACAAACCTTGCTGTCCAAATTGACCTTGAGAAACAAATTTTAATCGGTGTTAAAGCACTTAGGGTTTTATATCCCTAGGAGGTCACTTCTTCCTAGATATCATACAGACTAGCTGAGGTACTGAAAATCTCCATTTGTGTGGTTCTTTTGAATGAACTAAGAAACTACAGAACTAACAGTTATGAACTAAACTCAGTTGACAACATATCCCACTGCAAAAGTAGCAACACGGTAACTGATTTGCAAAGCTAAGTTATCCATCCCGGCTTGGTGAACTCAAGGTCAGCCACCTTTAGCTTTTCAAGACCATTAAAAGGTGTTTGAGACCTGGGGGAGGGGAGAGGGGGAGTTAGTGGCTTCAAAATAAGAAAAGAAAATTTAAAAATTGGAGGAAAATATTTAAATATCTAGGAAATGTAGTTACTCTCATTTCAACTCAACTCAACTTTCAAAGCTACATTAGGACGAATGTTTAATCTATGGTGTGAGTGAATTTTAATAGGTTCGGATATACCATGGCTTGGGGCCCTTCAGAAGTGCCTGGTACCTGTGAGGATGTTCAAACGGCCCTACTACATTTGTAATGAAAGGCTCCCAAACCAAGCCATGATGTATGTTTATTTTCAGTTGGCTAGGAGAGCCTTTTGGTTAACTTTATTGTAAATAGGCCAGCATCCAAAAAGAAAACCAAAGTACTTTAAGCCCTAAATCTCATTTTCCTAATTACAGGTCAAACCCAATTATACTTTGAAAGAAGTAACTTGCAAGAGATAACTTGTTTGGGAGGAAATTGGGAACATATGAACAGATTCGAACTAAAAAGTCAGCATAAGCAGTCAGAAATAAACCCCTTCAATTGTATGCAGATGCTTCAGTATTTCATTAGCTAATAGCTATGGAGTAAATCGATATTATTCTCCCAGATAGCAGATATATCCAAAAAACAAAGAAGTAATCATTTTGTGATTATACGGTAGTAACTTCTCCAGAATGAAGGGGATTTAAAGTTCAGAGTTCTGAGTTACCCTGCTAGTATATAATCATGGGGGGAACGAGCCCCTGACATTATGAGGGAAGTAACATACTCCTATTTGAAATGAACCATGTCATTTGCAAGATTCTGCTGCTTTTCTTACCTTTACCAGCGATAGATTCAGGCTTAGGTGAATTGCCCCAAAGGGATTGTGCTGGGTACCGCTTCCAAAACAGGAATTCAGAGCTCTCAAAAAAAAAGGATATATTGGTGTTCTTGAGCTCTGAAAGTCCCCAGATCATATCGAGTCACTGGAAAATGCCATCAAACAGATTTTTGTATTACATAGTCCAAGCTCTGCACGTTGTTAATTTGTGTTTTTCTGCAAAGGAAAAATAATGGACTCCACTGCTATCTGCACCAGGCCAGTAATTCATTTACAGGCTCCTGAATTCACTTGTTGGCTTTGCTGGAGATCAATGAGCTTTTTATACAGCGTTAGTGGGATGACAGCAACAGAACTGGTTTCTGGTCAACCGTGACAGATGGGTTAGGAAGTTAGTGAAAGAGGGTGGGGACGGGGTGAGTGCCGCACTCTGTTCAGGTAACTTTATTTGATATCTCTGTTATTTACGTGATCTGGCCTTGACCTGGCGTTAGGTGCCAAAGAATGACACAGTGACAACACTGGTTCAAGTTATCTTACGCAGTTATGTAAGACTGATTTTGTCCTTGTCTGGTCAAGAGCGGGCACCTATTCCCTTGCAGTGCGATTTGTTTGTGCAGGCGTGGTGGTGGAAACAAGCTCGTCGAGGACAGAGAATTGAAGGGTTTTAATCCTTGGAGTCTGCCTGCCACTAACACTTTAATCTCTACTCTGGTATGGAGAGAGTCAGGGATAACCCTATCACCAATTAGGAAGTATTTACAAAAAAGGTAGTATCCTTCCTAGATCCCGTCTTTACTCTGCTTGACCTAAGAAGCCATATTTAATGACGTTTGTGTGCTTATTCATTCTTCAGTGAACGCTTATTGAGCACCTACTATGTTTAAGTCCTGTGCCAGGCATTGCTATATACGTTGACACGTGAAAGAGACACAGTGCCTGCCCTGGTAGGGTAGGGTCCAGTGGAGAGACAGACAGTAGACACGTTATCATGAGAATAAACATGAGATACAAACTGGGATAAATGCTGTGAAGAAAACATACATGGCGATTTAAGTGGTAAGGGAACCCACTTGAGGTAGAAGAGAGAAGGCTGTCTCAGAAAGTAACAGGTAAGCTGAGAACCGAAAAATTGTTGCCTTATTTATAATAAAATGAATTCTTGTATTGACATGGGTAACAGCCTATTTCTGGCTCACACACGTGAGGGAATGTTAGTGAGTTATTTTCCTCACTCTAACATCTCCCTTTTTATTGGAGAAGATCGCTATTTTTTTGGATGCCTCTCTCAAAAAAAAAAAAGTTTTTCCTTGATCGATTTGATTTTTTTAAATGTTTACTTATTCATGAGAGAGTGAGAGACAGAGTGCGAGAAGGGGAGGGGCAGACGGAGAGGGAGACACAGAATCTGAAGCAGGCTCCAGGCTCTGAGCTGTCAGCACAGAGCTCGACGCGGGGCTCGAACCCAAAAACCGTAAGATCGTGACCAAGCTGAAGTTCTACGCTTAAATGACTGAGCCACCCAGACACCCCCATCGGTTTGATTTTAAGGACCAAGCCATACCTGCAAATAGACCTAGAGGGGTTGTGGATGGTTGTTCTTATTACGTCTGTGTTTTTAGTTTGAGGGGAGCAGGAGGTGTGCAGGGACTGGGTTCATGTGGGCACAGTAGTGCCATTCTGCTCCCCAGGGAAGGAAGAGATTTCTTCAAAGTGTAAGCTTCATTTGGGTTGAGGAACTTTTCTCATTACAAAATGCTGCTTCCTTTGCATACGCGCTCACCGTTGCTGTGGTGCTTCCGCCATTCTGAGAATTTCCACAGCACTCACCTTCCCCATGTTCTTGGCGTGTGGAAGGTTTTGAGAAAATGGCTGTTCTGTGACCTTATTTGGAATCCACAGATTCGGGAATTTAAGATGATTCTGTTAGTGGAAACCACCCAGGCTCTGTAATGAGGCAAGTCTAAATTTGAATCCCAGCCCTTGATCAAATTCACAAACTCTGGGTGTCAGTTTCCCAACCACAAAATGGAGTTGATAACACTTGCCTGGCATGGAGTTGTGAGTGGTGGAAAGAGTGGTTGTAGATTGCCTAGGATAGAGCCTGGCATCCAGTGTGCCTTCAACAAATGGAAGCAATTATTAGGACTCTCATTTGGGACTCCCAAATCACTGTATCAGTTGGGACTTATACCCCATCTGTCCCTAGAATACTTAAGGGTGCCAAGTGCGCTGAGTTATAAGAGTATAAATAAGGTTATTGGTTAATTTTTTTCACACCTATCTGGATCCTTCACAATTGGCTTTATTCAGCTATTCCCTGCCCATTGGGCATTGAGAATGGATCCATCTCACCCATCGTGGTATTCCCAATCTTTAGTAGGGTCTAGTAGTACCCCACAAATGTTTCCTGAATGAATGAACCTAATCTTACTTTACCCCATTCCCTTTCAGAGGCCGCAAGAAGAGAAATATCCTGTGGGACCATGGCTGTTGGCACTGTTTGTTTTTGTTGTCTGTGGCTCAGGTATGGGTTTTTCGCTGACTTCATAGACCATGCTGTCCTCTGTCCTTCAAAAACACAGGTTTTATTCACAAGAAAATAGACAAAAAAAAAAAAAAGTATATACACACACACACACACACACACACACACACACACACATTGTTCTGGGATTCAAGTTAATCTCTGCCTGAAGCCTTCATCTTAATGGGTTTTGATTTGGTCTCTAGTCCAGTAGAGCAAATATGAGTAGAGACAAAATTGATATCCTATCAAATCATAATCATAAAATGATTACACTGAGCAATTAAACTGGCTGTTTACACTTTAGAGTTCAGTAAAACACAGCCTAAAAAGGGCATTTAGAACAGAAAGTGGAACACCTGTCTGTCTACCCAAGGTAGATCCAGATTGCAGAGAAAGGGAGAGGCTTTATGCCTTTCTCAGAGGAAACTCTACAGAACTCATAAATAGAACTGAGCCTTTGACCTGAGCCTCAAGGTACAGTCACCTCACACTGAAAGGTGGCCAAGTTCAGAGAGCTTTGCTTACACTCACGTGCAAACATGTGCGCACACAGGGGAGGCTTGAGCAAAGGATCATGCAGTTGTCTCTAGTTGAATTTGGTTACTGGGAGTCTTGTAATTCCTGGTCCCCATGGGTTGGGTCTCTAAGATAGTGGTAAGTGAGGAATAGTGGGGCTACTTCTAACAAGGCAGGCCTTCCGAGGTTCCCGAGATCTCTCACTCGAAGAAGCAAAACTGCGCACCCCATTCCCAAGGATGTGACTCGAAGGGAATATTTTACCCAATACAGGGAATCCCTCTTCTTTAACAGAGTTTAGCCAACCTCTACTGGAATACTTCTGAGGGTGGAGGGCTCACTTCTTCAAAACGCCTATCCCATTTCTGTACAGCTCTAGTTATGTTAAAGACCTCTTGCACCTTTTGAACTACACTGAACTATCTTTTCAGTAGTTCAGGTGCGAACTCCTAAAACCACAAGGCATGGACTCATTCTCTTCTGAACATCTTGAATCATCTTGACTCTTCGGATATTTTAAAGATGAGTTTAAATTCCGCAAACTACTTCTCTCAACTTCTCCCTACTTCTCTCAACCTAGCCTCAAAAGATGTGGTTTCTAGACCCCTCTTCTGGGTACACTCCATGAGTGTCTTAAAGTATACAACATTTGCAGCTGTAGAAGTTGGTCTAGAAGGGGTGTGACTGCTACAGAGGCATTAGGATTGCCACTGCCCTTGATCCCATCACTCTGCTTCTATTAATGTGACCCAAGCTTCAGTTTATTTTCAGCAGTCACAGCACATCCTAGACTCACATCGAGCTAAAGGATAGCCTGGCCCCTCCAAACTCTCCTTAACATAAGTGCTCTACAAGCTTCAGAGAAGCATGTACATACCTCCCCCCAATCCAGAGCTGTCCCTTACCCCATCACACGTTGTTTATTTTGTTCATGACCCTCATCAACGTATGACATTATTTACTTTGCTTCTTTATTATATATTTCCCACTGCTGGGACATAAGCTCAGGGAAGGGAATGTTTATTTTCCACTAAACCGGTAGATTCTTACAAGTATTTAGCATATAGCGAGTGCTCAGTGTGGTTGGCTGAATGGATTCACGGATGGGTGGATGGATGAGTACAGCAAGATGTTCCCCATACTATAGATATCCAGCTGACTTTCTTGAGACCTAATATAAAGCTTCATGAATATTTCTATTAAAATTTTATTGTTGGTTGTCAGTTGTCTTTTTATAGCATAGCCACAAAGTCTAGAAATACAGAAGAACATACATAGTAAATGGCTTGCCGAAATTGCATTATCATGTACGATATGGTCAGTGACATATGATATGGTCAGCGTATCGCTTTCATCAGCGATGCGTAGTTCAGAACGCTGTACAAAATTCCGAGGAATATGGTGCATGAATGCAGCATTTCCATCACTGCCTGCATATTCGTCTGCCGTGCGTTGCCTCAGATGATTGGTCTCTGATTTTCACCCAAAAACAAAACGAACAAAAAACCATGTGCCTTTAGCAAGCCATACAAAAATCAAGAAAAATAAATCTATGTGAAAAGGTGATCTGCCCTTTCAGGCCTTATGGCCAGCCTGTAGATTGTTAGATCTTGAACCTTGAGCCTCCTATCTAATCATCTTTCTTTGCCAGCTTCATAGTCTCGGAAAGTATACTGTACCTCCAAGTCACTGATAAAGTCTAGACTTGGAGAAGCCCATGGAACACAATTCGAGACAACTCCCTCCAGGTTGACTTTGAACCTCTCTGCAAAACTTGTACAAACAATCGTTGTGTCTTGGGGGCTTGGCGGGGTCCGCTGTGTGCCTGGCACTGTGCCAGGCTTTGGAACAACCACTTTCAGGAGGCTGCAGGCAACGGGAGAGGCAGATAAGGAAGCTGTCAGTTGTACCTAGGGCAAGAGTTCTATGATAGCAGAGTGCCCAGAGTGCTTGGTGGGCACGGATAAGGGACTGTGTTAGCCTGCTCAGGCTGCTATAACAAAATACCACGGGCTAGGTGGCTTAGAAGTAGCAGAAATTTACTGCTCACAGTTCTGGAGGTTGGAAATCAGATTAGGGTGCCAGCCTGGTCTGGTGAGGACCCTTTTTCCGGTCGCAGACCTCTCCTCATATCTTCATATTGTATCCTCACATGGCAGAAAGGGTAGGGAGCTCTGTGGGGTCTCTTTTATAAGAGCACTGATCCCATTCATGAGGTCTCCACCCTCATGACCTAATCAGCTCCCAAAGCTCCCACCTTCTACCACCATCACATTGGACATCAGGATTCCAGCACGTGGATATGGGAGAACACAATCAGACCATAGTGGGGACTTCTCAGTCATACTGAGCAGAAGAGAAAGCTTCCCAGAGGAGGTGCCATTTGTGGTGAGTTTTGAAGGACAAACAGCCAGACAAAGGAAAGGTCGTTCCACATGAGAGATTACTACGTGACAAAGGCACATAGACTTGAGATAGCGGCCGGGCTCAAGAATGGCCAAAGCCCAGTGGCAAGGACCTGTGAGTCATCACGCAGCCCGTGTTGTCAGGGACTACAAAGGTACAGAGCCAGTATTGTTTTCTTTTTTGGCGTCCAGATACATATTAACCGGTGCCCTCCCCAGTCTGCACCGTGAGGTAGCACATGGAGGGGGTTAAGTCGATAAAGTGATTTGGTCTGTTTTTCTCAAACCGGTGTTAGTTCTCAATATCCACCCTTTTCAAAGGGCTTGAAAACCTTCCCTAAGTTACACTTTAATTAAAATCTTGCCAGGCTATCCGTCTATATAGTAGGAACTGTATCTCCTCCCCCCGCCCCCCCCCCAACTTCCGGGTAAATTGGGACATCTGCTGACAGCAGTCTCTTGGAACCCTCCCAGTCTCCATTCGTTTTCTCAGGGATCAGGTACATTGGCTCTGTTATCCTTTCTGGGATGGGAGATCTATCAGGGGGCTGGAATGGGAGCCCGCAGGGCCCAGAGACGTGGATTTAAAGTGGCTAAGAGGACACAGCACTTACTAGCATGCCACACCCCCCCTGTCTTCACAGCCTGTTCTCTCCCGGTGTCGCTTCTTTAAATCCTTGTCGTCAAGACCGCGTTGCTTTTATGGAGAGGCTAGTTAGGAGTTGGTTAACATGTTACCATGATCCCTAAGTAATGGGCTTCATCTCTTTTTTAATCGTAACTAAAAATAATCCACTAACCCACCTTTAATTTTTTCTTTTTTTTTTTTTTTTGCTAACTTACCTTTTTTTTTTTTTTTTCCCCTGCAAGCCTCAGCTCAAGTCAGGCACTGTTCTCACAGAAATGTGTCACTCTTCTCAGCTTGTCCTTGGTGCTGTGCCCTTCCTTCTATCTTTGTACGTGTGCTTTTCTAAGCCAAACATGTCATGAAAAACACAATAACTCCTTTAGGTCTGTCCCGGTTGCCACCTCGCTGGGATTAGTCACGATTCAGTTCGTCTTGCAGAGCCTACTGCCCTTCTTGAGTTTCTCCTCCTTCAGGTTGTGGGGCCAGTGTCTTCTCTATATTTAAGAGAGTGTCATGTCCTAACAGCTAGCCATGCCGTCTGTGGGTTCCTCTGCCTCATGTCACGAGCCTTCCTGGTGAGAGGATGACGGAAGCCTCGTGTCACTATTCTCTCTGAGGCCAGGTGGCTGGCGGCTCATATGTTGTATATTTTTATACAGACGGGGAAAATATGAAAGCTTCCAATATTAACGAAGGTGCTGATCAATGATCTGATTCTCTTGAAAGACAACGCTCCCATCACCTCACTCTGTTGACCCACTCTTCCCATGATGATTGGTTGGGCAAAGTGCTCTTTTTAGAAATAGTGTCCGTGTACCTAGGATAGGTAAATATTTGGGTCAGGCAAGTAATAAGGAATGCACATCGTATCCGTTCTCCTGGCGAGATTGTGGGAAAGGATCAGGACCGGGGAAACGTTGGCATTTAGGCTCATGCACTCTTATTGGCCACTTCGTGTGGAAACAAAACAAGTTAACGAACCTCCAAGAGGTCACAGGACCCCTTAACTATATGGGGAGTGATGTGTCACAGCAGTCTTGACCCCTTGCTTCTTGGCTTCTTCCCTGTGGCCTTCCTCATTCTCCACACATGCCTTTAATGCCTGCGGTGCTGATAAGAACAAGATAACAAAAAAGAAGGGAGAAGAACCAGGAGAGCAGCAAGGGTACAGAACGCAGAGGCCCCTGGCGCAAACATGCACCCAGGGAACACTCACCCCCTCATCAGGAAATCAGATAAGAGCACCAGACCTCCTGGGGCTGCCCTGAAGCCCCCAAGATGTGAGTCCAGCCCAGGTACACGGTGGTAGCCTCTAATACATTACCCCGTTGACATGCAGTTGGAAGGAGGCTATCTAAATGCACCCCTCTTCAGAGTAAGTAAATTTCCACTCTCCATGATTGCAAAAGGGCTCTTAGGCAAGACGCTTCTTTGAAGCCTGACCGGTTGGCAGGAACAGGATGAGAGATGAAGAGGCCTCGGAGAGGAGGGTAGTTCTGGAATCTGCCAGAGGTAGGTTCAAAGCCTAAGATTCACTGTCAGCTGGACAGCCTTGGACACGTTATTTACTCTCTGTATCGATTTCCTTATTGATCAACTAGGGATAAGAGTAGCCCCTCCAAAGGGCATTGACTGGCTCCGGGGATATTAAGCGCTGGCCCACAGCTCGACACCTGCAGCCTCAGTCACTACCACCATCCCCATCAGCGTAGCCCCGATAGTGGCACCGTGGGTGGGAGAGACTGGTGTGCCATGGGGGGGCTCAGGTTTCCATTTGCTTTACATCTTTCCCGGCTGGGCCTTCCGTGGGCAGCCCATGAGCAAGGCTCAGCCACTCACATGGGTCTCGCTCTTCAACGGTAGGCCCGGCCTCTTCGCTCCAAGGATGAGTGTCTGCAATTTGATAACATTCCATTCCGAGGGTGTGAGCCTATCTTTCCATGATAAAGCTTCAAAATCTTCCCGACCTCCCCACTCAGGGGAAAGGAGGAACCCACCTACAGACTAAAATCAACAAACGGGTTTGTAGTTTACGTCGATATCAGAAATATCTATTTCTGATATGTCGACCTGAATACACCGCTGTTTTGCTATAAAAGTTCTCTTGGTGAGATACAAAAGCTCTGGGAACAGTACGTTCTTTTGAGACACAGTATTATCCAGATAGAGGACATCTCAGGGCCATATGGTTCTTTGTTTTGTATAATTTGGTAACTAGCTGTATTGTTAGTATATACATCCTATCAGAAATCTGAAACCTGTTTCTCAGAAAGCCTGTTACGAGAAAACGTCATATGAGGTTTATGTTATGAGTTATGAGTGTCCTCAGATAATTATTCCAAACTTTTCTTGTTCAAGTCTTGCTTGGCCTGGGACTTTGTTTTGCTTGGGCCTTTTTAACTGGTTACATTTGTCTTTACTTGATTTCCTAGGGCCCCAGATCCACACTGAAGCCTTAAGGATTCAAGCATCCCGCCCCCCGCCCAGCCCCCCTTAGAGACTCTGCTGTGTTTTTCTTCTCTTTTTATAAAAACACTGTCTTCCATTTCTGCAGGCAGTGGGGCCTCTTTCCAGATAAGCACCTCATCCTGTCTCTCCTGGCCCTTGGTTTCAAACCTGCCTCTTTGAGAACCGTGTGATAGCTTCTGAAGAGTGCTGGTTTTTATCTCGAGACTCAGAGACAAGCGTGACCCAGAATGTCTGTCTGAGGCGGCAAAGATGCCGTCGCTCAGACCGGCCCGCCGCTATCTCTGGGAGACACTTGCAGTCCTGATGCACTGCCCCAGACCATGAATGAAGCCAGTCACCCTGCTGTAACCCTGGATTTTCCTCTGCTTTTGTCCTCAGCTCCTTTAAGAGTTTTCTAGACAAGGATTCTGAGGCCACGCCCAAGCTCCAGGGGAAAGTGTGCTGCAATTGATTAACAATGTCCATCCTAAACCTGGTGTGGACAGCGGGGTCCCGTGCTCCCCCTTGCCATCCCTGGCCTTTCCGTGATGGGAGTGCCACGGGGTTCACAGGACAACTGTCTTCCGCATTCCCAGCTTTCCTCTTTGACCAGAATGCCCCCTGGACTCCACGAGATTGATTAGGTCTTTTCCTTAACACGTTCGTTGTCCAGACAATCGGCCTGTTTAGTCAGCATATACGCGCCTCTTGTGATCCTGTAGCATGATTTCCCTTCTCCGAGCCCCGTGTGAAACTGCACGGTGACAGATGGCAGCGGCCCGAGACCAGGCTCTTTGCAACCTGCTTGTCCCCTCCCCTGTCCTTACCCCTCACTGAGGTTTCTACTGGGATTAATGGAGTCCCCGTTTAATTCCTATTATCCCTTGATTCCCAGAGGGGAACTCTCACACATCAGCCGTGCCCCAGCTCCCTCCCTCAGACCGTTTCTCCCTCATGGATTCCTAATTTCAATTTTATTTCTCTCTCTCTGGCCAAGCCTGATATTCATTTCCTAATTAGGGATTATGAGAATTTTAATGGTTACTGGAGCCTGAGCATTCTTGAAACTGATGAGCTTATATCCCCCATCAAAGGGGAACCTCTCGGGTAATGGGATTAACGAGTGGCTGTTATTTCCTTCAGACTCTTCTATTTCCCCGTGTGAGCGTATATGACTTTTATAATATAGAGAAATACAGAAAACCTTTATAATCTAGAAAAAGTTAAGTGTATTTTAAGAAGAAAACATCTTGACTAGTGGTTTTTAGCCTGTTTTTAACAAGCAGCCAAACTCTGTTCATATCTTAGGAACAAATGAAAGAGCAGCTGTTCTGGTGGAAGTGGGATCTGTGAGTGTGTGTGAGTGTGTGTGTGTGTGTGTGTGTGTGTGTGAGAGAGAGAGAGTGAGTGTGTGTGTGTGTGTGTGTGTGTGAGTAGGCGTGTGTGTGCATTTGTGGGTGTGCATATGTGTGAGTGTGTACATATTTGTGTGTGTTTACATTTGTGAGTGCGCTTGAGAGTGTGAGCGGATGTGCGTTTGTGTGTGTGTATGTGTTTGCGAGTGTGTGTCTTTGTCTGTGTTTGTGTAGGGGGTACCTCCGGTGTTGCTGGATATTCTGGGTTTTTTCCATCCCCGGACAGGAACAGACATCTGGACCCTCTTTGCCCATCAAATAGGAAGCTGCGTCTGGCCCGGAGCTGGCCTCTGTCATGACAGAGCTCATGCCTCTGAGCAAACGGCCTGCTAGGTTTATTTGGCACATGAGTTGTGAGTAGTCACACTGTTTTCTGGGCAGGGACATTGCTTTCGTCTGTCGGTTAAGGGGCTGTAGGCTCCCGTATCCCCCAGGGAATCTGCCTGTGGACACAGGGGAGGTGGGAGAGATAGCATGTCATAGACCAGGGCATTTTTCAGGACAGCCTATTCAGAACGGATATGAAGAAGTGATTCCCTGAGATGTTCTTGGCTGGGCCTGAATCCCTCCCATTCCCCAGTCTCATGTTTCAGGTGGTCCAAGGATCTCCCTGTACAGAAGGCCTCTCCATTTCTGGAAGGGCCAACACCCCTCTCCTTCCTAGGACCTACTGTTTCTGCTGAGAACAGTGTGGAGGAGGGAAAGGATCAAGCCACGTGTGTGCCAGCTCCAGGGCCAGCCTCCCTGGGTTTGAAACCCAGCTCTGCCACCTACTAGCCATGTGGCCTTATCCAGCTTACGCCCGTTCTAAGCCTTGGTTCTCCCATTCTTAGAAGACTTGAGAATGGTCCCTAACTCCTAGGACCTTGGGAGTTGATTGTTAGTCATTATATTCATGGCCCTTAGTCACGCTCTCTCCCCACATCTCAGCCTCCCAGGCAAGGTTCTGACCAAGACTCTGAATGCTCACAGAGAAAGAAAGATAACATTTGGATCTTCCTAGTGATTTTGCTTTATGGTGGTAAGAAAACTTGTAGGGGGGAGCATACTAGCTCTGAGATCCTGAGGAAGCTGTGGTGATGTCAGCCAGAGGTCGGTGGGGTCACCTCTGTAGGGGCAGCGGGAGCCTCCTCTCTATTTCTAGAAAGAATTCTTTATATAAACTAGCTAATAGGGATGAGCAGGACCTGTTCATACAACTGTCTTGGCTACTTACTATACACGTATATTTTCTCTTCTCGTCACATAATCCCTACGAAGGAGCTATGGTACTCGTTTTTCCAGATCGTAAAACTGAGGCTCCTAGAGGAAATCAGCTAGCATCGCACAGCTAAAGAGTGAGAGAGCCAGTACCCAAACCTGAACTTGAAACCCTATTACACTGCCTTCCCTCCCTCTTACCACTTCTCCCAAAAGTACTACCAAGCAGAAGGTTTCCACCCACCTTAGGCCTTCAGCATGTGACCATGTATCGAAAAGAATTCCTGTTAAAACATCTCCTACTTTCCCTGCCAGAAAAGGTGCGTTGTCCAGAGGTTCCACGTATACAGCCATCCTGGGTCTGCTCCCAGATGGATAAAGCCTTGACCCAGCCGTGGGCTGCTTGTTGACTGGGCCACCGGGGCACCCGACCTCCTTACCCTTTTCTGGACCTTGCTCCAGGACAGATTTGAATTCACCATGTCTACAGGTCGACCCAAAACACTGGCCTTTCCTGGAGACCGCCAGAACTGTCTCGAAATTGTGACACCCAAAGTGGCTGTCACTCCCCTGAGACTGACAAGCAGGATGTTTGAGGAGCTGGGCAGCCTTGGAGAAGGTCTTCTATTTCACCACGAAGGGAAGACTGAGGACATGCCTCTGCCGAGAAACTCCTGCCTCGAGACCTGACATGGACACTCTGGAAAAGATGTCTCCTCAGCCACTGGCTCCCTCAAGGTGACCTGCATCCTCCCTTGTTCCATGCCCTGTACCCTGTGCCTCATGGAGCATTTGGGTTTGTGTCTGGTCTGCGGCTCGAAGAGCGTTTCTGCTGTCTGCCATTTTACTGTGGGTAAAGGGCATCACGCTCTTTGCTAACGTCCCTTCTCTTCACAGTGCCTTTCTGCCCTCTATCCCAGGCACCTCTGTCTTTCCCCTCGTCTCCATCTCTGGAGACGCTACCAGGAAATGCTACCGGAAATAGCATCATGCCTTCGACTCCCTTTGTGCTGATTCTTCCTGAGAGCTTAACCCGCCTTTGCGACGTCTCCTTTCTTGACGTTTCTACTTGTCTCTCACAGGACCTATGCTTTTTCCTACCCACTTTTTCATTTTTTAAATGAAAAATAATCAAAATGATGTGATTTCTAGAGTGGTCTTGTTCTCAATGGTATTCCTGTGGCCTCTCTCAATCTCTCTTCTCAGCAACTCTCTTGAGCTCGCTTATCATCAACCTTATTTTCAATAAAAGTGGCCTTCTGAAGCTTCCTGTTATCTTGCAGGCAACTCCGGCAGCCTCCCACTCTCTAGCTGTCTCCCTTCTGTCACCCCTGTGTCCTGGCGCTCCCAGTTAGCCGAGGTAGGTCTATCTCCAGGGTAAGAGTGGGCTGGGATGACACAGTCCCAGGCCTTAAGGAGTTTATGGTCTTTCATGACTTTCCTTCCCCGCCAAAGACCGAGCTCTTGCAACATCGGAATCTAAAAGCAGTTATTTGATGTTGTTTCTTGGTTCGCAAAATAATTCTCTGAGGTTTATAATATGTGTTTTCCTCCATGCTCTTTGCAATTATTCACCTTTCATTTTCCTCCAAGAAATATTTACTGAGGACCTGCTACGTGCCTGGTGCTGAGCTAAGCCCAGGGTGGTCATGAGCAAAATCATCCACGGTCCCTGCTGTCCTGGAGCCTACAGTCTGATGGGGAAGCAACATAAGTTCACCAAGTAGTCATGTTGAAACCTGCGCGATTTCAGTCATGAAAGTGGAGGAGAGACATGTAAAGCTGTGAAAGCATATAAGGCAAAAGGCTGGGCAAGTGGTTCTCAAAGTGTGGTCCCTGGACCAGCAGCCTCAGCATCACCGGTAACCCAGTTAGAAATACACATTCTCAGGGCACCTGGGTGGTTCAGTCAGGTAGGCATCCTGCTCTTGATCTCAGCTCAGGTCTTAATCTCAGGGTCCTGAGTTCAAGCCCCACCGTGGGCTCCCCCCTGGGCATGAAGCCTACTTAAAAAGAAATACACATTTTCATTTCCCACTCTAGACCCACTGGATTAGAAACTCTGGAGGTGGGGCCCAGCCCCTGTTTTCATACATCCTCAGGAGACTACCATACACACGCAGGTTTGAGAACTCTTGCCTCAGATGGTCAAAGAAAGCTTCTCTGCAGAAATAACTTCTGGATTATAAAGGAAAACTAGGCAATAGGGTAGGGCGGGAGAAGTATTTCGTACAGAAAGAGTGGCATATGGAAAAGCCCTGTAGTAAGAGCAGAGAGTTTTGAAAACATGAGGGATTAGCCCAGGAGAGAAGAGTAATATAAGATACGTCTGGACAGGTTGATAGGACCAGGATATATAGGTCATGGAGGCCACATCAAGGATTGGGCAATAGGAAGCTTTTTGATTTGCTTGAAACACAGGGATGACACAATCTTACTTGTTTTCATTTAAAGAATAAATCTAGCTACGGTATGGAGCAAATATTGCAGAAGAGCAAGGGTAGACCAGTTGGAGGTCATGGCAGGGGTCTGGGGAAAGATGGCGGTAACTTGCACGAAGGTGGTTTCTGGAGGGACGGGGAGAAAGGCGCATAATCACAAGATTCTTAAAGTCCACAGGTGTTGGTAATCGGTTGGCAGTGCCGAGGATGACTCTTGTGTTTTGAGTTTATATGCAAGATGGAGGGTAACGAGGCCAAGTTCGGCAGTGGGAAGGGATCCTGAGAAGGTCCTGTTGAGTTTGAAGCGTCTTTGAGCCACCTACGTGTAGATATCAATTCAATGATGGAAGGTGTGGGTCTGGAGCTCTGGGAAGTCA
The DNA here is from genome assembly GCF_018350195.1 of Panthera tigris. Taxonomy (NCBI): domain Eukaryota; kingdom Metazoa; phylum Chordata; class Mammalia; order Carnivora; family Felidae; genus Panthera; species Panthera tigris. Next base: position 26,069,482 of record NC_056660.1, on the reverse strand, counting down.
GGGCTGGCAATACACATAGGTGAGTCAGCAAAAGCTAAGGGCCAACTAAAATTGTGGGGCAGGGTGAAGTCACCCGGGGAAGTGAGAATGTGAGACATGAGTGAGAACAGAAGAAAGCCCGAGTGCTCACTGAGAGGTGTCATTATTCTTGTTTATTGGTCAGATGGAGTTAGGATGACCCCTGTAAAACCCATTTAGTGTAAAGAGCCAAAGAGAAGGAAACTAGAAAACCAGGGAAATATAGTGTCACAGAGGCCAAGGGATGAGAGGGTATAGGAGGGAGTGGTCAACAATGGTGAGTCAGGAAGTCAGGCAGGAGGTAGCTGGAAACTGCCCATTGGATTAAGTGACATGGAAGGCGCTTTGTGTCCCTAGCAAGAGATATTTTCGGTGGAGTGAAGAGAGCAGGAGCTAGAATAAAGTGGATTGAGGTGGGAATTGAAAGCAAGGAAATGGAGAAAGTGAGTATAGACAGTTTTTTAGAAATGGTTGCAAAGTGGAAGAGAGGGCACCTGTTGGTAGCAGATGTGGACTCGGGAGGATTGTTCCGGTTCATTTGATTGTTGAGTGTGAATGTTTCTTGTGTGCTAAAGCCTGAGGATTTCGTTGGAAGGGGATGGTTAAATAAAAGAGAGATGTGACCATCCGAGGTCACCAAAGATCAGGATGCCAAACAGGTTGGAGAGGGCAGGGGCCCGGGGATTCTGTAGCTCCTGCGCTAGCCTGGATTTTTCTGAACCCCAGTGACTTGCCCGAGGCCAGATGCCCTGACCTGGAATGTCTGCCTGTCCCTCCTTTCCTTGGCATCTCTCTTCCCTGCTGTCTGGCTTACCCACGGCCCCTTTCCTACAGCCTGCTCAGCTGTTTTCTCAGCTTTGTTCACCCACTGTTAAGTTATTAACTTGTCAGGGTCCAGACTCCCCACTTCCTTTCCCACTTTGAACCCACTGTTGGCTCCCTTCCTGGTCGCTGCCTCGGGAAGCCAGCACGTGGAAAGCCAGGGTGACTCTGCGGGTCATTACTGGCAGGCACAGAGACGTACAATTAACGTAATTGCTCTAGAATGTTGAAGGCTTCTTAAAGACATTGATACAACTGAAAAAGGAATAATAAACGCAACCCACTCTCCCTTATCTCAAAGGTGAAGGCAAATGGTGAACTTAAAACAGACTTTATTCAAAGTAATTTCTCCAACCAGGTTCCATTTTAAAGAGTCACCTGTACACCTGTTAAGGACCATCAGATTTTTACATTTAATTCACGGATTCAGTAGGGTCAAGAGTGATCTTTAATTAGTTCTTAAAGCAGACTTAGGAACTGGTAAGTTGCTTTACCAGAAGTGTTGCTACTCCGAAACAAAAAAAAATCTCATCTAAGACTCTTTAGAGAAATTTGCAACCGTTCCGAAAAGAGAATTGAGTGGCTTTATCATTACCAAGCACTTTTGAAGTCATGAATTAACTTAATGGGGCATGATGGACCTAAGGCACAGACTGTTTCCTACTTGTTGACCTACTTTCCGCTGATAACGATGTCCTGTCTAAGGCTAAAATGAAGGGAGAAATAACATTTTTGAGCATTTTATTATGGGCAGATTTTTTTTTGCTTCTATCATGATCTTCATTCCTTGCCATCCTCTGAGATGCACATTATCTACAGCTTTACCAGTAGAGAAAGCAGGGCTCCGGAACTGTGTGGGAGTTTCCCGAAGTTCACACCACTAGGGAGAGGCAGGTAGCACTTGGTACTTGAGCTCTGGTCTCGCGCTCACGCACGGAGAAGCAGCGGTCATGACCGGAGAGATGGTAACAATAGCAGTACCTCCCACGCATTGAGCCCTCAGTGTAGGCAGAGCCTTCCTACGTGTTGTTATCGTTTAATCCCTATGACAGCACCGCAAGCACCATGGTTCTCATTTCACCCAAAAGGAGGCGGTCTGGAAAACGTTAACTAATCCGTCCGGTGAAGAACTGGAATTCAGACCTAGTTCCATCTGACCCTGCCCTTCCACGGTAGACTTGTTTGTCAAGGTTAGGGATGCTTCCCTGACCCCAAGAACAAAACATGAGGCATGGTAGATGTAGATATTCTTTTTCCTAATGTTGTCCAATATACAGCTGCCTCCCAGCACTCCCGTTGAACCGGAATACGGCATGTTTATTTAACGTTTGTTCCTTGTCAGCCCTGGCAGGGGAGGACAGGAAGGTCAGCCATTTCTGTGAGCTTATCCATTTGGGGAAGGTACTTTCTCACCCCCTCAGCAACTTCTGCTGTCAAGACCCACCCCCAAACCCGGGATGGGCCAAGGAAACTTCCAAGCACAACCATAATGGAGGATCACAAGTTGTTGAATTCACTCCTTCGAGAGGACAGTTCACACAGAACTGGCTAACTTCGATTTTCTGTGTAATTCTAAACGGTCTTTGTGTTCAGCTTGGTCAATAGCAACATAGTAACAGGAGAGGGCCCAGCACAGGCTGGTTTGCTAACACCAGAGAGGTGAGCGGAGATCATCACTGAAATAAAGGACACAGAAGCAGAAATGAGCACAGCCAACCAGAGCTGTTTGGGTCTCAGATCAAATACCTTGCACACCCCGCGCCAATACTCCATCGGGGTCTTAGCAATGACTGTTTTTCATTATGGTCACACTGAACCTTCGTGAAAAATTAATATTATGTCAGGTTTGGTGTATATCCAATTTAGGAGAGTAGTGATGATGCGTGCAGGGTTTTTGTTTTGGTTTAGTTTCGGTTTTTTAGGAAAAAAATGCATTCATGCTTTATCTTTCCTTCAAATCTAGCTGTCCAAGGAAGATCCCCCAAGGCCCTGTGTGTTACTAACCTCTGCACACCCAAAGCACAGTACCTGGGGCACAGTACGTGCTCACTAATGTTAGATGATGGAATGTCAAGGGCTTGTTTCCCGAAGGTTCTGGATAGCCTGCTTTAGCATGGCCGCTCAGCTCGTCCCTGTTTATCCTGTTTTTAGACGGGATTAAATGAAATGATACCCAGCCTCACCTCCAAGAAATCACGCAGCACGTGGTAGTGACAGTTCTCACCTGTTCTCGTCCTCATCAAGCCTGACCACCATTGCCCACTGGGGAGGGCGTAACAAAGACGCTGCGGCCTTATTTTCCCCGGGACACATTCAACCCCAATAGCTAGAACCGGGCTGGGGGAGCTAACTCGCTCTTAGCAAGATAAGCGGGGGTGCCAGGTGGGCTTCCAGGCTCCCTACCCCCTCGGTCAAAAAATCCTGGTGGCTCTGGATGAGAGGTAGCGGCATTTCAGAGAAGTTACAGGCAGCCAGAAGATCTCGCATCAAGGGCTACCGGCATCCAGGGGCCCGGTTTGATGCATCTGCTCCAAGCACCTGGCCTGCATTCCCTGCTCGGGGGCCGCTCATTTTCCAGGTCACTGCCGTTTTGAAAAGGCAGCCTCGCTGACCTGTGAAATGAGTGCAGTGCCTGTATGAAAGCCCCGTCCCCTCTCCCCAGCAGCCACAGGACACTTCTGGGGAAGGGGGCCAAATCCGTGAGCGCCTGAGGGATCTCTGGCCTGAACTCCTGATGGAATTAGCAGGAGTTATCTATAAATCCCCGAGGCATCCATCAGCAGACAGAGCAAGGCTGCCTTTTTAAAGAAGTTCACTGACCTCTTGTTAACTTAACTCCTTGTTAGGAAATATCTAATCAGCTGGATGCTAACATGTCAAGGGCCCAGGGGTCAGCAGAAGCAGGGTTCGCTGTGGGCTTGGGTTTCCAGCTGTGTGCTGCCTGCTATCTGAGCTGTCTTGTTTTCCTCTTTCAGCTATCTTTCAGATCATTCAGAGCATAAGGATGGGCATGTGAGAAGGCCTGGGGATTTGACCCTGCCCCCTCCCTCTGGAGGGCGGAGGACCACTTAAGCTTTTAGCCAGGGATCTGTGGGAAGCAAACAGCCAGCACCGAGTAGAAAAAAAAGGCTCCCTCCATTGTTCCCTGATCACTTCATCGTGGATGTCAGACCACATTGCCTTCTCACAGGACATCTTGGTACATCCGTGTTCTCGAGCGGAAAGGACATTTTGCTTTTCTGTTGGTGGGATTGGTAGCTCCCAGATGTCTGCGGCAGCACCCTGTCTGGTTTTGCCCCTGGTCTCACAAATGTATGTATGTGGCCCTCCGAAGGATCACCAGGTTACTTTCTATGGATACAGCCTCTCCTCCGTTGGGGATTGGTTTTACGAATAAATGTCTTTGTTCAACCTTATACCATGTGTGGGTTACAGTGAGAAACCTGAAGTGAAGAACATGCCAGAATAGCTCCAGGTGGGGTTGGGGTGGGGGGTGGGGGACAGGACTAGACGTTTGGGAAGGGGTCAAGGAATCTGTGGCTGGGGAATTAGAGCTAGATTTACCTTCGAGGTCTTGGCCCAGAATGAAGCCCTGGGCTGCTCTCATGACCTTGGATTTTCCACACATTTTACTTTTTTACTCTTTTTTTTTTTTTTTTTGGTTTTGGGCGGGGTTTTTTTGTTTGTTTTTTGTTGTTCTTTTTTTCGATGCAGAAAAGCCACCTACAAAACGTGTCAAGGTTCGATTAGCTGTTATCTGCTCTTTGTCTGTCTTAGGACTTGACGAGGAGCAGGTGTCTGAGGCCTCTTTATGAAAACCAGCCAACCTCAGGACCCAGGAGGGCTGGAGTCTCATCTCACTCTGGGTGGTCAGCCTGGAGGCTGGGAGAGTTTGGCCCAGGGCTGGTGGGTGCACACCTCTCCCTGGCCAGCCTCCCCACAGCCCCTCAGAGTGTGGTCTGCCTACATGGGCATCCCAGTGTGTGGCGGGGGTGGGGCAAGTGGGAGATGCATCTCAAAATGCAGACTCCGGGGTTCTACCTCAAGCCTGCTCAATTTAAGTGCGGCAGGTGGGGCCAACGCTAATGTTTTGTACAAGCTGCCTGGGTGAGGCTTACGCACTCTAAATTTTCAGGACCACGATCCTGAGAAGGCCCGGCTAAAGAGAAAGTTTTGTCCCATTCCAAGCAGCAAAGACAGCCCCCGCTGAAGCTTGCTATTAAGCCAGGCCTATCCTGTGGGCACGGCTGGCGGAGGAAGGGGAGAATCGGCCTGCTCGGTTGTTCTGACTTCTGCTACGGCCTCAGGAAGTCCGAGGGGTGACCACAGAGATCGGGATCGAGATTAAAGATGTTCAGTGTGCAACTTTAAACAGTCCTGTGTTGCTTCTTAAAATTCCATCTTTGCATTCTTGGCAATTTTGTTCATTCCTCAATATTGGGAGAACTTTAAACGTGGAAGCGGTGGCAGTGGCCAGGACTTCTGCCAACCACTCCGGGGGCTTTGTTGGAAATGGTGCACTTGGAAATGGGCCGGGGGGGGGGGGGTGAGCTTTTTGTCCACTGGAGTCTTTTACGAAACCCAGACCCTTCAGCGATATTCTTTAGGGCCTTCTTTTCTCCCATCCTCCTCCTCCTCCTCCCTCTCCTCCCCTCCCTCCTCCCTCTCCCCCTCCCCTCCCTCTTCCTCCCCCTCCTCCCCTCCCTCCTCCTCCTCCCCTCCCTCCCCCTCCTTCCCCTCCCTCCCCCTCCTTCCCCTCCTCCTCCCCTCCCTCTCCTCCTCCCCCTCCTCCCCTCCCTCCTCCTCCTCCCCTCCCTCCCCCTCCTTCCCTTCCTCTTCCCCTCCCTCCCCCTCCTTCCCCTCCTCCTCCCCTCCCTCTCCTCCTCCCCCTCCTCCCCTCCCTCCCCCTTCTTCCCCCTCCTCCCCTCCCTCTCCTCCTCCCCCTCCTCCTCCCCCTCCTTCCCTCCCTCCTCCCCTCCCTCCTCCCCTCCCTCCTCCCCTCCCTCCCCCTCCTTCCCCTCCTCCTTCCCTCCCTCTCCTCCTCCCCCTCCTCCTCCCCCTCCTTCTCTCCCTCCTCCCCTCCCTCCTCCCCTCCCTCCCCCTCCTTCCCCTCCTCCTTCCCTCCCTCTCCTCCTCCCCTCCCTCCCCCTCCTTCCCCTCCTCCCCTCCCTCCTCCTCCTCCCCTCCCTCCTCCTCCTCCCCTCCCTCATCCTCCTCCCCTCCCTCTCCTCCCCTCCCCTCCCTCCTCCTCCTCCTCTCCTCCCTCCTCCCCTTCCTCCTCCCCCTCCCCCCCTCCTCCCCCTCTTCCTCCTCCTCCTCTCTTCCTGCTGAGAAGAGGGTTGTAGGCCTGCTTCAAAACTAGCAGCCCCAAGGACAGTCTACCACCCTTGTGCTCCCCACCACTGCCACCGCCAGGCCCCTCCCAAGCCGGCAGAAGGCATCTCCCACCACGAGAACTGCACACGAGATGCTCTGCGAGCTGGTCCCCTCATCCTGTTGGCTCTGCTGCCTGTTCTCTTCTAGGTCACTGAGTAAGACCAGTGTACTGTGAAAGATCAGACCTCAGGGCTCCTGCCAAGAGGCCAGAGGAAGAAAGGCTGCTTGACGTAGTTTACCTGGTCCGTGCTCCCTTACGTGGCCTAACTCCCACATGGCCTAGTCTTGCTCCGAGTCTGGCCTTTCTCTTCCTGCCCTAACAGCATACCTGCCATGAAAGGCCTTTGCTGGGCCCACGCTTTGCGGGTCTTCCCCCACCACCAATTGGATTTTTCCCACAACAGTAACAGTCAACAGGATGATAATCCCTATTTTCAGGAAAGGGAAACTGAAATTTAGCCAGATCGGGCTCTGGATAAGCCCCGCTGTCCCCAGGTGACAGGTGTGGCCAGCTGAATCAGCTACTATTGGTAAAACTTCCTGTGATTGATTTATCTCCCCAGGCTACTCGGATCATCCACAGATTGGTTTCCTATTACTTTTCAGGGAGCCTCCCCGAAGTTCTCGTGTGTGACAGTCTGCCCTCCCCGGTGACTTCTGTCACTCTTCTGAAAGCGGAGACAGGGCTGCCTAAGTACCTTAGGGTCATGGTTGATTTATGCCATACGGCAGAGACGTACAGACATTTTTTGCCACGACCCACGGTAAGAAATACTTGGCAACCTAAAGCACAACGCATCCACCAAAACAAGTTTTCCAGGACAACGCTTATCCTTAACATATGTCATGTACTCTTTCTAACTACCCCCTCCCCGTCCCCAGTCTCTTTCTTTCTTTGTTATTTATTTATTTTTTTTAATACTGGTTGCGCCCCCCTCAGCTGATTTTATAGCCCATGAATAGGTTCCAACCCACAGTTTGGAAACGCTGCTCTTCCACCGAAAATCAAGTCCCTGGCGGGAGACGGATGAGCAGGTCTCATGAGGTGAGAAAGTCTGAATCTCACTTTGCGTGCTGGTGAGAGCCTGGTGTCACGCCGGTCACAGCCCAGTACTTCCTGTGATACGTGAGCGCTTTCTCTGGGTATGTAAATTACAGTGGCAGACCCTGCAAAGAGAGCACTAGCGACCCCTTGAATTCATTGTAATGTGAAATAAACACCACATTCCATTTGTCAGCAATCCCTTGCTGTTCGGCACCATCTCTTGGGGTGGGGAAGGGTGGTTTTTTTTGTTTTTTTTTTAATTTTTTTTCTAACGTTTATTTATTTTTGAGACAGAGACAGAGCATGAACGGGGGAGGGTCCAAGAGAGAGGGAGACACAGAATCTCAAACAGGCTCCAGGCTCTGAGCAGTCAGCCCAGAGCCCGACATGGGGCTCAAACTCACGGACCGTGAGATCCGTGACCTGAGCCGAGGTCGGATGCTTAACCGACAGAGCCACCCAGGCGCCCCAGAAGGGTGGTTTTTAAAGCTGGAATCCATCCAGGGTCTGCAGAGAACCAGAGTCTCCAGGGACCACATGCATGCGTGTGTGTATCTTTTTAGCGTCCAGAAGATTCTGATGCTGCCCATCCACCAATTAGCATCTGGGAACAAACTCGCCAGCTTAAACTTTGACTTAGTTTAAGCCGAAGCAAGGACTCAGCAGGAATACCCCCAAACTGAGCACTGCATCGATGCTGTGCAAGAGCTTTTCCTGCCCGCGTTTTAAGCCTTTGGGGTTCTCCACGGAGTTCGGCAGCAATGAGACGCTGTGTCTTGTTTTGCTCCAGGTCTTGTGTGTCTTTGTCGTCCCAAGTAGATCACACACCGGGGTACAGGGCGCTGAACCTCGACTCCCAAAGCTCTGCCCATGGTGCAAAGGCTAAGGGCTTTTTCCACGTCTCAACCTAAAAGACAATTCTCATCCTATGCAGACAGGAGAATATTCTAACTTCGTGTCCGGGTGCCGCCATGTTATAGTAACAACAGAAAAGCTGTCACTCAGCCAGTGGGTGCTTCCTTCTCGCTCACACAAGTCTGACCGGTGCAGGCTGGCAAAGCTTCCCTGCGAGGGGTGTCTCCATAGGCCAGCTGACATAACACAGGGTCACCGCAGCACAGAAAGTGAGATGTAGGAGAGACACCACCCTGGCCCCGGAGGTGACGCTTCACTTCCACGCAGCATGACATTGGCCACCGCCAGTCTCATGGCCCAGCCTGTCTGCAGGGAAGACTGGGAAACGTTGGGGTGCACGCGGGTATTTGGTGAACTCTGTTTCTGCCGTAACACTGACTCTATTTAGCATTTTAGATTCAGTGTTTAGTTGAGGTCAGTTTTCTAGCCATCACCTTTTCTTATCGAGGAAAATTTAGATTTCTTCTAAATCTCACTGCTCTCCTTAGGCCTCGAGGGCCCATCTGTGCAAAGCTCACAGACAGTGGCTCAGAGTAGGCCAGCTGTGTGCTACGGGTAAGTGACCACGGCATTTAGCACCCCAGCCAGGATACTTGTAGGCATGAAATGGGATACTATAAATAATCATACCAGGACACCAAACGTAAATGGTGACTGTCCTGGGCAGATCAGGACGTACGGTCAACCTGCCCGCGGACTGATGCACGAACTGTCATCTCGAGAGACACTGGATTAAGTTGGAAAGTTTTGCACTTTCACAAGCCCCTCGTCCATAGCATAAGGCAGACTCTCCTAAGAAATTCAGAATTTAAACAATAAAAGTGATACGGGTAACTGACTTGCCTCGGCAGAGCTGTGAGAACACCCAAGGATATCAATCCTATTTGTGTCCCAGGGTGAGTGGGGCATCAGATGGGACCCTGGGCAAAGCCAAGCCAGCCCCTTAATGGCGGGGCCGGGGGAGATGCCTGGAGTCAAGTTCCATCTGTGAAGTAACTAGAAAGTTTCAGCCTTGGATGTTCATAATGCTGTCAAAACAGAGGCATAAACTGTACCACTGACCTCTTGAAAGTCCTCAGTATACACACCTATACGCAGACTTCTATTTTTATCTTACTTGGACGGACACAAACTTTAAATAATTGCATCAGGGACACAATGAGAGCTTAGTAGAACTGCATGGAGCTCCAGAAGAAAAGCCCACATGAATAGTTTTTAAACTGGCCATGAGATTGGTATAACTAATCCATTTCTTCTTGGTGGGAGAAGATGAAAGGAGGTGCAGAGAAGAGAAGGTAAGTCACTGCTAAAAAGAAAAGGCCAGAAAGAAATAAGTGTAGGGGTGCCTGGGTGGCTCAGTCGATTAAGCGTCCAACTTCGGCTCAGGTCATGATCTCATGATTCGTGGGTCTGAGCCCCGCGTCGGGCTCTGCGCTGACAGCTTGGAGCCCAGAGCCTGCTTCGGATTCTGTGTCTCCCTCGATCTCTGCCCCTCCCCCACTTGTGCTGTCTCTCAAAAGTAAATAAAAGAAAAAAAAGAAAAGAAAAAGAGAAACAGGCATAGAGTCATCACCCAAATTTTACTGCAATGTATTCTTAAGCATTTTGCAATCTTCACACGTATTTAGGTTTTTCAGCCCCCCCATAAGATCGGTTGGACCCACCAGCAGCTTTTCTGGAGGGCTTGCTGCGTGCCAGAGACGACTCAGGTACTCGTGAGAATACACTTGTACCCTCGTGTCCACCGCACTAAACAGCCCTCGGGGAGGTACTATAATTATCCTTGACTTACCGATGAAGACACTGAGATGCAGAAGGTTTGAAAAACTTGCCAGAGAGGCTGCTGCTGGTGACCAGGGGAGCTGGGACTCAGACCCAGGCAGCCGGGCCCCAGCCTCTGAGCTCTTTATCACGGCACTGCCCTTAACAGGGCCTAATCATAACGAACAGAAAGGGCTGGTTTGGGTTTTGTTTCATTTTTGTTTTCACTGCTGTGTATTCCAGACATACAATAGTGCCTGGAGCTCCATAATGGTTCATGAAAGGAATGAATGAATGAGTCAGCAAGGAGTAGCCTCTTGGTGAATACATACTTTCAGCAAGACGGGAGTGGTGGGGGGAGGCAGAACTGAATTGTAGAAATGGCCCAGGACCAGAAATCAGGCCATTGGCTTCTCGCCCTGGCTTCTGCCCATCACTCTTTTCTCTGGACCTTGATGTCCTCAGCCATACATTTGAAGATGTCCTGCCCTCTCGCGTCACAGGGCTGTCGTGGGAAGCAAATGATATGATGTATGTGACATTGCTTTGAAAAAACTGTAAAATGTGTGCAGATTATATATGCACGTAATTACATCTATGCATACAATTATATATGTAATCATTGCTGCAACCATATAATGATATAATAATAATTGCTACTCAGGACAGGTGGGGACTGCATAGGTTAAAAAAAAAAAAAAAAGATTCACATTCAAAATCCTACCCCTACCAGGACCCTATCTTAGAACAACACGCTCTCAGCAGCAAGAATGCCCAGACAGGAAAGTGTGGATGGGTCAATGCAATCCATTCCAGCTGATGGAGAGAATTCAAAGTTCAGATAGTATCTCGGTGCCATGATTATCTATATTATTGTTATTTATAATCAATAACAGAGGTTAGGCGAGACTGAGAATTGCTCTGGGCTCTGGAGGACCATCGGAATCTGTCAAGAGGCTGACCGACTGCTAGTTTCACTCTGATTGTATGTTTGTCATCTTCGAATCTCCTCATATGTCACTCCTGAAGGGAGCGGATGCAGGACATGTGGTCAACTCACATGGAGCTGGAGATTCCAAAAGGATGGGGAAGGGGGGCTGGGGGAGGAAAGGAAGATAGAGAGGAAAGAAAGGAGGGCGAAGGGAGGGAGGAAGGAGGGAGAAGAAAATGGCGGGAGGGCAGAGATTTTCCGACATTTCAGTGATTCGCCTTATCACCCACTCGGAATCCCCAGACGTGATTTGCTTGGGCCAGGCCACAGGCCCTGCCTGTTCCACCTCCCACACTCTCGACCTTCACTCTAGAACCACATCCCAGAGGGACGCGTCCTCAGGAAGGATGGGAGAAACTTGTCCAGTTCTGAGACCTGTATTATTTCTGTATGAGAGAAAGCCTTATTTCTCCTCTGTCTTTCATCTTAACTATCATTTTGATAAACATCTTCAGACTGGATAAGCTGGTGGTGGCGGGGGACGAGCGAGAACAGAACAAAGGTACATTTCTGGCGGTAAGGCGTGAACAGGACTGTCAGGGAGTAAGACGCAGGAAACGGGTGCTAGATGCTGCAGACTGAGCGTGTCTTCGGAGCTCAGGACGAGCAGAGAGCCGGGGCCTGGGGCTGCTTCCTGGGCTCGTAGGCTCCTTAAAGTCCTCACGAGCACGAAGTCACGTCATGGGGCCCACAGCATCTGGCATCCTCGGGACCCCCCCACCTTTCACACTGGTCCTGGGGGCACAATCTAATTGTCCTTTGAGGAAGTCAAGGTGGTTGCCAGAACACAAGACGACTTTCAATACGATGGTGGCACAGAAGGTATCTGTTTATTAGGCAGACCTCCACTAAATCGGTGTTTGCCCTCTCTTCTGGTAGGTGTTTTGGGAAAATAAAAGGAGAGAGGTTGGTGGCATTGTTCCGTGCTCTGTATGTGGGAAAACTCAGGCTTTTTACATAGTAGGAAAACACTCCGTTTGTTCCCTGCCTAATACGGTGGAGAACCTGGCCGGGGGTTTCTTTGCTGCGAAAAGCAGAGGATGGAAACCAAGCAGGAGCGTGCAGTTCTGTGAATTAAGGTCATTTACTGGCAGAAGTCACCAAACCTGTATTTCAAGGGACATCTCTCCAGCTCTCAGTCTCTTGGGCTGGCCTGCAGCCCTGAAGGGACTGGGCTTAGCTCCAAACCCTCGCAACCTGAGCGAAACCCAAAAGATGCCTCTCCCCATTTTCTACAATCAGGGCCGCTACCTAAAATTATCATTTATTTGTGTTGGAAAAGATTCCTGCTGCTTTCCAACCTGGCCAGCCTCCCCAGGGGCTGAGGAGGGGGAAAGTCACTGATGTAATCACCCAGCTTGGGATTTGCTGCCATTTGCACCCGGGACAAGAGGAAGCCAGCGCACAGCCTCCCCTGCGCACCAATGCCACAGGGAGGCTGGGCAGAGTGCCAGAGGACCAGCCCTCAAAGCAGCCCTGAAAGCGAGGGCTCGCGCTTTTCCCTAGTAAGCCACCTTGACAAATATCCCTTGAGGGGGCCGGGGGTGCCTCTTTCTGCCTCTGTCCGTCTCAGTCTCTCACCAAGGAGCAGTTATCGCTACTCTGTGTCTAACATGACTACTTATTCTCTCCCCTGGACTTGGGTGTTCAATTAGCATTGCCTCTTCAAACTGCACGAGCTGTGGCCCGCTGGCTGGTCTCCAGCATCGCCCCCCCTCAGTCCAGCGCAGGCTGCACGCTGTCCCCCTTCCCCAAGCCAAGCCAGCTCTTGCATTGTCTCACCTGAGAGGCCCGAAAGCTTCTGGATGATCTCCCGCAGCCTCAGAGGGTATGGGGCTGATGCAGACGGCCACTGGGCCTGGTGATCTGCCCTTTGCTTGGGGCCGAGGTTCTGTTCGTGCAGCCACCACCAGCTCCAGGCACCAGGACAGTGCCGGGGACAGCAGTGTTTTCCAGGCCGCCAGCGCAGGAGCCGGCCCCGCTGGGGTAGAAACCCTCCTTGGGACGCTTCTCAGCCTCCACGGAGAGAGGAGATCACATTTTTTAAACGTTAACCCAAAAAGGCCACCTGTGATGGCCCAGACTGAAAATCAGTGTGGACCCGTGTCCCGCCCTTGACCCTTCAGAGCCATCACAAAGTGGGACAGGGCCTCAAGGCACAGGTGGGGGACGGAGCTCCAGCCGCACAGCGTCGCCAGGGCCTGGAAGGACCAGGACCCATCTCCGTCCAGGGAGCCCCGGGCTGTGTGGGCTTCACCCTCAATCCGACACAATCTGGGAAGGCGTTCCCTCTGGCCAAAGATGGGAGGAGACCCAGAGGGTTCACAGGGGTAGGAGGGCAGGCACGAAGGCTCGGGCGCACCGCGGAGTCTTTACTATTAGGGCTGAGGCTGTATGTGGCCACCGGGCCCCTCCGTCACCATCCCTGGGACCTAGATGGCTGTTGCCAGGCAGACTCTCAACGCACAGTGTGCTGAGGCGCTTCAGGGAATCCAGAAAATCGTGTTCCTTCACACAATGGAGGCTGCGCTATTTAGATTTAAAAATACAATGAGGGAGGAAGAGGAACAGTCAGCTTTATGGGAGAAGGGCCAGACAAGGGAGCCCCGCCCAGATTCCACCTTTCGTTGCATCGCTGGGGCTTCCGGGACCAGCTCCTGCCCGCACCACCCCCCCCCTTCCCTTCCTCTCTCTCGTCCACCACACTCTCCACCTCTGCAATAATCAACAACGTCCACATGGCACTTACCGTGCCAGGTACAGTTCCAAGTTCTCTTCAGGACACTTAGCTCCCAAAACTCTCTGAGGAAGGTTGTTTCTTTGCATCATTTCTCCTCTCTGCTGCCTCCGTCTCTACTACACCCCCCCACCCCCCTCCCCGCGCCTTGGGTTTTCTCACACACGCATTTACACACCCCCCCCCCCAACCTGGACCTCTGTCTGTCTCTCACACGTGGCCTCGTCTACGGTTTCCCAGGAAGCGAACCCTCTCCTCAGGGAAGGAACGGCCTCAGAGAATGAAGACCTTCATCAAGTTTTTCCTCTTGCTGGGCCATCTGGAGATCGGCTGAGCTACCCTGCGCTGGGGTTGCCTGGAGGGGCCCGGGGGCTGAGTCCCCCCTCACTCCATTAAAGCTTGTGGGAAAGGAAGCACACTCCCCTGCTTATGGCAGCCCCGCCGACTCCATGCTGGGCTGCCTGATCTGGCAGGGCCCCGACCCAGAGCCGGGGCTGGCTCTGGGGAGGGGTCTGCCCTGTCTTCTGAGGGAGGAGACAGGCAGAGAGCAAGGGGGGAAACGACAGAGGACAACCTCCCTTCGTGGAGAAGGCCGTGTGGCAGCAAGGCCAATTAGAGAATGGGGACCATGGATTCGGATCCTGGCTGGCCCACTAACTACGCCAGGATGCCTGGCAGATCACCAGCCCTCAGTGGGTTTCCGGTTTTCCCACAGGGAACTGGATTATATTCGTTTTTTGTTTTTTTTTTTTTTATTGTTATTATTTTAGGGACGGTTTTTCCCTTTCAAACAAAATCAGAAAAACCCCATGTATAAAAATACACGCGAGCCGGGGCAGGAGGGCTCAGCACCACACCCTCAGCAACAGCCCTGACCAGATTTGTTCCGTTCATAAGCCTTTCAGAGGGCAGACTGTGGGCCCTCCATGGCATCAGGGTGTGGGAATGCTGAACACGGTTCCCTGGCCACCAGGAACCTACAGTCCAGCGGGGAGAGACCCATGCGAACAATGGCCGCACACCTTAATAGGTGACAAAATTCAGGGGCGTCAGTCAGTTAAGTGTCTGACTTCACCTCAGGTCATGATCTCACAATTCTTCATGAGTTCAAGCCCCAAGTCAGGCTCTCCACTGACAGTGCGGAGCCTACTTGGGATTCTCTCTCTCTCTGCCCCTCCCCTACTTGCTCTCTCTCTCTCTCAAAATAAGTAACCTTTAAAAACAATAGGTGATATAATTCTCAGGAGCCACCCACAAACAACCGTTGTTCACCTCAAAGGAAAAGTGATCTACAATCGCTCATCCACTTCTGGGCACATACCCCAAAGAATGGAAAGCAGGGACTCGAGATATTTGCACACCCGTGCTCAAGGCAGCATGATTCACAATAGCCAACATGTGGAAGCAACCCAGTATCCTTCGGTGGATGAACTGATAAGCAAAACGTGGTCTGCACGTACAATGGAGTATTGTCCAGCCTTACGAAGGCAGGAAACGTTCTGACACATGCCACATGAATGAACCTTGAGAACATGACGCTAAGTGAAATAAGGCAGTCACAAAAAGACAGATACCGTATGATGGCACCTGTATGGGGTACCTAGAGTAGTCAGAGTCCTAGCGACAGAAAGCAGAATGGTGGGTGCCAGGGGCTGGGGGAGGAGGAGTGGGGAGTTGTCGGCTAATGGGTGTCGAGACAAGACACCCACGAGACATTGGGTGTCCTCTTCCGGACAACATTTCTGGAGATGGATGGCGATGATGGTTTCACAACAACGTGAATGCATTTAATGCCACTGACCCGCACACTTCAAGATAGTTGAGATGGCAAATTTCATGTTACGCGTCTTTTACTCACAATAGTTTTAAAAACTGTTGATGTGGCTCAGGCCACTCTTGATTTCGGTCCAGGTCATGATGTCACAGCTTGTGAGATCGGCCCCCACGCCGGGCTCTGCGCTGACAGCATGGAGTCTGCTTGGGATCTTCTCTTTCTCTCTCTCTCTGTCTCTCTCTGTCTCAAAATAAATAAACACTAAAAAAAAAAATTGTTGAGTCTTTGGGTCAAAAGTGGCGAAGGTTTCGCATGGGCTGTGGTGGAGAAGTATAGACAAGGCTGCTCAGCCTGCTGGGGTTCCAGGCCCCAGGCCTACCTCTATTCCCCCCCTCCCCCCCCCCCACCCCACCAGGCATAAGGAATCTTCTTCATGGTCTCAAGGATTTTGCATGTGCTGTTCCTCTCACCAGACGCTTTTCCCCCAGGTATCTCCCTGGCTCAGACCCACCAGGCTCTCTCCTCAGATGTCACATCCTCAAAGAACCCTTACTAACATCACTAAAATAATGTGCCCATGTGCATGTGCATGCACACACAGACACACACACACACTCACACACTGCCTAGCACCCACCTTACCTAGATTTACTTTCTTCATAGCACTTACTACCATCTCCTGTGTTGGCATTCAGATATTTATTTGTTTCTTTTCGGACTCCCCTGCCAGAACATAACAAGCTTCACCAGGACAGGGACATTGTTTTTTCCTCACCGTTCTCTCCCCCATGGCTGGCATATTGTAGGCGCTGCTGATATGAATTTTTTGAAAGAATGACAACGAATAAACAAATGAATGACAGCTCGCCTGCACAGCTCACCAAGCCTCCACTCTGGAGCCCCATCTGGTCACAGGCCCGCCTACCTGGCATTGTCTTTTTTGTACTTACCTCTCTCGAGAACTTGGCCGAGAGGTGATGTCCGACTGAGGACAGAGGTTGAGGATTTGATTCCAAATCGCAGCTAAGGAAGAGCTATTACCACCTTCTCCTCTACTTGGCTTTACAGTTCAGATACCAGGCGAATGACAGATGGTGAGCCGGGAAGGGAGAGTCAATTTTAGAGAACGTAGAACTCAGTGTTTAAAATAGAATCCTACAGTCTTTGAGGTGGAGAGGGCCGCAGACTTGGGCTGGGCTTGAAACAGCGAGACGATTGCAAATGGGCCTCATGGCCCTGGCCGCTACCAGCCCCCGTGACATAGGCCGGCCTGGGTGTCCTCTTGGTCAAGCTCCACAGATAAGCAGGGCACTACGAAATGCCTCTGCTGAGGAGGAGAAGAGCTGCTGTTGGCAGCAAGGGCACAGAGGAGAGGCCCAGGAACCCTCGGACAGGCACTCGAGACGAGCTGTCCTCTCCAGGCTCGCTCCAGAGTGCTCCAGTGATCCCCGACATTGACTTCCATGAAACAGATGCTTAAAATCACTCATACACACCGGCGTGCTTGAAGAGCTTTCACTTGCCCTTCCCTGCAAACTGGGCCAAACTTAAAAAAGGCCAGCTTGGGGTAAGAATTCTCCGAAAACCTGAAGATAGAATGGCGATGTTGTTTGCTTTTTTTTCAAGGCCGTGAAGCCAAGTCCCGTTAGATGCACCATCGCGGTGACACTATCACACTCTCATTCATGATGCCTTAAATTCTACCGTTGGAGTCACAGACTCTCCGGGATGGAGGGAATGCCGAAGGTCACTGGGCCAGTGCTGCTTAAGCTGTGGGTTGGAATTATTTTTCAGGTTATGAAATCAACTGAGCAGACCACAAGCGGAATTTGAACTTGACACAGAACAGAATGAAACAGAGAATATCGCA
This sequence comes from Panthera tigris, assembly GCF_018350195.1. NCBI lineage: Eukaryota > Metazoa > Chordata > Mammalia > Carnivora > Felidae > Panthera > Panthera tigris. Next base: position 26,052,173 of record NC_056660.1, on the reverse strand, counting down.
GTGTGTCGCACACGGCAAAGGTAGGCATTGCTTCACCAAACTTCTCAAACGTGCGTGTGTCTACAGCACTGCAGTAGGAACTATGTTTCTTAATATGAATCCTGGCCCCCCCCCCACCCCCCCAAAAAATGAAAGCTACTCCCTGGGTCCATTTTCCATGGAGGACTCAACACTCCTATACCCAGCCCATGTTGAATCATTTCTTAATCCTCGGATTTATTAAGTGTCCGTGGCATGGAAGGCGCTGTTCTGGCCCCGGGGAAACAAAGATGAATAGAGAACAGTGTGTTAGGCAGGGTCCCGGCAGGAACCAGGTGGCATGCCTAATTGGGTAATACGAGGAGAGTTTAATAAAGGAGCTATTTATCTAGTGGGCAGGATATAGGGAAACCGAAAGAGATAGTGCAGAACCCAGGGCTGTGAACAGCATCGCAAGGCTGGAAGGGGTGAGGGAAGGGAGGTGTTTCCAGAGCCCAAAGCCATGTGGAGAGGCCTTTCTGACAGGAGCTGTCGCCTTCAGTTCAGGGAGGCGGCCTGTAATCCTGCAGGGAAGGAGCCGGAGGGATGAACATCTCAGCCTCACTGTCCTCTCTGTTTCTCATCTCCTGCCAACGAACACGCTGGCCTACCACGCCCAGGGTGCCATGACGCAGTCCACATGGGAAAGCAGGGTGACGGGGGCGGAGAGTGACTATGGAGTTCAGACAGAGCATGACCCGTGCAAACAAAATCTCTGCCCTCCAGGAACTTATATTCCACGGATGGCCAGGTATGTAATCCAAAAAACCCACACGTACCCCTATGCTGGCAGAGAGGTATTAACGAGGACTTCTGGAAGCACCTGCAAAGAAGCACTTGCCTCTCCGCGTAGGGTTAGGGAGGGCTCGCCAGGGAGAGGACACTCTTTCTGCCCAACACCCTTCCTTGGGAACCACCTTCTCTGTTTCCCTCCCTGCAGAAAGGGTCCTGGTTGGTCCCGGACATGGTGCTCTGCCCCTCTGCTGCAGGGACCAATCAGAGTGAGTCTTTAATCCCCTGGCCACAGTGATTGGCTCAGGGAAGGGCCAAAGTTCAGTCCCACGGCCTCTTACGTGAGAATCTCCAGCTAAGGACCAAACTGTCTCTTGCCTCTGAATTCTGGTTGCTGGGAGGTTGTGAAATTAGAACTGTCGGCTGCCATCTCTCCCCTTTCCCCAGTGAGTGTAAATATCCAACCTAGGGGGGAAATGGAGGCAAGGCAGAGATTCATTTTACTGGGAAATAGTTTATGTTCCGGGTTACTGTATGTTCGGGCATATACTGCATGCATGATCACTTCTCCTTTTAAGTCAGTTGGAGTTGAGCTTCTGTCCCGGCTCAACATGCAAAGAAAACCGCCTATGCAAAAGTGTGGAGGGGAGAAAGTGGATGGCATATTGAGGGACCGGCTGGGTTTGTGATCTGGTGCTGGCAAAGTGGGCAAAACTTGGATAAGGCTCTAACAGTGGGCTTGGGTCAGATGCCGAATGTATGAGCATTCATGAAGGGGGTTAAGCAGGAAGTGACACAAACAGATGTGCATTTTAGAAAGCTCACCCTGAGGGCCATGTAGAGGACAGGTGGGGGTGAGCGGGCCTGGGAGGAAGGGGGCTACGGCAGAGCCTGGGGCGACCTGGTGGGCGTGCAGAGCTCAGCTGGGGACACGCGGGAAGGAGGGCAATGCTGGGATGCAGGAGGGATTGAGGGGAGTGAAAGAGTCTAGAATTCGTACCAAAGTGCCAGTTTGGGTGAGAAGGTGGATGACAACATAAATGGGATCTTACTTCCCACATCTCACAACTTGGAGGGCCTTCTCCTTCCTCAACATCATTTCCTGAACGCAGTCTGGGTTTACCCATCGCATATGTAAGACATGGGGGCCCAGAATAGGACGTATTACTCCAGATGTGGTTTGACCAGTGGAGGACCTGGACCATGACACATTTTCATGAATGGAGCCCATCCATCCAGAGGTTCTTCCTCGAAATCATTTCACTACGGTGACTCGTGAAACACATCACTGTCTAAAACCCCTAAGTCGTCTTTAACACAGGTTCCAGATCGCTTTTGTCATGCGGTGGTGAATATTTTTTCAAGTGAATAATTCTTTTACCCTATCTGAAATGCAAGCCTATGGCATTAAGTTTAGCACGCCTTCCCTGCCTCTGAAAACTACGCCTCTCCAATTCTTTTCCTCTGATCGAATTCAACCGGCAAGCATGAAGCGAAGAGTCTGGAACGGGTACTATGGGGAACGCGTGAAAAGGACATGTTCTTCCGTTTCCAAGAAGCTTAGTATCCAATTATATGTCTATAATGAGGTGTACGTATAATTATTAAAAGTCCTTGGAAGCCTCTAGTTGTGAAACATTGGCGTGGAGTGCTCGCTATGATTTTGAAGGGCCCAGGAACACCCACCATGAGGTTCATCGTAACATCTTCCCAGGCTGGCAAGTCCGAATGCTTTCACCGTGTCAACTTGTGATTGCCTGTCATCTGTCCACATTGCAGATAGTTCAGATTCGTCACTGGCACTTCACCTCTGTGGCCTTTGCCCTAGAATATGTCCCCTGAGTCTATTCATTATGGGTTGGTACCATTCTTCGCCTTCTCTTTTCTGGGGTTGATCTTTTATTTATTCCCCCAGATCTCACTAACTTCTACAGATGTGCCTTACAAGGGGCGGTAACAGAAAGCAGGCTTCTTGATATGCCTTTTGCAGGTGTTATGTAAACTCTCTTAAACTCGCAATTTCCCCCTCCTGTTCAGGAAACTCCCGCCTACCTCGGTACTCACCACCTGAGAATATGTTCCTCAGCGAGTCTTGCTGGAACCACTACGCCATCAACCTCTTTCCGGTTCTCCTGGATCACCTTTTTATTCAATCCCAGGAGCCAGGTCGTGGGCTGTGCTGTGAGTCCCCCACACCATGACAGTGGCCCTTTTCTAGGGATTGTGGGGAGCCTGACACAGAGCTCAGGACAGGGCAAGATGTGCAAATCTGGTCATCCTTCCAGTATTTTCTGAGTGCCTACTGTGTATCAAATGCCCTGGGTGAGCAGGAGCGTCCCCCCATCCCCACCCCCCCCCCCCGCCCCCGAATGGAGTTGGGAGATGGGGGAAGGTGGGCCAGCTGAGCCCAGATGAAAGACGGAGAAGGCAGGGGAAAATGACTGGCCCGAGAAAGGGAGGAGTGTGGCTTCTCTGTGCCCCAGGGTGCACAGGCTGGAGGGAATAGAAGAGGCTACCCGATGAAGGGCCAGAGGAAGCCACTGAAGCATTTTAATCATAAGCCATATGCTCAGACTTGTATTTCCTTCTTTCTTAGATAGCCTAGAAGCTCAGAACTGAATTTGCAGCCCACTGCTAGAAACTAGAGGGCCCATCCATGTGCGATTTGGAGATTAATCGACCTCTCCTTCATCTTGTTTTCCCTTAGTCCCATGTCCTCATTTACTAACTTCCATTGTACTCCGTGCATCTCTGCAAGCCCCGCCAGGTGTAAAGAGATCTACCCTGTGAGCACAGTTACTCTCATAACGCCACCTGAGTGAAACACTTGTACGCCCATTTTATACAGAAGGAAACCTAAGTTGGGAGAAATTCGGGAACTTGCCCACATGGCCTTAGCATCATTTCACTCATTCTGGGGACTTGCTCAATGTCTCGCTTCCCCAACAGATGGCAGATACAAGGAGGCAGCGATGGGGGTCTGCCATTGGGGGGCGGGGGGGTGGGGTGGGTGTGTCCACCTCATGAGCTGGAGGCCCCAGCCCCCGGCTGCCCACCGCTGACCCACCCTCCCTGCCCGGGGCTGCAGGATCCCTTGACCTGAGCACCGTCCACCCCCGCCCTCTGCCACACTGGCCCCTCCCCTCCTGCTTTGGTTCCCTGCCTGCTGCCTCCTCAGAGCCTCTCCTCTGTCCTCCACCTGTACATGGTTTTACAGAAGACTTGTCATTTCACTCAAGTACACCAAGTAACTGGAACCAGCCTAACAGGTGGAACTACATTTTTCGGACTAAAGAAAGCTGAGCAACGATTCTAATCTGACCAACTCATTTCATGATGAGTTAACTCAGGTTCGGAGACAGTGGGTGGCTCCCCGCAGCTGGCTAATAGCCATTTTGGGGGCGAGGCTCTGGTTCCCAGGCACCTTAAAAATGTTCTGCCTGGTATTTGTAGTGTCAGTTTGTTTATTTGGAAACATGAAGAGTCCATGTTTAATTGGGTCTGCTCCTAAAACTAAGTCGTTTGATATACTTAGAAGGGCTGGTGAGCGTTTGTTTTTAAGAGATGTTAAGCCACAGCCCCGTGATTTGTTCTGCCTCAGATACTCAGAAAACATCCTTACGTGCTCTGGGCCACAGCTGTCCTCCCCCTCTCCCCATTCACTCACAATTGTCACGCTGGCCATCTCATCCGCTCATCAGCCTTCCCCCCCCCCCACACACACACGCACACTAACATCCTGGGGAGCCCCGGGGAGCCATGATAAAGCACTAACACACTTTGGGCACTTCTATGCACCAGACACTGTTCTGAGCACAGAGCCACCACCGCAATCCACACTGTGCAGGGGAGGAAACTGAGGCCCTGAGAGGAAAACAATTTGCCTAAGGTCACAGGTGGTAGCACTAAGAGTCCCCTAAATGCCTGACTGTAGCAGGTCTCCTTTACCGGTACAGGACCGTCCGTAAAGCTCAGCTCTGGCCCCAGGTTCCCTCTCCTGAGCTCCAAATCCCGGCAACCATTTGCCCACTGGGGGGGGGGGCCCCACCAGGTTATCCCAGAACCAACTCAAAACTGAACTCGACTCCTTGCCTCCAAACTGGCGGGTTGCCTGGCTGGCACCAGTAATGGCTGGTCCTCCGTCCCTTGGTTCCCTTACCCACCACCTGCTACTTGTTCACTTCATTCCTAGATAGTTTCAGGTCTGCTCCTTCCTCCCAGCGTCACAGTCACTGCTCATGGCTACAGTTTCCGAAGTGGTCTCTACGCCCAGTGCCAACCATAGCCCTTGCCTGGTCTCTCACCCCCAGCCTGCCCCCCCCAACAAGTGCCAGTGCAGGAGTTCTAAGGGCAAATCTGAGTACCTTCCCACCGACCTCAGCTCTCGGTGGCCCCAAGCATGACCACAATGCTCCTTGTAGCCACACTGCTGGCCTCCATTGGGGCGAGCAGCCTGGCCTTGGCTGCAAGACCTGGTTCCAGGCCAGACCGTCTGGTTTCACATATCTCTGCTCTCCCACCCACTCTTCCTTCCTTGGAATGCACTCCTCCCCTTCCCTCAGTGACCAGGACTGGACGTTTCCTCCTTTGCTCCAAGCCTGCCTCTTACACTTATGCTCAGGGACACCTGAGTGGCTCAGTCGGTTCAGCATTGACTTCAGCTCAGGTCATGATCTTGCAGTTGGTGAGTTCGAGCCCTGCATCGGGCTCTGTGCTGACAGCTCAGAGCCTGGAACCTGTTTCGGATTCTGTGTGTGTGTGTGTGTGTGTGTGTGTGTGTGTGTCTCTGCTCTTCCCCCGCTTGCACTCTGTCTCTGCCTCTCTCAAAAATAAATGAACATTAAAAAAAAAAACATTTTAACTTATGCTCATCCAGCACCCTTTCTGGGTTATGATGACTTACTTTCCCATCTCCCCTCCAGGCAGCGGGAGCTATGGTAGGCCCTCATAGCTCAGTAGTGCAGGTAAGAGTTATATCCGGGTCTCTTTGGATGTAGGTGGATGGGTAGGGTGAGGAAAGAATGAGTGGCATAAAGCTCTGCCAGTCAGTGTGGCATTCACTTGTGCAAGGCCCTCAGCTCTACCCGCGCCCCTGTGGGCCCAACGACCCCAAGCAACTCCATCCTGTCCACATCTGCCACCCCCTCCCCCCACCCCTTCCAGCTTCCCAGCAGCACCCCCAGTGAGCCCCCCACCCCAGTCCGGGACGTGAATCCCTCCCCTCAGCCACCACGTCCTTATCTCAAGGGCTTCCCTTAACTAAACTGGGAAGAGTGGTTGGAATCTGCCAATGGATGGTGAACAGTAGCCCCGCCATCCCCCCAACCCGCCACTACCCCACCCTACCCTCTGTAGTCCTAGAGGGAGCCACCAACGTTTGCTCTCTCTGACGTGAGCACTCAGTAAATATTTGTGGAGCAAAGGCACGTCCTATAAACATTCGTTACAATTAACGGCAGCTTATCTCCGCAAGAAAAAACTCGTAAAGCTAAAGCAAAGCATCAGGATTTTCCGACATTTGAGGTTAGCAGATTTCAGAAGGCTGTTTTGGCAAAATGAATGCGGATTCCTTGCCCAGAGTTGCCTGGGCCCCCGGCCCCTTCTAGGTGAGAAGGAAGGGGCCGCTGGGCCCCACGAGACGCTCACTGCTCCATACCTGTGTCCCAGCCCCGGGCGCAGGCTAGGTGACCCACAAGTAACACGCTGCTGCTCTAAGTGGCAGGCTGGCGTGGGCCCCGTCAGACTGGCCCCTGCTGTCAGTGGGGGTGGGGCCCCGGGGGGGGGGGGAGGCTCCTGATGCTGACTCCCTCCCCCCCCCCCCCCCCCCCCCCGCCCCCAAGAGATTCAGGCTTCTGATGATGAGACAGGCACAGGCTTCAAACCTTTCCCTTGGGAGCACTTTGCTGTGCCTTGTTGTTGTTGTTGTTTTTTAAAGTTGCCTTCACTGAATTCACACTGCTGGGAGATGGGTTTGCCCTGAACTTTAATTTGGTGGAGAAGTGGTTTTTTGGAAACATACTCGGTGGTCCTTCTGTCAGACACAAACTGACCAAATGTTTCCTCAAAAGCGAATGTGTCTGGCTAAGCTACATACTCCACGCTCCCTGCAAGAGGTTTAGAGAGCCTGGAAGAGCAGGTGGAGAAAAGAATGTGTGTGGGGAAACCCCATGGTGCAGTGCGCCTGAACACTTCCTGTCAGCACTTCCCGGGGTGGGCAGGGGTCTAGTCAGCTTCCCCATCGCTGTCGAGCTGTGATACCCTCGGATCGGCTACGTTTGGTTTCGCTCTCTTTGCAATGGATTATGAATGATTCCCTCTGGTTTGTTTTGTTTCGTCTTGTTTCATTTTGCTATTGTTAAAAGCATCGGCAAAATTTTTGTACACATCTTGTAAAATAATAGTTATTTCCTTAAGAAAAACTTCCAGCAGCGGGACCTCTGGACGGAAGCCGACGCACACATTTAAGGCTGGGGGTACTTACTGCCAAACCGCCCCACAAAAAGGTCAAAACACATGCAGGGTGAGCCTTTCCGCACACCTTTCTCGACGCGTTTGTTATTTCTGGTTCGCTGCACAGCCTGAAAACAAACAAACAAACAACACCCTTCATCTGACTCCTGGTAACTCGAAGGTATTTATGCAGCTCCCAGAGTCTCGATGAGTTCTTGTCCTAAGGTGGAAAGGAGGCAATTCAGAGCATCGACCCGCTTCAAACCTCTCAAGCCAGGTGCCTCCTCCTTGGTGTCCTACAGTAGCCTGCCCACCTTATCCCAGCAGCCTCCTCACCTGCTAGAGCATTCAGTTCGGTGATTTTCCCGGAGACAAATCATTTCCACCTGCATCCAAAGGGCAAAAATTATTCCAAAGCACCAGCACCATGATTCACCTCCTCGCAGTGGTTTCTGGCACCAGGCTCTCGGTCTCAGATGTGCCCACCCAAAGCGACCAAGACTTTGCTGGAGATGCAGGTGCACGGTAGCTGAGGAATGGCGCTCGCAAGCCGGGAAGAGAACTCAGTGCTACATCACCTTGCACGGGGAGGGACCAGAGTGCCTCCTTGCTTCCCCGATCTCTGAGTGTCATTTAGCGTTTTCTTCAGTAATAAACAGGCCACTACCACCTACAGTGGAGACTGGATTATCAGTAGAAATCCTAAGTATTTCCAGCTCCATTATGAATGTTGTGCATATTTCTTTTTTTTTTTTTAATTTTTTTTTCAACGTTTATTTTTGGGACAGAGAGAGACAGAGCATGAACGGGGGAGGGGCAGAGAGAGAGGGAGACACAGAACCAGAAACAAGCTCCAGGCTCTGAGCCATCAGCCCAGAGCCTGACACAGGGCTCGAACTCACGGACCACGAGATCGTGACCTGGCTGAAGTCGGACGCCCAACCGACTGCGCCACCCAGGCGCCCCTGTTGCGCATATTTCAAAAGGCCGTTAAGGTCATCGCCGCCTTGAAATCACGGGAATTAATGAAAGCTGCTACTGGGTCTTAATATTTAACGTGTGGCTACGTGTTATTTATTACTGCAACACGAATTTATTTTTTTAAATATTCTGAGAATTGCATCGTAATCTTTTTTACGATCCTGTATAATTAATTTTAGTATTTAAGCCTTGTTCTAAAAAAGAAAAAGAAGTAATCCACTCCTTGACAAAAAAAAAAAAAAAAAAAAAAGCCTTGTTCTGAGAAGGGTTCACCATACACCTAAGGCATTCAAGACAGGAAAAAAAGGTTAAGAATCCTGGAGGAGGAAGCTAAGATCTGGGTCCTGTTACCCACGGGTAACTAAGCCTTCTGTTCTGTAATCCCAGAATTACAAAACATTCCTCTGGGGGCAGAAGGATAGAGACCCTTTCCTATTCACTCATTCATTCAGCAGACATTTATTTAGCATCTACAAAGGGAGGCACACTGGAAACAGGACACCAAGGCAGCCCTGGCGAGGAAATTGCTGAGCCTGGCAGGTAAGAGGACGGGCAGGACCCGGAGGAGCCAAGGCTCAGAGAAAATGCAGATTCCAACAGCTGACGGTTGTGAAATCCACGGAAAGGTGGAAATTCCATTAGAATAATTGCGGGCTCCCCCAGGAGAGCTCCTATCACCAGACGACTCCCCATCCGCCTTGTCAAAATCCTACCCATTCCTCAAGATCCGACCTCTGCTCCCTCCCCTTCCAAGCTGGAGTTCATCTCTCCCTCCCCTCAACGCTCTCCCTGGGACTTCAGCACTGTCGCTCTTTATTTGTGTTATTTATGAGCCTGACTCGCCTCCGGGATCAGAGTCTTCAGGGTGGTGCCGGGTGGCTCGGGTGCCCAGAGTTCTGGTTTCGAGCTCTGCCCCCTCCAGTTCTCAGCTGAGCGATTTGCACTGAGCGGGCAGTGCTGTAACACACGCCCGCCCAGCCCTCTCTTTCAAGTTTCCTCCTCCATTCCCCACCACTCAAAACGTGATTCCCGGACCCGAGGGCTGCTTCTGCACGGCGGGCTCGGTGGCCCGGTGTCTGCATCTCTGCCGAGAAGCCCTTTTCCACCCGATTTGCCTCATCTGCCAAGACTCAGTCAAGTTGCTTCCTTCTGGAAGCTTTTCCTGACACTCATCATCCACCCTCTCCAGCATCCCAGGCAGAAATGACTCTTTCCTCCTTGGTGCCGTGCCGTATCCGGCACACTTGATTCCAACAGCTGTCTGAGTCCCTTCCTTCAAGGCAGGTACCAGGTCACTTTCTTATTTGCGGCCTCAGCATCTAAAAGGCAGTACTTATTTGCTGAATGAAGAAGTGAGTGGAGGAATGGATGAATGAATGAATGAATGAATGAACGAACGAACGAGTGCCCCTCCTCTTCTCCCCACCTCTCCCCGCCTCTTCTCTTTTCCTTCCAGTCACTTTAGGTTCCAGGGCTGTCGTGGCCACTAAGTCTGTGATCACAGATAAGTGACTTCATGCCCCTAGGACTCAATGTCACCTTCTGTAAGAGAAGGGAGGGGACAGAACCAGACACTGTTTAGGGAACACCCCACCTCCCATCTCCTGAGTACTGTGACTTTATTATGTAACCGTGTGGGGGTCAGTCATGCCAGGATAGAAGAACCTCCCGAGGCCATGCCCTCTGTCCCCGGCATCCACCCAGGACCGATGTGCCCACCCTCGTGTCCAATTGGTCGCGCAGTCCTCTCCAACCTACGGCCTTTTCGTCTTTAAATCCCACCCCACCCCTTTACCGGAAACCACTGCTCACGCAGGCCTCCGTTTCTCCCAAGAGCACTATATTTTAGTTGCTGCCCGAGTGACGGCCTCCTCACACGAGTCCATCCTGCCTTCCGCACAGCCCCCAGGCCACCTGATTTGGGGGCAGAGGCTTCTGCAGAGACCACGAGGTCTGGATTTGCTGTCCGAATTAATTGATGTCAGTTGCTTCCTTCCACAAATCTTCTGTGTGGTTCTATCTCCGGTGCTTTGCTCAGGCCTCCGGGCTTGGCCGTGTGAACTTTCCACGCAGACCCCCTCCCCTCCCCCACCTCACACCGGACACATTTGGTTGGTGGGAGGGACCTTCCGTTTCCCAACACCGGCAAATAGGCCTGGGTTTACATCCACTGGCACTTTTTCACCCTTTGCCTGGGAAGACCTGATTCCTCCACCTGTGTTCCTGTTCCAATGTCTTCCTGCTTCCCAGGGGACTGTCAGATTTTACTCTATGATTGATAAGTATGTGCAAATGTCTCCTATTAACATTCCCCCCTTGATCCCAGCTGTTTCTCATCTCTTTTCTTCCTCTTATAACTGAGTTCCTTAAAATGCTGGTTCCACTCATTGACTCTCCTTCACCTCCCGCCCTTCATCACCCCGGCCCCTGGCAGAAGTCTCTGCTCCTGCCCACCTACCTGAGTGCATCCTGTCCTTTCCTTGCCGACCTCCAACCTCTGACTTCTGGCCTCCAAGGACGCTTTCCTGGTTTTAATCCGCCCTGGTATCTCTCGATCCCTCTTCTGGATTTCTATGGCTCCGAGGCTGTCTTCTCACTTCTGCCTCTTCTCTGTCTCCTCTGCGGGTGCTTCTTCTTCAGCTCCCCCTGCAGCCAGGGTGCCCCAGCTCCCTCCTGGGCCTCTCCTCCTGGACTAGGCTTTTCCTGAGCGGCAGGTCCACCCCTGAGGCTTCGCCACCACTCACAGGAATGACTCAACTCGCTTTCTTCATCTGTGGTAGTCACAGCCGGCCAACTCCTCTAACAAACGCTCTCCACGTGTTCGGGGCTTAGCTGCAGGTCAAGTTTACTCTTTACTGCCTTCCCAGTCCTTTCTGAGTTGGGAGGGAGAATGGGGAGGAGGTGCCCGGCTCTACACGGTCCCTTGGACAGCCTGGCTCCTTGGTTCACTGCTCTGCCCAGCTCAGCTCCCGGTGCCCACAGAGCGGGAGGTCCTGGGGCCAAGCCTGCAGCTGGGACACCCGGCAGCCTGGCTCACGTTCCACGGGCCAGGGAGGTTGGGGAAGGTGGGCGGCTGTGCTCCGGAGGAAGGGAAAGGCATGGGCCAGTCCTCCCGCCAGGGACCCAGAGCTGTTGGTGGGGAGAAATCCCCACTTGGGTACCTTACAGCTTCCTCCCTCTCCATATTCAAAATGGAAGCATGGGGAAGCTCAGAAAGGGGTCTACCTTTCTCGTCCCGGTGGTGGGACTAGCAGCACCCAATTACCCGAGCCAGGAGGATCCCGGCTCCCCCATCCAGCCCGACAAGTCTGTATTTCCCCACGTTTCTTAGATTCCTCTCTCACGCCTGATCTATTTCAATAGCTCGATAATGGATTTCTCTGCACTCGGTCTCATCATTCTTTGCTTCTTCCTAAAATGGACTTTTCATCGTACTTTCTCCCTTCAACATCTCAGGGTGCTTCCAGGGCCCTTCAGGCTGGAGCCCAATCTCTCTTGCCTCAAACCACTCCAGCCCGTGCTCCAGCTGAAGGAAGCCGGCCTTCCTCTCCCCAAGGCCACAGGATGCCTCCCACACTGCCCTCCACACCCCCAACCCCCGCCTCCTGGCCATCTCCAGTTTATCCTAGAAGGCACAGCCCAAGTTCACTTTCCCAAGGAGACTTCTAGGACCTTGAGAGAGTTGGCCACCACCACGATGTAGACTATGGTTGGTCATTTTACGGAATGGTCTCAACCATACGGACTGGTTGAATATGTCAGGGAACATGCCCTTCATCTATGGTATTAGTAAAATGCACACTAATGACTCAATTTGAAGCTATGGAAGGTTAGCTCCAGTTCCTTCTCTAGTACTCCTATAGGACTTTGGGAAGTCAAAATATGCAACAGTAATTATTTCTTCTGAAATTCAAAGTAGGCAACAATAACTCCTGTGGACAAAAATAAATAAATAAACAGACTCCCAAGCTGTTGACAAGAAAACAGAGAAAGGACCTGTATAAATTAGGGATCCTCTGCTTTGCAAGCCATAGAAAACCCAACTTCAACCAGCTCCAGAGACAAGTACGATGTCTAGGGATAGAGCTGGCTTCAGACTGGGATGAATGATGTCACAAAGATCCACATCGCAGCCCAGCTTTCTTTAACGGATCTATATAATGACTCCTGCAGGAACCCCAAGCTCTCTGCTCATGGCTGTGCATGTTTAAGAGTTTCATTTTCAAACTGCTAACCCCAGCAAGGAGAGAGAGAGAGAGAGTCTGGGACAAGTTTCTGAGCCCTTTGTGGGTTAAGGTTTACACTAACCAGACCAGGTTGGGTCACCAGGGCAGGGGCAGATGTCAAGCAGGGCCATTTCTGTACCCACATCAGGGTTTCCCAAGGGAAGGAGGGAAAATGAGTGCTGGACAGCTAATAGCAAACGGTATTACAACGCTTCTTCCCAAGCAAGCATGGAAGGAGACAAAGATGTCCTCTATGAAGCCATGTCTCTTCCCTCCCTCGGTGACCCACTTCCCAGACAGAATTAATTCTTCCCTCCCTGTGTTCCATGACACTTCAGTGTATACCGTTTTTGAAGGAGATAGTCTTTTGCATTATAATAATTCTTAACATATCTGTCTTTGCCACTGGACTGGGCCTCTTAATAGCAGCAGTAAAGAGTTTTTATTGTTGTACCCACAGAACCTAAGGGACTCCCTAAGCTGGCACATTGTGGGTGCTCAGTAAACAAGGTGGCTTTTATCACTGAATGAATAGTAGCATCCTCTATAGGAGTATTTCATCCTCCAGGGCTGGCTTTTCTGGGTCGAGTGGCCATGATATTGGAGCAAGAAAGGGAGCTGTCTGGTCTATGCCATGGATCTATCTGTTGCCATGCTGGAGAAGGGGTGGGGTGCTTGCTTCTGTGCTATACATTCGCCTGTGGATCCTCTGACTCAATCCATACCCACTGTTACCTGTGGGGCATCTTAAAGGACATAGAATGCTACTGGGCCCTGCTGGCCAAGCACTTGATGGACAGGGAAGCGTTTGGGGCAGAGTGCTGTCTATTGCCATTTTCTGGAGGGGATGGGATCCACACACCAGCCCTGACCTGTACTGCCACACGCACCCCTCTTTAAGGCACACGGTGAGGGAGGGACAGAATGCCAGACATGCTCCACACGATAGAGCTGCTTGGCTTTGGAAGTGGCCAAAATGGTGGCCAAGAGCACGGACCCTGGTGTTAGACACACCTGGTTTCCATAACACTCATCAGCTCTTTCTTTACACTTGACTTGGCAAGTTACTTGACTTGGCATTCTCTCTCCTTCTGTACCTCGGGATAATAACTTCTTCACAGGGTGTGAAGAATAAACGAGATGCTGTATTACAAGTGCTTAGACCACAGTAAGCGCTCAAACAATAAATAAGTAATAGTAATAACAAATGCGGTCCATTTTCCTTTTCCCAGAAGGAATTTTAGTCTTCATGCTGTGGCACAGTTCAACCATTTCACATCGGCGAAGGAAAAAGCATTAACTGCTCATTTTCAACAGCATGGATCCATGAAGCAAAATAAAACCCAATAGATAACAAAACACGTCCTAGTTGTTTTCTTCTTTAAGGATCTAAATCATGAGCATTTCACAAGCAGGGTTAAAATGAATTAAACCACAAAATGTTATGAATCGGTGTTACCGTCTGGCTTTGGGACACAACCTCCAATGCCTACCTGAGCCGGGTACGTAACCAGATGACCGGATGAGGGAGGCACGCTGGCAACTGACAGTGTGGGGCCATCAAAAGCGTGGCAGTCTGGAAGCCCACAGAACAGCCGCCAGCACTCAGCAGGAGCTGATTATTGTCATGCAGGAAACACACTCAAGGGTTCCAGAACCTGGAAAAATATCCCCGGTTCAGAAGGGATGTCACTGACTCACTTTTTTTTTTTTTTTTTTTTTTTTTTTTGAGGTCGTTGTCTTCAAATGCTGTGGAAAGCCATACCTGAAAGCCAGCTCTGGTCACTAGACTTGATACAGCCCGAGGATCACCAGATTGCGACCTCTAACCTAGCCAACTCCTGGCCAGAGGTGCTTCTCAAAATGGGTTACACTTTACAAGCTCAGCATGCGGCTATCACTGCATATAAGCATTTTCCAAAGCTCTTAGGAAGATAATTTATTCCCGTCACAGGGGAAGGCAATTGCTTTCAATAATTAGATCAAAAGTTATTTTTGCTCGTATGTTGCTTTCCAGCTCCTTCAAAGTCCACCTCAAAGTTTCCGTCTTCCCGGAACCCCTCTGTGATATATTCTCATCTAACGCTATTTACTGCTTCTTGGTACTTGTATGCCCATTGGTTTTTTGTTTTTGTTTTTAGTTTTTATTTTGTGGCACCAGTGCCTTTAAAAATTTTAGTTCTAATATAATTCACATATAGTATTGTAGTCGTTTCAGGTGTGCAATATAGCGATTCAACAATTCTATACGTTACCGGGTGCTCATCACAATAAGTGTACCCTTAATCCCCTTCACTTATTTCACACCCCCCACCCCTGCTCCCCTCTGGTAACCATCAGTCCTCTTTATTTAACAGTCTTGTCTTTTGTTTGTCTCTTTTTTTCCTCTGTTCGTTTGTTTCTTAAATTCAACATATGAGTGAAATCATATAGTATTTGTCCTTCTCTGACTGACTCGCTTCATTTAGCATTATGCTCTCTAGATCCATCCAAGTTGTTGGAAACGGTAAGATCTCATTCTTTTTATGGCTAGGTGATATTCCACTGTGTATATACACCACGTCTTCTTTATTCATTCATCAATTGGTGCACACTTGGGCCGCTTCCATATCTTGGCTATTGTAAACAATGCTGCTATAAACATAGGGGTGCGTGTATCTTCTTGAATTAGTATTTTTGTCCTCTTCGGGAAAATATCTTCAGTAGTGGAATCACTGGATCGTAGGGTAATTCTATTACTAATTCTTTGAGGAACCACCATACTGTTTTCCACGGTGGCTGCACCAGTTTGCATTCCCACCAGTAGCACACAAGGGTTCCTTTTTCTCCGCATCCTCGCCAACGCTTGTTTCTTGAGTTTTTTGTTTTAGCCACTCTGACAGGTGTGAGATGATATCTCATCGTACTGATTGTGGTTTTGAATTGTATTTCCCTGATGATGAGTGATGTTGAGCATCTTTTCATGTGTCTGTTGGCCATCTGGGTGTCTTCTTTGGAGAAATGCCTGTTCATGTCTTCTGCCCATTTTTTAATTGGATTATTTGGTATTTTAGTGTTGAATGGTGTAAGTTCTTTATATATTTTGGATACTAACCCTTTATCAGATATGTCATTTGCAAATATCTCCTTCCATTCAGTAGGTTGGCTTTTAGTTTTTTTAGTTGTTTCCTTTGCTGTACAGAAGCTTTTTATTTTAGTGTAGTCCTGATGGTTTATTTTTACCTTTATTTCCCTTGCCTCAGGAGACATAACTAGAAAGATGTTGCAATGGCCAGAGACAGAGAAATTATTGCCTGTGCTCCCTTCCAGCTTTTTTATGGTTTCAGACCTCACATTTAGGTCTTTCATCCATTTGGAGTTTATTTTTGTGTATGGTGAAAGAAAGTGGTCCAGCTTCGTTCTTTTGCATGTAGCTGTCCTGTTCTCCCAACACCCCTTGTTGAAGAGACTGTCTTTTTCCCATTGCTTATTCTTTCCTCCTTTATTTACAATTAATTGACCTTTATTTATTTTTATTTTTTAAAATTTTTTTAATGTTTATTTATTTTTTAGACAGAGAGAGACAGAGCATGAACAGGGGAGGGTCCGAGAGAGAGAGAGGCACAGAATCTGAAACAGGCTCCGGGCTCCGAGCTGTCAGCACAGAGCCCGACGCGGGGCTCGAACTCACAGACCGCGAGATCATGACCTGAGCCGAAGTTGGCCGCTCAACTGACTGAGCCACCCAGGCACCCCAATTGACCTTTATTACAATTTACAAATAATCGGGGAGGGTTATTTCTGGGCTATTATGTTCCATCGATCTATGTGTCTATTTTGGTGCCAGTACCATACTGTTCCGATTACTATAGGTTTGTAGTGTACCTTGCAATCTGGGATTGTGATACCACCAGTTTTGTTCTTTTTCAAGATTGCTTTGGCTGCCGAGGGTCTTTGGTGGTTCCATACCAATTTGAGGATTACTTGTTCTGGTGCTGTTGCCCACTGCTTTGTCACACTGCATCAGACGGTCTGTGTGTTAGTGTACCAGCTAAGGTAATGAACTAAAAAGCATATGTCTGAAACATAAATAGAAATCTATTTCTTGCTGTCTCGTAACAGTCCTGAGTAGTTCCAGGGTGTGGGGTAGGGGGGCAGAAGAAGGGCTTTGCTCCGCTCAGTGACTCAGGGACCCAGGCTGTTAAAGCTGTGCAGTCTCCCACCAGTTGGCCGAAGGGGAAAGGGCATGGAGGATTGCCAATGGGAAATTTTATGAATCGGGGCTGGAAATGACAAGACAGCATTTCTGTCCACGTTCTTAAGTCTGGTGCAGATTCCATCAAATGGAATTTCCCAGCTGCAAGGGAATCTGGGAAATGCAGTTTGTGCATCCAGGAAGAGGAAGAGATTTTTTGGTAAACACCTACCAGTCTGTGCCACAACCCTTCCCTTTAGATCAGAATATGCGTATCATCTTCTTGCCCTCTCAGAACACGTTCACCAGCCCAGGGGGGCAGCAGCCCCCAATCCCATCCAGCTCAAACTCCAAGATCTCTGGGTGAGGCACAGGTCTGGGTGTGGCTCCTAAAGGCCTGGAACTTAGAGGCAAATTGATCTTCCCTCTATGGACAATGCACAGCGGAGGAGGCGGGGCACAAGGTCTGCCATAAAACTCCCATTGGAAGCCTGCCCGGTCCTCAGCAGTTATGAAATCCTACTGGTCGGGCATTAAGAAGACCCCCTTACTCTGGCAGTGAGAGAAGTTCCCTCATCCCTGACCCATCATTCTCCAAAGTTCTAGTGTCCTTCTTCTGGAAGGTTTCCTTGCCTGGTACCCTGCATGCTACCTGTAAGCGTGTGTTGGGGAGAATGCTCTCCTGGGGAGCTCTAGCTTCAGCCATCTGCTTCCCCCACTTCTAGCTCTTGTGAGTTCAGGGGCCTGAAGTTTATTTGAAGGTTCCACCAATGTCTTGTTGTAGTTGTTGGTTAAGTCTGGGCTGGCTTCTGTTTTCCTTGGCAACGGAAGTCCCTCAAAAACTTAGTAGGCTCCTGCCCTATTTGTATCTGACCAACTCAATGTGCCAGCAGCAAGACCTGAAATTTTTTTTTTTTAATTTTATTTATTTTTGGGACGGAGAGAGACAGAGCATGAACGGGGGAGGGGCAGAGAGAGAGAGGGAGACACAGAATCGGAAACAGGCTCCAGGCTCCGAGCCATCAGCCCAGAGCCTGACGCGGGGCTCGAACTCACGGACCGCGAGATCGTGACCTGGCTGAAGTCGGACGCTTAACCGACTGCGCCACCCAGGCGCCCCAAGACCTGAAATATTTTTTCAG
Source organism: Panthera tigris (assembly GCF_018350195.1). NCBI lineage: Eukaryota > Metazoa > Chordata > Mammalia > Carnivora > Felidae > Panthera > Panthera tigris. Next base: position 26,034,450 of record NC_056660.1, on the reverse strand, counting down.
GACAAGATTGTGTTATGTTTCAATGCTTTGTCTCGCCCACCTCTATTAGCTGCCAGCACATCTGAAACCAAAAGTACATTGGGAGTCTATACCATCTTTGCTGAAGGGGTGAAGCGCCTTGTTTAACGGAAAAGTCTTAATGGGATCGCGAAGCTTTTCCCATGCTAGACAGCCCCAAATTTCTGCACCTTTCATTCCCTTTCCTTTCTACTTACAAACCGGGCGAATACTTTTCTGAGCTCACTTCTTTCTTGAAAGCCTTCGCCAAACACAGTGAAGAGCCTCGAGTCGCTGTTTGGCTCCCCAGAGCTACACACGCTCACCAGACACGGGGGCGGCTTTCTAAGCGATCGCAGGCAACTTTTGCTGCCTCCCGGTAGGAGTCTCAACCTCTCAAGCCTCCAGCAGTCTCCGTGTCACCCGCACCCAACTGTAGTCAACGCCATATATTTTGGGCTTTGGGGCGGACGCGCTGTGCGTTAAAGGTTCGCCACTGAAGCCAGCAGAATCTAAAATGCCCCATGGCTGAAACAGTCCTGCTCATGTAACTGTGCTGGCAGGTTCCAGATTAGAGGGGCTGCACACTCCACAGTCACTCCGGGACCCAGGCTGACAGGGGATCTGTCACGCCCACGGCACCAGGCCTTATCTGTTGGGTCAGCAGAAGGGGAAGGAGCACAGCAGATCCCTGAGAATGGGTTTCTTAAAGCCAAGTCTGAAAGTGTGGGGTCACTTCAGCCCTTTGACTGAAGTTGGGTCCTGCAGTCACATCTAACTAACTTCAAGGAAGTGAGAGATGTAATTTAGCCGTGTGTCCAAGTAGAAGAGGAAATGGGATCTGGGGCAACCAGCTTGTCCCCGTTTGCCTGGGAAGTCCCTGGCGTTAGCACTGAAAGTCCCACTTCCCGGGAACACCCGCAAGCCTGGGGACACCGGTACTGTTGGTCACCCTAACACCTCCATCAGATCTCCTCTCTCCTTAAGGTGAGAAACTTAAGTCTCCAGTTTGCCTGGCCCCCTAGTCTGCAGTGACTGCAAACTACATTTCGGGGCATGAACTCCATGTACTTGAGACAACAGGGAAGATGATTTTAATTGAAATATACGTCATTCCCAGGAATTTGGAGCATGTGTGGCAGAACCTAGTAGCACACACATCTGCAAACACTGTCTTTGCCCCTTGACGGATCAGTCAGTTATAAAACGTAGTGGAGGGAGTTACACTACCATGAGCGAATGCCGCTGATTTAACAAGAGTTCTTGGAAATATTTTTGCCGAGAGGCTGATCTGAGGAATACAGAAGGAACTATTCAGGCATTATATTGCATAAGGCAAATTTCACCAGAAAACAAAATACCTCATTTAGTTTAAAAGAAGCTAGTGGGCTTCTTGAAGTCCTTGGAGGCAAGGACAGTGGCTCACCCACCATACGCTCTCTGGCGTGTAGAAGGACTTCAATGAATGTTCTCTGAATAAATGTACCCATAGTTTACCCGATCGCCTGTGTTCAGTTTCTCTAATCAAAGAGGAGGGGTTTTGTGATTAAAACCTTTTTGCTGAAGGATGAGCTGACATTTAGGACAGGAGGCCGGTTCTTGAGACAGACACAGGAAGGGAGTGGAAACTTGGGTCCCGTGGGCCAAATCGGTATAGTAGGTGTGCTTTTGTTCTGCAGTGTCCAAGAGTCAGGAATCTCCAAACGGAGCCTGGATTTCAGTGTCTTGAAGAATTGGAAAACTTGGCAACACAGCGTTTCAATCCCCACGGAGCAAAAACCGCATGGAGCTAAGGAGCAGCCGCACCCATTAGATGGGGCACATACTCTCCACAGCACTAACGCTTCCTATTGTCTTACCCTCACCTCAGTCAAGAAAGTTCTGTCATGGGGAGCCTGGGTGGCTCAGGCGATGATCTCGCGGTTCGGGAGTTCGAGTCCCACGTCGGGCTCTGTGCCAACAGCTCGCAGCCTGGAGCCTGCTTCGGATTGTGTCTCCCTCTCTCTCTGCCCCTCCCCCACTTGCGCTCTGTCTCTCTCTCTCAAAAATAAACATTAAAAAAATTTTTTTAAATAAAAAAAAAGTCTGTCATGTCCTATAGACATCTGAGTCTAAAACACCTGGATTGAAGCACAGATTTATATTGTAATATTATAGTAACTTTGCATGTTTTAAAATGGCCACCGAACCTTCCAATTGCTATTGATAGAGTCTGATTTCTAATGCCAGTGACTTTGGGCCTGACTGGCATTCTAGAGCACTGTTTCACATTGGGTTTTTCCATAAGAAAACTAATAATTTTATATACTTTATATACATATTTATCCAAATATTAAAAACTATATATTACATAAATATATAAAATCATATAAATATGTAAGATTATGTAAATTATGTGTTATATATAAATTATATAAAATACACATTATATATATATCTCCCACCTGTAATTGTGTATTTACTTCCACCAATATTATTTCCAACCATGAAGACTTCTCAACTAATCCCTTCTCTAACTCACATAAATGAAACAGCTGCCTTTAGGTACTGCTTCTGAGGTAAAGAAGAAATTGTATGTTTGTGTCCATCTTCTAAATGTTTTTGTTTTTTTTTTTAATTTTTTATTTTTAGGGGAGCCTGGGTGGCTCACTCGGTTGAGCGTCCGACTTCGGCTCAGGTTACGATCTCCCGGTTTGTGAGTTCGAGCCCGCTTTCGGTTCTGTGCTGACAGCTCGGGGCCTGGAGCCTGCTTCGGATTCTGTGTCTCCCTCTCTCTCAAAAATAAATAAAGATTTAAAAAAAAAGATTTTTTATTTTTAAGTAGTCTCTACACCCAACGTGGGGCTCGAACTCACAACCCCAAGATCAAGTCACATGCTCCACCGACTGAGCCAGCCAGGTGCCCCCTAAATGGCACTTTTTTGTGTGTTTTTGTAATAAAATTTTAACAGTCACCACTATTATAAAATGCTAAGTCAAAAGCTATTAGAAAATAAAACTGCCACAGCTTTATTCCTACAAAAAATACAAAGTTAAATATATAAACAAAAGAATGAGTGACTCAAAAATTATAGAAAAGCTAACATTCCTTGAACAGCGTGCTCTGAATCCAGCCCTGTGCTTACTGCTTTCCAGCACTATCCTTACAAAACCCCTGTGGAGATAACATGTCCCATTTTGAGCACGAGGAAGCAGAGACCAGCTAGTAAAATACCCTGCCCAAGGTCACTTAGCTAGTAACCAGCGGAGCGACAATGAAAACCCAATAGATTTTAGCCGAAGAAGTTAAATGAACAAACAAAACCGGCATACTCCCCCCTCCCCCCAACCAGTTAGAAGAATAAAAGAGTCATCTTAAAAGGCAGAGGATTGTAGCGTCTTAGGGCAGGACCGAGTCTTCTAACCTGATCCAACTCCTTATTTTAGGGATGCGAAAGCGGGTCTGAGAGGTTCCATTTCTTGTCCAGAGGCTGGTGACCGCAGGGCCCGGCCTGGCGGTCGCGAGGAGTCTCCTCGAGCAGGCTGGTGTCCTTCTCACACCTGCAGAGGAAGCTTCCCTCACGATCTGCTTCCAAGTGCCATTGGTGGGCACACTTCTCCACGCTGCGGCAATTTATCTAAGGGGAGGAAACATCATTTTCTCTGCCTCCCGTTTCGAATCCTCAAGCCGTTGCTGCTGCTAGAATGGACTTGAAGTTGACAGCTCAAAGCAGGTGTGTTGGCCGGCTCCCAGGAGCTCCAACTACTTCTTCCACATAAAGCAAGGTCAGAGTGGTGTCTACTGAAATTAATTTTCATTTTTTTAAATGTTTATTTTTTGAGAGAGAGACAGACGGACAGAGGATCTGAAGCGGGCTCCGTGCTGACAGCAGAGAGCTTGATGCGCGGCTCAAACTCATGGACTGAGAGATCCTGACCCGAGCCCAACTCAGGCGCTTAACCAACGGAGCCACCCAGGCACCCCAATTTCCGTTTCTGATCTCAGTTATAATGAACTTCTATACATTTCTTGTGTAAACTTAAAATTGATTCTGGCATGGCATATTCATCACACAATGACAAATAAAGTTCTGTTTTTAAAGTATGCAAAAATAGCACAGAACTACTGAGCCATAAACATTGTTAATTTGAAAGAGAAAGCAGACAGTCATTAAAATCATGTACAATTCCTTGTTTCTCCTTCACTAGACAGCGGTCTCCCCTGCTGCAGCTGATGATGTCATGAGCACCCAGTGTTGATACAACATTCCATTCCTCTTAAAAATCTTTCCTGTGCCACAAAACGTAAGTGTGATATAATCAATTAAATAATAACCCACAGGCCAACAAAGGCCTGTAAGCAAGCGGTAAAATGCCTTTTTTAAATTACCTTAAACATCTCTAAACGTCAATCACTTTAAACATGTTTAGTAATTACTAAAGTAACCACATACGGAAAAACATCTTTTGATTTTAATGTAATTCATTACTTGCATACAATATTCAACTCCCAAAGTGTCATGGGAGTCTCACATTTGTAATCAAAAGTCCAAAATTCTATTAAATAAGAGAGAAGTAAGTTCTCCATCGTCCTAATACATTGACATGAAAGTTCTCAAATTTTCTACAATTACCACCTTTGCTACTGAGGATCTTCATTAACAGACAATGAAATGGTTAGCGATTCTTTACGGTTTTCTTTTTAAAGGAAATGTAATTACTACATTAAGTACCCCTTTACTTAAAGCGGAGTTATATAGCCTTCCAAGTAAAATGACACAAGACTTTTTCAGGTCCTCTCCAAATTCCCAAGCCATCTTCATGGCCACGGCCACCGGCCTATGGCAGTCAGTTTACTGCTTCAACAAGAGCTCGTGTCGCCACACCGGTTGCCTTGAGGTTTGTTACCACGCGCACTGGCCCGTTCTCCTCCGAGAGCACGGATGTTCCATTCACCTATCAATCTCCTACCAGCTCTACAGTACAAAAATGAAGGATTCAGGAAAGTTAAGTCCTCGTCTTGCCAGGGAGCAAGCCCTAAGCCTTAGAGCTCACAAATGCCCCGACTCCTATCGGGAGATTAGAGCTGATAAACCCACCCGTTCATGTGCTTTCTGATAGGGCTCCAAGAACATCTCAGGCGCCAATTTGCCTTGGGTTTCCATCCTGCTTTTAATTTCGGCCTATTTTAGCCTTGGAGCATCAATCAAGAGGGAGTGACTGCCTTGCTCATCTGGTCCCACCTCAACTCCAGTAGAGGAAACACCTGCAATTTATCCTGTCTTTTGCTTGGACATTTCCAGGAGCTGGAAACTCAACCCACGCTAGGAATGACATCCCAATCTCTGTCACAGAGTTCCTAAAGTGGAAACCAGCTTAACTTCCATCTTTTGATTCTAGAGCTGTTTATTGGGATTATACACAGAGTAAGGCTCATTCCCCACCCCCCCCCACCCCCCAGCGCTGATAAACACTTGAAAATTAAGGCTTCCACAGACTCCTAGGACTTGACGGCCACAGAACGGAGAGCTTTCTCTCTTTCAATGTCCCAGATCAGCCCTGAGAGGGTGAGACAACTTGTCCAGATGATACTGAAGAAATAAGCTCTCATCTCCTTCACTATGTCTCTCCTCCCCTTCCTGGCTTGATGGAAGGCAATGTCTGTTTCCTTTCACCTCTACAGTCAAGCCGCTAGCACCCTGACTTTGCCCACCCTTTGCACGCCCCTTCAAGATTCTGCTAGTCAAACGGTTTTCACTTTCGGAAAAAGTTGTGGAAGTGACTGCAGTTATGTTAATACACTTTCACATGAAAACACTGGTTTAGCAACATTTTATATGCTTTATTGAAAGTTGACAAGTGCAACGGTTAAATACAGTGACACCTTACAGCTGTGTAGAGAACATGCACGGAAACAAATGCATAGAACTACTATACAGGTAATATGCAGAAACCCCTACTGGGCGATCCATTTCATTAGCTAGAAGGGATCATTTTTCAAAGTATTCAACCAGCTCAATCAAAAGACTTCAGCGAACAGGAATTTACTTCAAGATATTCAGCAACTAGAAGATTTCAGGTTACACAAAGTGACTGACAACGCCAAATTCTTAAAATTTCTTCAGGTGTGGTTTTCTTCAGGTAGCATTTTTTCTGTAGATCTCTATATAAAAGACAATCCACACCTCTTCAGACAGCCAATGAGACACCTAGATTTCAATCTGTACAACCTAAATAGTAGTTACAGTCCTCTATTGTACAAAATAGTTACACTACATACACAAATATACAATAAGCAAAACAACCTTCATGGTAAGATAGCCTAGGTCCCAGCTACCTGTCACCGTCTCAGAGTTTTGTGTCATCCACTGTTTCAGAAAGAGGCACAGTACTATCGTTTTATGGATTTTTGGTGACAGTCGTCAGTTTGTACGATGAACTATGTTTCCCCTCATCTTAGGTGAGACTATGCGTCAGTCTTTACTCTGACCTCCCTTTCAAGTTCCTCATGGGGAAAAGGAGAGAGGAAAGTCCAGTGGAGCCCCACTGCTTCCAACCCCATGGAGTACACTACGTGCAAGCAGGAGAGAACTCTTGGGAGCGGGGATGGGGAGCAGGGAAGGGATGATGGAAAGGCACACAGCTCCTCAGCATGAACGGAACCACTTCTCACATATCTGCCAAGCTGCATGAGGTCCCAGTATATCCATGCTAATTCTCTGATTAACCTTTAATTCACCCAACTAAGAAATTTCTTCAAGCCAAAAGCACATGAGTGTTTAATACTGGAAAACAGAGACAATGGCATAGGTCAGCCTCACTTCTCTTGTGCAGCGAACAATGAAATGGGTGACTGTAGAGGTGGATGGATTCCCCCTTGTACGTCTTCTCTGGTCTGTTCAGTTCAGACAGCAGCGGCCAGTTCTGCGGGGGCATGGGAGGCTATGCGGTTGGTCCTGAGCCCTGGGACGCTGGCTGGGCCGGGGGCTGTGTGGTCCCCTGTGGCTGTGTGGTCGCAGGCGGGGAGCCAGTCTGCAGCTGGGCCTGAAACTGGGCAAGCTGCTCAGGACTGGCCAGTGTCTTCAGCAGATTGTTTTCCTGCTCCAGCTGGGAATTTTTCTCTATTAGTTCTTTGATTTGCTCTTTAAGGACCTCCACTTCCTCTCTAACCGCATACATCAAATGGCTTTTCACCAGATCCTGAAAGGGAAGGGGGGGGGGTAAAAAAAAAAAAAAAAAGGTTTAATTTAGTATTTCCCAGATTCTGAATTTCTAAAGCATTTTTGCATGATTCTCCGTAACCATTAGCAAATCCGGCCTTTATTTAAGCGGCCCTTTGAGCAATCTACTGAATACAACCACAACTGTACAATACTTAAGTTCAATGCGTAAGGGATCAGGCTTTTAAAAAGCCTATGCTTTTTTTGCAGCCGTTAACCAGGGATGCATACAGTGAGATCTCCTACTTGAGATGGCAAAAGGCACTGGGGTTCTGGAAGGCGGGGCGGGAGCCTGGCCGCCGGGATGTCCAGGCCCACATCCCCGCAGCAACGGTAGCTGCTTCCCCGCCCCCAAGTCCCTCCTCCCACCCCCCACCACTACCCCCCCACCGCCTCCCTCAGCACCGGCTGCAGCCAGTTCCTAGAGCATGTTGCCGCATTTTCCTCCCTCCACCCCCGCCCCCCCCTTTCGTGATTAAGCTGACATCACAGAAACCTGGGCAGACGACGCAGCCAATGGGAGCCCGAGTTATTTATAGCTCCGAATTAAAGGTTCGGAGTTTGCCTAGCAACAGTGGGCAGAGAATCCCGTGAGAAGAGCCACAGGCGCTGCTCCAATAACAAAGAACAGCCAAGGCGGAAATAAAAAATAGGAGAAATCCAGGCACAGGCTGAGAAGACAAAACTTTTCTCGGATTCTTCTTCATTGTGCAGTAGCCTACCTCACTGGGGATCTGTTTGTGCAAGGTCTAGAGGGCCCTTGAGATCCTCATTCTGTCCCCTCTCCTTCCCTAGTAAACCTTAAGATTCCTAGTAAAGCCACATCGCTAGAGACGTGACCACGACCAAAGGACGCACAGGGCAGAGCTTCCCTAGCAATTCCCTAGTAAAAAGGGGGGCACTTCGGCAAAAGTCCCGACGTTATGTGAAACCGACTGGGGAAGAGAGAACATTGAATACCCCCCAAGGCCCGGATCTCTCTCTGTAGCAGCCATGGTATGTGGCTTCATGCTGGCCGAATGGAGACAGTGCCGGCATTTCTAAATGTATGAAGAGTAACCATCATAACTATGGATGCACTGCTTCCATCCTAATCTCTCGCTTTTTGTAATGTGCCCACATTTAGTACAAATGAGTTTTAATCAGTACATACCATAGCTTGCTCGATTTTGTTGTCAATAGCTACCACACTTGCACCAGAGGAGCTGGAAAAGAGGGGGGAGAAATCGATAAGTGGAATTTTTATAACATCCAAGACAAAAAGGATTTCCCAGTTCCGTGATGTTATTAGCATCATTTTTTGAACATTCTACAACGCTATGGAGTATATCACCCTCCAGAAAACACCAGCCACTCTCTTACTAACGAATATCCCGACATTTCCCTATTTTAGTGAGTCACAAAAGGCTAAATTACATAATGTGGTAAAAGCCTGCTCTCTGGCCAGACCTGCGAAAAGAAAGCGATTCTAAACATTTCAAAAAGCAACATCCATGTCACCGTAGTCTCTCGGCAATGGACAAAGGAATTCGCCTGGCTATCTTTCACCTGCATTATTAGAAGTATCTCACGAGAAAATTTAAAGAAACTATCCCAGCCGACATTTACCTATTGTCAAGTCTCACAGAAGCGTTTTCAGTCCCCAGCAAGGATGACAAGAAAGAAATTGAAAAATGTCTCAGTTGGTAAACTCCTAGATCCATCGCCACTGGTCTACACCATTGGGATTTCATGCAATTGCAGCCAAAAACACCCTCGCGGAAAAAAAAAAGGGAATACCAGCAGCCTTGTTTAAGCTAGATAAAAATCTTCTAGCTTTCTGCAGCCCAGGGAGAAACAGAAAACAGCAGCCCTAGTTTAAAGAAACCCAGCTTCTAGGGCTCGGCAATCCCGGGAAGATGCTGATCCCAACGCTGTGCGGAGAAGCCTCCCAGGTCTACAGCCGGGCTCCACTAAGGTTTTAGACCAGGACTCGAGCTCGGTGCAGAATATATGGAGGCAAGAGCCGCGCCGATTGGCCAGCACTGCATTGGAACCTCCCCCTTCTCCCTTCCCCGCCCTCTTCGCGCTTCCCCGGCCAACCCCCCCACCCCCACCTCCTGCCCCAGCCTCCCCATCGGATCCCGCTTTTCGGGTGGGCTGACCCAGGCCGCAGTGGACCCGCAGAGCTGAGGGGCCGCCTGAGGCCTCCACGGCCTCGGCAAGCTGCACCACTGCTTCGGCAGAAAACGTCAAGGGGTCCCTGAAAATACAATTGGGGCCCCGCACGTGCTTACGTTTAAGGGAGTCAGACCCCGTCCCAGGAGCTGCCAGTCCCTGAGGCTGCCGAACGGCGAAAGCTTCCTATTTGCAACCAGAACCGTCTGAGCTACTGGGCATGCCCAGTCCCACCGCTAAGACTTGGAGGAGCTCGAGTGTCTCGATTTCAATTATCTTGTTCTTACAGGCAGCAGTAATGGGAGGATTTTATAAGCAGTTTTATTTATAAGGATAATAATCGTACTGTAATAATACTTTTTAAAGAGGGAGTGAATTTTGGAGGGAAAAAAATCACATTTGCTTTTTGAGAAATACTACCTTTCCATGGATTTATTACTTGTGGCAACAAAACAAAAAATACTACATATTCTTTGCTAGGCATGTATCTACTGAAGCAAAAAGGAACCCATCAGATGAAATCTGGTATATCTTCCCAAAATGTCCCTAGAGCCATAAACCTTAAAATCACATCTCCCCTTCTTCCATTTACAGCTAGAAAACTCAATCCACAGGTTGAATCCTACCTCGATCTATTTTCAGTAAGTCCCTAAAGCAAGTTTTTGGAAGTGGCAATTCCTATAAGTCTCAACCCTATGAGCCTTCTTACATCAGAAGGACTGAAATATTGTAAAGTATGTATTTCACCCTGAAGGCCATACTGACCAAGTCATTCCCTTCTCCAAACCAAAATCAAGAGATCTGGGTGTAAAAAAGCTTAACCCTTTGCACATTTCCTCTATTAATTTAAAATACTTGCAAGAACGCACCAATTGAGGTTACAATTTAATATACTGAAAATCTAAGGCTTTAAATTTGCCTGATTATTATAGGTTTCTATAGTTTGTGATTCAATACATTTTAGAAAGCAAATTTAACCTCTACAATACTGCCCTCTAATGGCACAATCCTATAAAACCACAAACAAAAAACTACAAATGGTAAAGACTTCTCTAATCCACAGGCAAGTTGTATCATCACAAATAATTCCAACATAAAATGTGACCGTAGAACAGATATATGTTAATATCCTATTTACACACACGCACACTGTCTTTTCTCTCTCAAGCAGGCATTCTTTCTCAAGTTAGCACCCTTTTATCCTCAGCATCCTTTAATTCAGGAAATTTTAATTGCCATCGGGGCCTTTCAGACATTCTTTTTTAAGTGGACCCAATACTGCCAGCGAGTATTTGGTTTTAGAAACGGTCTAAAGGAATTAGGAACCAAATGTGTTGAAAGTAGTAGATGAAAAGGGCAATTCTCTTTTGGGTTAAAAACCAAAGTGTGACTAACTATAGAAAGGAGTAACATCTTCTTTATTGTAAGGATCATAATAGTTTCCAAATTTTAAGTCTTTGATTTTGAATAACAATGTTTGTTAGCATTTCGTAATTTATAAAACTTATGAAATATCAAATTTGAGGAAGGCACCCATTGTCAATAAAAAGAAAAAGAGTAAGTGGAAAGCTTAAAAATCAATAATTCAGAAACTAGGGATGTGGTCTCTCTGGGAGTGCTTCACAGAATTATTATTTACTACACAATAGTTTCTATATTTTGAAAGTTAAGGTTGCCACAAACTACCTGTGTAATTAAAATCATTTACATATTTTTAACTGAACTGCACAGGACAAGTTATTAAAGTATCATCCTAAACTGTAAAAAAAAAAAAAAAGACCTTAAAAGATAAAACTATAAAAAAATAAATAAAAAAATAAAGCTCTAAGGTCATATGCAGAAAAGAATTTAAAATTCCAGCTGAAATTTAAGATTACTAAATTAACTGAATTTTATTTATTTACGATGTTCCTGAACACAAACAGAAAGAAACAAGCTGTTATGCTTCCATTTCATTCAACATATCACCCGCTGGATTAAGCTACAGAAGCCAGTATAAGCCATCATAGTCCGTTTCACCCATATCTCTACAGAGGGACATTACAGTCACCTCCAATACTTGGCTATTTTAAATAAAATTGCAAGAAATATTTTGTATGTACATCTTTGATCATTTGTGTATATATTTCTGGAGAATTTGCCAGGGCCAAGAGAACATAAAAGCCCACCAAAATTACTAGAAACCTATTGTCTTTCATTCTTCTACACAAATGGGCGAGATTCCTTTCAAACTAGATTTTTATATGCAAACTGGAAAGACAATTTGAAAAAGAAGGCAAATTAGCTGGAGGAAAACTCCATGGAGGGGAAACCAGGGGTCAGAAATGTTTGAGGCACAGTGGCTAGAATTACTGTCAAAGATTCTTCTCTTTGTAAGACAAAACATCTAAGAGTCGGGTGCTAGTCGGAGCTCAACAAAGACTAGCTGATAGGACGGGAAAACACTGCCTTCAGGAGAAACCCCTAAGGGCATGGGTGACAATAGCCATCTTCAGACGTGGGGCAGAGATCAGGTCTCACTCCCTGGGGAATCCGAGCCCAGGAAACCGCCTGAACATTAAAGATAGGTGTATTTGTTGTTTTCATTTTGTTTTATATTGCCTAAAAGCCTCTTCTCTGGATTCCAATTCCATCACCTCTGCATACTGGGAGCAAGCAAGCTAGGATGGGAGAAGAGGAGCAGGGGCAGGGCCTGTGTTTTTAATTCATTCAGTAATGCGTGCTTTTCTTCCCAACTTCACCTGACTTGGCCAATATAGGTACAGTTGGAGATCTGACGCTCAAACAGGATAACCTGATTCTCCCTCTTTCCAAACTCCCTGTAAATCTAAAGTGACTGCTGGGGAGGAGGCTGAAGCCTATCGCGCTATGTCTGACCAAATCTTACGGTCTGGGAACTACCAGCTCACTTACCGTCTCCTCCTTTACACTCACTGGGCGCTGAGTGGGCTTATGGGGTGTAGCAAGTAAAGCTACAGGACTTCCAGTTAAAAGTGAATTGCAAATAAACAACAAATAATGTTTTAGTGCTGCATCCCACACACTGTGGGAATAATAAATCATTCCAAAGAAATCAAAATTCAGCCATATCTGAAATTTCCTTGATTTCCATAGAAAAGTTGGAAGATAAAGAGGAGAACATCTTCCAAAAAGCAGAATAAAGGAGATGGAATTGAGAGAGAAAAGATAAGAAACCAAAAGGATAAATCTAGGAGGTCCAACATCAGAAATCCGATGATTCCAAAAAAACAGAACAAAGAAATAATTTAAGAATTTTTCCTCAGCTGAAGGGCACAAGTCTCCAGACTAAACAAGATGACCAAATGGCCACCACAATAAATGAAAAAAAGCCCTACACCAAAGCACAACACATGAAAGTAAAGGTCACTTGGGACAGGGAAAATCCGAAAAACTTCCAAACAGAAAAAACAAGTTCTAAACACAGGAACAAAGATCAGAATGGTTTTTGCTGGCTATCAGGAAACAATGGAGAAAATTCTGAGAGAAAAAATTCTCACTTGGCCAAATTATCATGTAAGCGTAAAGGTAGAACAAATAAATGCATTTTCAGACATTTCAGACACCAAAATGGAGGAAAAGGTTAACATTTTTAAAAAATAAGGACTATCATATATTTCAAAAGGAAAAAAAAAAGAAAAGAAAAATATTTCAATAGGAAACATGAACCAGGGGCTCAAACACTGGAGAGAAGGGAAGGAATGAACAGGGTGATCGGGAAGGAAAGCTCAAGACGACAGCTGCTGAGCAAGCCTGAGCAGCATCTGATCTGTAAGGTGCAGAAAGATGGGAGCCTCTGGGAGGAAGAGCTCTGTGGCTGGGAATTCACAGAGAGATGATCCAATTCGGCTGAACATTTGCAAGGGGAGCAGAGCTACAGACAGGTGTAAGACAGATCTAATGGAACCATTGGATAAGTTTGAAGACAATCTTACAGAAAATAAAAGAAAAAACTAGTAGGTTTATCAATAAAATTTACACAACTATATGAATTTTGAAAAACTGTTATCAGTTTAACTTTAAAAACTTAATTGTATGAGGAAGGTGGTGGGAAGAAAAACTGAGCCCTAGGAATGGTTTAAAACTGCTAAATCTGAATCAACAGCTTGATTATAAAATATATAAAAGTGAAAAAGCAAGAAATAACAGTATAAATATATCACATAGACATGAGTAGGTAAATATGAGAAAAGATAAAAATTAAAAGTGGCTGCCCATGAGGAATAGATGGGGGGGACTGAAAAAAAGGATTTATTTTTTCTATTCACTCTGTGTGATCTTTAGGGATGCACAGGTCTTTTCCTAAAGGAAAAGAAAGAAAATGGGATCTGCAGAGGGTTCCTATGCTCCCAGGCTTCAGCGAAGTACTTATCAGCACAACCATGTGAGGAAACTACCCACGATGGGAAAGAGCCACCCAAGTGGAGGAGGCAAAAACAAACGAGTTTTGGAAATAATACAGGGTCAGGAATTGTTGGTGTTACTACCAGCCAGAGATAAAAACAAAAAACAAAACAAAATCCTTATAAACATGGGGCACCAGCTATTTAGATATTCAGAAGGATACTGCTAAAGTAGATGGGAAAAATTAGTTCTAAACTAAAGGGTGTTTTGGTCTCGTGCAAAGCAGTTTTAAAGAAAGCCTTGAAGATCAGACTGTTTCCAAGTAACTTAATTTTGTCCCAAAACAAAGCTCTAGGATATTAAATAAACACTTAGCATCCAATAATTCACAGTGTCTGGCATCCAATGAAAAGTACCAGGCATATAAACGCAGGAAAATATAATGCATAACAAGGTAGAAAATCAATCAAAATGACCCAGATATGACAAAGATGATATAATTTGTAGACAAGGATATTAAAACAATTATTATAACCATACTTTATATGTTCAAGAAGGTAGAGGGAAAATTAGCATATTAAGTAGAGGTATGGAAGTTATAGAGAAATACATTTCTGAAAATGAAAAATATCATGTTTGAGAAGAAAAATACACTGCATGGGAGTCACAGTAAATTAGACAGAGTGGAAGAAATATTAGTGATACATTTGCAATAGAAACTATCCAAAATAGGGGCGCCTGGGTGACTCAGTTGGTTAAGTGTCAGCTCTTGATTTCGTTCAGGCCATGATCTCTTGGTATTTGTGAGATAGTGTGGAGCCTGCTTGGGATTATCTTTCTCTTTCTCTCGCTTCCCCCACCCCCTGCTCATGTTCGCACTCCCTCTCTGTCTCTCTCACAAAAAAAAAAACATACATTTTTTTTTTTTTAAAGAAACTAAAGTAAAACACAGGGAGAGGGAAAAACTGAAAAAAAAAAAGAATAGAACAACAAAAAAAAAAAGCATCATTGCACTGTGGGACAATTTCAAGCAACCAAATGTATCTTTAGTAAAGTCTCTAAAGAAGAGAAAAGGGAGAGAGGAAAAATATTTGAAGAAATAATGGCAATTTGCCCCAAATCTTGTTAAACAATAAATCCACAGATCCAAGAAACTAAGCCTCAAGCAAGAGAATCGTGAAGAACACTACAATAAAGGTGTGTCATATTCAGATGGCTTAAAACCAGTGAAAATGAGAAAATTTAAGAGCAGCCCAAGAAAAGAAACAGATTATACACAAAGCAACAAAGATAATGTAGCCGACTTCAGGTTGGAAACAACACTAGACAGAAGGCAGTGTAGCAATATCTTTAAAGTGCTAAAAGAAAAAATTTAAACACATGTCAACCTACAATTCTATGCCCAGTGAAAATATCTGTCAAAAATGAAGGTGAAATTCATTCTTTTTTCACACGTACAAATGCTGGGAGTATTCATCACGGGCACACCCTACACTGTAAGAAATTCTAGAGCAGGTTCTTCTGACAGAAGGAAAATGATACCAGCTTGCAATCTAAATCTACAGAAAACAATGAAGAGCATCAGAAATGGTAACTAGGTGGTTAAATACAAAAAAAAAAAAAAAAAAAAATGTTCCCTAACAATCTCTTCTAAGAGATAAATAAATGACTGTTTACTGTTGACAGACTCATAGATACAAGAAACAAACTGTTGGTTACCAGAAAGAGGAGAAATTGGGGGTGGGGGCAGGTCAAAATAGATGAAGGGGATTAAGAGGTAGGCAGTTGCAGTTAGAAAATAAGTCATGGGGTTGTAAGGTGCAGCATAGGGAATATAGTCATAACATTGTAGTAACTTTGTGTGGTGACAGATGGTAACTAGACTTATCACTGAGATCATTTCATAAGGTATAAAAATATCAAATCACTATGCTGTACACCTGAAACAAATAGGATTTCGAATGTCACTTATACTTCAATTAAAAAATTAAAATTGAGGGGTGCCTGAGTGGCTCAGTCAGTAGAGCGTCCACCTTGGGTTCAGGTCATGATGGCACAGTTCCTGACTTCGCGTCCCGCATTGGGCTCGCGGCTGTCGGCCCAGAGCCCGCTTCCTATCCTCTGTCCCCCTTTCTCTCTGCCCCTCCCCCGCTCAGGCTCGTGCTGTGTCTCTCTCTGTCTCACAAAAATAAACGTTAAAAAAATTAAAATTGAAAAAATATGACTAAATGTTTAAGGCAGAAATAAGAACAGTGTATTGGGAGGCGGGTGGCCAACAACATATGTAGAAGTAAAATGTAAGACAAAAATAGTACGCAGGCCAGGAGGAGAGAAGCAGCGTACTGCATTAGGTTCTTACGTTACTTGAAAATACACTATTATGAGATACATACTAAGAACTCTAAAATAACAACTGAAATTACAATATAAAGAGTCATAGCTAATGAGCCAATAAAGGAGATGAAGTGGAATCATAAGAAAATATACAATCTAAAAGAAGATAGAATAAGAAGAAAAGGGGAATAAAGAACGGAATAAAAACCAATTACCAAGATAGTAGACTTATGCCAACTATAGCAATAATCACATTAAATGTAAATGGTCCCAATTAAACACCTTAATTAAATGGTAGAGGTGGTTGTGGTGCCTGGGTAGCTCAGGGGGTTAAACATCCAGCTTCAGCTCAGGTCATGATCTCTAGGTTCATGAGTTCCAGCCCTACCTCGGGCTCTGTGCTGACAGCTCGCAGCCTGGAGCTTGCTTCGGATTCTGTGATTCCCTCTCTCTCTGTCCCTCCCCTGCTCACACTCTGTCTCTCTCTCTCAAAAATAAATAAACATTAAAAAATAAAATAAAATAAAAAAAATAAAAAAAAGGTAGAGGTTGTCAGATTGAATTTTTTTTTTTTTTTTTAAAGGCAAGATGGGGCGCCTGGGTGGCTCAGTGGGTTAAGAATTAGACATCAGCTCAGGTCATGATCTCATGGTTCCTGAGGTATCCGGCTCTCAGAGCCCTCTCTGTCAGCACAGAGCCCGCTTGGGATCCTGTCTCCTTCTCTCTCTGCCCCTCTCCCTCTAGCTCTCTCTCAAAACTAAATCAACTTTAAAAAAAAAAAAAAAAAAAAAAGGCAAGACAAAACTATATGCTGCCTGTAAAAAACATATTTTAAGTATAAATGCACAAATAGGTAAAATAAGAGGATGAAAGGTGATATTGTATGTTAACAATAATCAGAAGAATGCTGAAGGCTATATTATTCAAAGTACACTAAAGAGCAAAGGTCATTTCATAATGAATAAAGGCCAATTCATCAAGAGGTCATAAAAATCTTAAATGTTCACACAGTGACAGCAAAGCTTTAAAATACACGAAGCAAAAATTGATAGAATTGCATGAAGATATAGAAAAATCCACAATTAAAGCTGGAGTTTTCAATAACCTCTCAATAATTGGAAAAAAACATAAGCAGAAAATAAGTAAAGATATAGAACGCTTAAATAACACTGCCAACCACTTGACCTAATTTATTTTTGTAGAACATTCCATCCAAGAACAAGAGAATACACATGCTTTTCAAGCACACATGGATTTTTTTCCAAGATAGAGTATATTCTGAGCCATAAATCAAGTTTTAATTAATTTAAAAGGATTCACATTATACCATGTAAATTCTCTGAGCACAGCGTTATTAAAATAGAAATCAACTACAGAAAATTATCTGGAAAACCTCCAAATATTTGGAAAGACAACAACACATATCTAACTCATGGGTCAAATAAGTAATCAAAAGAGAAATTAGGAAATATTTTGAACTGAATGACAAAAACATGGCATATCAAATTTATTTCAATAAATTTAACAACTTAGATGAAATGGACAAATTCCTAGAAAGATACTATCAAAACTCACTTGAGGAAGAACAGGTAACATAAATAGCTCTGTGTCTATTTTAAAAATTAACTTGTAGTTCAAAATCTTCCTACACAAAAAACCCTTAAGCACAGATAGATTCACTGGTGAATCCTACTAAACATTTGAGGAAGAAATAATACCCATTCTACACAAACTCTTCCAGAAAATTGAAGAGGAGAAAACACTTCCCAGCCTATTCTAGGAGACCAGCATTTCCCTAATAGTAAAACCAGATAAAGACATCATAAAAATCTAAACACATAAAAGGAAAACCACAGACCAATAAACATAGATGTAAAAATTCTTAACAAAATTTTAGCAGAATGAATCCAACTAGACATACAAAGGATAATAAATACATCTTAACCAAATGGCATTTATCCTAAGAATGTAAGGTAAACATGTGAAAATCAGTCAATGTGATTCACCCTATCAATAGACTAAAGAAAAACCATAGGATCATCTCAATAGATGCAGAAAGGACAACTGACAAAATTCAATATGCATTCATGATTTAAAAAAAAAAAAACAAAACAAAACAAAAAACTTTTAACAGAATAGGAATTGAAGAGATTTTCCTCAACCTGATAAAGGACGTCTATCTATAAAACACACTCAGCTTACATCATACTTAATGGTAAAACAATAAACACTTTTCCCTAAGATTGGAAACAAGGCATGTCCACTCTCATCACTCCTATTCAATCTGATACTGAAAGTAATAGTCAGGCAATAAGGCAAAAATTAATATATAAATAGCATCCAAATTGGAAAGAAGAAAGAGTATCTGTATTCACATGGCTATGTACAAAATCCCAAAGAATCCAAAAATAAGTTACTAGAACTAACAAGAAGCATGTTTAACAGGGTCACAGAATATAAGTTCAATATAGAAAAATCAATTATATTTCTATATATTAGTATGAACAAGTAAAACTTAAATTTTACAAAGTTCCATTTACAATAACATAAAAAAAAACAAATGAAATAGGTATAAATCCAACCAAATATATACAAGATCTTTACGCTGAAAAACTATAAAACATCGATAAAAGAGAACCAAATAAAAAGGTTAGATATACCATGTTCATGGATTGAAAGAGTCAATTATTATGTTAATCCCTCCTCCCCTTAACTAATGTATAAATTCAGTGTGATCCTAATCAAAATTCCATCAAGACCTTTTGTGGAAAATGACAAAGTGATTCTAAAATGTACATGTAAACGCAAAGGAATTGGAATAACCAAAACAATTTTAGAAGAACAAAGCTGAAAGACTGCACTACCTTATCTCAAAACTTTCTGTGAAGCTACTCTAATTAAGATGGCATGGTATTGGTGAAAGAACAGAGGTACAAAGCAATAGAACAGAACAGAGAGGTCAGAAATAGAGCCACACATATGTAGCAAATTGATTTTCAACAAAGATGTAAAGGTGATTCAACACAGAAAGACAATCTTTTCAATAAGTAATGTTAAAACAACTACATAGTCATATACAAAATCAAAACATAGCAAAAAAACCCCAACTTGATCCATTTCTCCCACCAAATGAAATATTAACTTAAAATGGACCATAGACCTAAATGTAAAATCCAAAAATTTCTGTAAAAAAAAAAAAAAATAGGAGAAATCTTTGGAACCCTGAATTAGGTAAAGATTTCTTAGATAGAACACCAAAAATACACTCCATGAAAGAAAAAAGAAAACAAACAATAAACTGGACTTAAAAAGCTCCAGGCTCTGAGCTGTTCACACAGAGCCCCACACAGGGCTCGAACTCACAAATCGTGAGATCATGACCTGAGCCAAAGTCAGATCTTAACCGACTGAATCGCCCAGGTGCCCCAACAATAAGCTGGACTTTATCAAAATGAAGAATTTGTTTTTTGAAAGACACTGCTGTAAGAATGAAAAGAGAAACTACAGACTGGAATTAAATATTGCAAGTCACATACGTGATAAAAGATCTATATCTAGAATATGTAAAGAACTGGCAAAACAAGAGAACCTAATTAAAAAAAGGGCAAAATATACTTCATCAAAGAAGATATATGAATAGTAAATAAGCACATGGGAAAAATACTAAACATCATTAATCATTACAGAAATGCAATTTCAAACCATAATGAGACACTACTGCACACCTATTAGAATGGCTAAAATTAAAAAAAAAATTAAACCTAAAAATACCAACCGTTGATGAGACAGCAGAGCAACTGAAATGCTCATATATTGGTGGCAGGAATGCAAGATGTTACAACCATTATGCAAAAACAGTTTAGCAGTTACTTATTAAGCCACACACTTTCCATAAAATCCAATAAACCCAACCCAAGTTATTAAATGAAAGGAAAACTTATGTTCTCACAAAAATCTGCAAGTGAACGTTTTGAGTGGTTTTATCATAATCCCTCAAAATTGGAAGAAACCCAGAGGTGCCATCTCTTGGGTTGGGCTCAGGTCATGATCCCAGGGTCATGGGATCAAAACCCCACTTTAGATTCTCTCTTTCACAAGTGCTCTCTCTTTCTCTCTGCCCCACCCCATCTTGCTCCCCCCTCCCTCTCTCTCTCAAATTAAAAAAAAAAAAAAAAAAAAAAAAAAAAAATATATATATATATATATATATATATGAAGCAACCCAAATTTCAATCAGTTACTTATACAAACCATGGTATACCTTATGTAAGGAAATACTACCCTGTGGTAAAATGAACTGGACTACTGATTCACCTCACAAATGAATCTCAAATACATTACAGTAAGTGAAAGAAGCCAGGCTGAAAAGGCTGCTAAATATATGATTCCATTTAGATGCATTCTAGCAAAGGCAAAACTATAGGGACAGAAAACAGAAGTTGTCAGAGCTTTGGGGTAAAAGAGGGAAGTTTTGTGGGTAACAGAACTGTTTCTTGATGGTGGTATGCCCACTGTTTGTATTTGTCCAAACTTCTAGAACTCTATACTAAAAGGGCAAACTTTACTATATATAAACTATCCTTAGAAAATGAAAGAAAAGTGACTGCCTCCTAGTAGCACACTGGGAAGAATGAAAAAAAAAAAAAAAACAACTGCTTACACACACACACACACACACACACACACACACACACACACACACACACAGACATATTTTTTTTATAGTGGTAAAAAATATATAAAGTTTACCAATGTAACCATTTTTAAGTGCGCAGCTCAGTAGCACTGAGTGTAGTCACGCCATTGTGAAGCAGAACTCTTTCATCCAGCACATCTAGAACTATACCCACTAAACAACTCCTCTTTGACCCTTTCCCTCCAAGCCCAGTAGCCACCATTCTACTTTGTTTCTATGAATTTGACTATTTCAGACACCTGTACATGTATTATTTTGATTAAAAGTATTTTAAAGTAAAAGCAAAGAAAAAAGCTATTAAAAATGATATAATCCAAGGACTTGAACACTTTCATTGACGAGACCTAAAATGCCGATTTTATAACTAATTTCTCCATAATCGTTTCAAATGTATTACTTGGTTTGAATTTTAAACTGTACTTTTGCCTTGTTCTTAAAGCTGTCAAGTTTGTTGGTGATTAATCTATAAGAGAACTAATTTAAGTACATTGATACTACAGAGTTCCTAAATCCCAGAGTCAAGATAACATACAGTTCTACAATCCCATAGTGTTAAAAGATTTTTTTAAAAATGCTTGATAAAAAAAAAAAAAAAAATACTTGCTTTAAAGTGAGAACTTCAAAAATCATAAAATGCTAATAAATTTAAATATAATCTTTTATGTGTTTACACACATATAAGGCTTTCTATAAATACATTTTTCTGTGTATTTTCACTCTAAGCATTTATGATTGCTTTCAAATTATTGTTACAATTCTAGAAACAATTTCCAGTCTCCCATGCACATACCTCTGTTTCTTTGCCTTACTTAACATAACTACTAATCCCAAAAGAATGCCCATATCCTAAAAAGACCCAGTGTCTTTAAGCAACAGGACTTAAATGGTTAGCATTCTTTTTTATTTTTTATCTCTCTGAAAATAAGGTCTGCAAAGCCAAATTTCTTCCTAAATTATCACTTTTCTTAATCTGGAAGATTCTGAACACCAGGAGCCAGAGACAAAAAAGGGCATCTCAGATTTAGAAGCCAGATGATATACTCTATATAAAACATCTGAAGAAATACAAAGTTGTCCTGATTATGATTTTCTATTTCAAGAATCTCATGCAAGTCTCCTATCAAAAATGAATGAATACCATTTCTATTTTACTTTTGCACAGTTATGGAAAATAAATACTTCAAACTCTTCTTTTAACTTTTTAAAAATAACTAATTACTTTAAGCTACATTTTCATGTTAAACTCCAGAAGATGTCAACAATGATAAGCAGTATAGAAAGAAGAACCAGTAGGAAGTGGATTAACCATTATTCTATGCATGCAGAAACACTTAGGGCCATTAGAGTCAGTCCTCTGGTGAGCCTAAAACAATCAGAGCTCAACTGAACAGTTTTATTTACAAAGGTGAACATAAATTCAAGGGTATTAACACAGCTACTGAATTTCTAATGTACCACAGTCTTCAGTAAGCATTAACAAATTGGAAAGGTAACTCTGTACGCTGGGGACACAGTGAGTGTTTAATAAGTACCTTCTGCTCTGATCAAAGGACACATTTCCATATTATGGTCTCTCTGGACTCTAGCCCCAGGACTTCAAAGGGCCTGAGGGTTTCTTTAATTGATCTATTCAGAATTCTACAGTCCATTTCCATTGAAATGGACGTTAGTGTGCTCGCTTCGGCAGCACATATACTGAAATGGACCTTAGACATCTCATAGTTCTAAGTTCCTTGTTCTGTAGGTTTCGAAATGAAAGCTGAAAGACATTGTGGGTTTTGTCCAGGGTTTATCTACTTAATTGTAGGATGAGGCATAGAACCAACTTTTGATTCAATAATTCTTTTCTAGACAGGCAGACCAGGAATTCTAGATGGATATATACTTTTATATACATGTCTATTTATGTACATATTATATATATTTATATCTATACACACTATATACAACTCTACACAACTATACACGACTTGTTTCCAACTACTGTAAAAGAAGTGGCCACTATAGTACATCTTACCTAAGATACAAACTGGAGTAAAGAAATTGTCTATGCATTAGTTCTTCAGGCATTCCTTCCTTCATTTATTCGTATTTGTCCAATACTAAGCACCCATAAGAGGCCAGGAACTTTGGGCCTGGCACTAAAATTACCAAGATGAATAGGTCACGGTCTCTGCTGTCAATGACCAGGGGGTAGTTGGCGGTGGGAAGATACCCGGGTTTATAAGGAGAATGGGGGTTGGCAGAGAGGAGCCAGAGGGTGTTTCAGAGAGCAGAAGACTCTGCCTCTGGGCCTTGAAACGTGAGTAGGAGTCATGCAGTCAGACCACAAGGTACAAAGAAAATGAGAATGCTCTGAAAAGGGAATGGTCAGGCAAAACCAGGGTGATAAAGCAGCAGGCCGAGCCGAACACCTATGGGTAGCTGAGTGTGGTGAGGGAGTAGGAAGCTGGGAGGTAGTGGTGGGAAGTGTAGAGGGAAGCAGAAAGAAAAGTTGAAGACAGCTTGGGGAGCCTCACAGGCCACCAGGTGGAGACTGGTCTTCAGTCCAAGGCCATGGGGTCTACACAAGAGGATTTTCAGCAGGCAAGTGACACATTGGGATGTGGGTTTCAGCAAGACACCACCCGCCGCCCACCCCCCCCCGCCTGCCCCAGACCACAGTGTACAAGACAAAAGGAGATGGGACTTGCAGTGAAAGAATAGGAATCATGAGGGCCAAACCCACAAGGGCAGGTAGAGAGAAGAGGGTATGAATGCAAAAGATATTTGGGAGATGGAACAGAAGGACTGGATTGCAGGAGGTAAGGGAGGCGGGAGGGCTCCCAGGCTTCTGGACTATGTGAATGGGTGAAAGGTAATAACATTCACCAGGATGACACAGTGGTTAGACGGCAAGTTCTGGAAAATGACACTGATGGGACATCCCAGGCAGTGGAAAATATGGCTTTGGAATTTCAGTAAGATCTGGCTTGAGTAAATATTTGGAAGTTGTTGGGGGGCAGTGAGGAGCTGTGGGAGTGGATGAGATTACTTCAGGAATGGATATGGCTAAGAGGGCGGGGCTGAGAGGCCACAGACTGTTGGGGCAGCCATTTGATATGGCAGACACCTGGGTTTTCTGTGGGCCTCATGGATACCACAGAAGACAGCGAGGCTGGAGCCATTTGGCAAGACCTTGTCCAGGAAGGGCATCCTGTTGGATGAAGAGACCAGGAAGCAAGAAGGTGAAGGTAGTTTTGCTATGGAGGGAGCTGGGAATGAAGAGATCAGGTCAGCTTTCCAATGAGAACCACCAAACACGTCTCATGAGAGAGCTTGCGTGTGAACGGCTGCCTCACAGGTAGAGCCAACCGTCAGCCAAAGAGACAGAAAAGCAGCTGCAACCAACACAGAGAAGGGGACCCGGCAGCAGCTGATACACAGCCTTCTGCCTCTCTTGAGCTCCCTAACCCCCAAAGCTGGTGCACTACTTACTGAGAAGAGGAAGAGAAGGATGCGAGAGACAAACACTACCCGAAAAAGGTGCCAGGACCCAGACTAAGCTTTCTTTTCCTTTTGGGGGTGGGAGGTGGACCGAGAAGAGAACGTTGATTCTAACATCAGAGTCAAGTTTCCAAATGTGAAGAGCTAGGTTTTAGAAAACTGTGTTTAAATAACCAACATGTACCGAGTGCTGATAAGGAAACCTGGCACCAGTGTGAAAGGGAGATTCAACAAGACACAATTAGTAGCAGTTATTTGAAGAAATAAAACCAAATCGTTACATGTTTACTCTCCCCAGTGGGTTAAGACACTTGAGTAAAGAGTTAACAGAGGGAGTTCCAGAAGATCACAGTGTAAAGCCACCAGTTGGGGAGCAAGTGGCAGATGAAGCCAGTCTCCGAAGGGACTGGCAAGAACTAGGTGAGACACTTGGGAGCACTCTTACCTGTGGAGCCTGTGGGGGTCACCACATGTCCACAGCAAGCCCACAGATCGCAAACACAATAGCCATTAAGGCTGACCAAGGAGAGCACTGCAAGGTCTGAGGTAAGGACACCTGTCTTCTCCCTCTCCTGTCATCCCAGCCCCACACCAGGGGAGCTCGCTCAGGGAAGGGGGAAGGGGCAGATAGATATGGGAACAGACCAGCCCCCTACCCCCATCTCCATTCCAAACTGCTAGAGGCTCAAGCTTATTAGCCTGACTTGGCAGAAGTGGACAGCTTTGAAGCAAGTAGGATAGAGAGTCACTGAATAATAGAACTAAGTCTTAAGAACCAAAAGTTACTTAAACAGTAAGTTAGAAAAGTAACTTCAGTTATAAAACCAGAGTGAGATACCGTGAAGCGGCCCCACTAAACGGCAAAAAGGAGGGGCTTGCCAAGGGGAAAGTTGGTACAATTATTAGAAAGATAAAACTGCTGCATAATCATACCCTGGGAAGCTGAGACTTCTCAATCAACTGGTTATAATATACATTTTATGTATAATATGTATAATATACATATAATATACATTTTCTTATTTGAGCCTCACAACTACTCTGCGGTAGTGGGTACCCTTATTCTCTTCATTTAAAGAAAAAGCAAAAACACTGAGGCTTAGGGGGGCCTAACAACTTGCCCAAGGTAACACCACGCTTAAACAGACAGGCTCCAAACTCCAGTCAGCGGATGCTGCTGTATATAGAACACGACTCCACTACCAAATGGAACCAAAAG